>NC_140371.1:1260000-1330000 GCF_054491055.1 Hypomesus nipponensis
ACCTAACCCTAACCCTGATCACTAGTCTAGTGACCTAACCCTAACCCTGATCACTAGTCTAGTGACCTAACCCTAACCCTGATCACTAGTCTAGTGATTACGTTATTCTGTGTTGTCATCATTCAGTGTTGTTTAACAAAGCAGCTGATATTGCCAAAAGCGACAGCAAGCTAGTGGACTGTTGCTTTCACTCCAAAATGGCGGAGACGTAGCGCTGCTACTGGGCACTGGTGTTGCAATGGAGCGTTCTATTGGCTTTCACTTCTTGTCAGTATAAGTTATTTGGTGCAGGTGACAGGACAACAGGAAGCAGGAAGAGCAAGTGACAGGACAACAGGAAGCAGGAAATGCAGGTGACAGGACTACAGGAAGCAGAAAGTGCAGGTGAAAGGACTACAGGAAGCAGGAAGTGCAGGTGACAGGACAACAAGAAGCAGGAAGTGGAGGTGATAGGACAACAGGAAGTGCAGGTGACAGGACAACAGGAAGCAGGCATGATGCTGACCTTGAAGAGCAGAGGAAGCAGCTGGAGCTGCTCTGGGACGGCAGTAGAGAAGGATCGTCCAGCGCTGGCCATCAGCCACTTCAGCACTGAGACACAGGGGACATAACATCACTACTGTACTAGAGGAGACATAACATCACTGCTGTACTAGAGGAGACATAACATCACTACTGTACTAGAGGAGACATAACATCACTGCTGTACTAGAGGAGACATAACATCACTACTGTACTAGAGGAGACATAACATCACTACTGTACTAAAGGAGACATAACATCACTACTGTACTGGAGGAGACATAACATCACTACTGTACTAGAGGAGACATAACATCACTACTGTACTGGAGGAGACATAACATCACTACTGTACTGGAGGAGACATAACATCACTACTGTACTAGAGGAGACATAACATCACTACTGTACTAGAGGAGACATAACATCACTACTGTACTAGAGGAGACATAACATCACTACTGTATTAGAGGAGACATAACATCACTACTGTACTAGAGGGGACATAACATCACTACTGTACTAGAGGAGACATAACATCACTACTGTACTGGAGGAGACATAACATCACTACTGTATTAGAGGAGACATAACATCACTACTGTACTAGAGGAGACATAACATCACTACTGTACTAGAGGAGACATAACATCACTACTGTACTAGAGGAGACATAACATCACTACTGTACTAAAGGAGACATAACATCACTACTGTACTAGAGGAGACATAACATCACTACTGTACTAAAGGAGACATAACATCACTACTGTACTAGAGGAGACATAACATCACTACTGTACTAGAGGAGACATAACATCACTCCTGTACTAGAGGAGACATAACATCACTCCTGTACTGGAGGAGACATAACATCACTCCTGTACTAGAGGAGACATAACATCACTACTGTACTGGAGGAGACATAACATCACTCCTGTACTAGAGGAGACATAACATCACTACTGTACTAGAGGAGACATAACATCACTACTGTACTAAAGGAGACATAACATCACTACTGTACTAGAGGAGACATAACATCACTCCTGTACTAGAGGAGACATAACATCACTCCTGTACTAGAGGAGACATAACATCACTCCTGTACTGGAGGAGACATAACATCACTCCTGTACTAGAGGAGACATAACATCACTACTGTACTAGAGGAGACATAACATCACTACTGTACTAGAGGAGACATAACATCACTACTGTACTAGAGGGGACATAACATCACTACTGTACTAGAGGAGACATAATATCACTCCTGTACTAGAGGAGACATAACATCACTCCTGTACTAGAGGAGACATAACATCACTACTGTACTAAAGGAGACATAACATCACTCCTGTACTAGAGGAGACATAACATCACTACTGTACTAGAGGAGACATAACATCACTCCTGTACTAGAGGAGACATAACATCACTACTGTACTAGAGGAGACATAACATCACTACTGTACTAGAGGAGACATAACATCACTACTGTACTAAAGGAGACATAACATCACTACTGTACTAGAGGAGACATAACATCACTACTGTACTAGAGGAGACATAACATCACTACTGTACTAAAGGAGACATAACATCACTACTGTACTAGAGGAGACATAACATCACTACTGTACTAGAGGAGACATAACATCACTACTGTACTACAATACTCCACTGAGACACACCCTGCTCCTACATGTCTCCATGGCAACCTGCTCCTACCCATCTCCATGGTAACCTGCTCCTACCTGTCTTGAGCAGCTTGATGGCCTGGGTCCTCTCGTCCTGCAAGCCGCCCTCGTTCTCCTCCAGCACGTGGTTCTGGATCTCCTCGTCTCCCTCCAGCAGAGGCTTGAGGTGCTGCATGACGCGCTGCGTGAAGTCAGCCACGCGAGGGGAGGAGGTGGGCTGGACGGACGGCAGGGTCACGTCGATCATGAAGATGTAGGTGAGAACACTGCAGATAGGGGGAAGGGTCAGGAGGGGGCGTGGGTGTGTGAGTGTGTTCTGGGGCGTGGTGTGTGAGAGAGTGTGTGTTCTGGGATGTGTGAGAGAGTGTGTGTGTGTTCTGGGATATGTCAGAGTGTGTTCTGGGGAGTGGTGTGTGAGAGAGTGTGTGTGTGTTCTGGGATGTGTCAGAGTGTGTTCTGGGGAGTGAGAGAGTGTGTGTGTGAGAGAGTGTACAGTTATTGTGGGGTGTGTGTGTAGGTCAGCACACTGCAGAAAGGGAGAGAGGGTTGTGAATGGGTGTGTGAGTGAGATGTGTGTGCATGTGTCAGTCTGGGTCCTGCGTAAGTGTGTGTGTGCCTGTGTATGGAAGCATGTTTGTGTGTGAGTACCTGCCGATGCGCTCCCTCACGTTCTTGTAGACCTGTGTGAGTTTGGGCTCCAGGTAGGCCAGCAGTCTGTGTAGCAGCTCAGGAACCCTCCACTCCTGCTGGGCCAGCCCCCCTTGCAGCACGTACAGCCGACTGGGGACTCACACAGTTACCATCCAGCACTGGCACATCTACAGTTACCATCCAGCACTGGCACATCTACAGTTACCATCCAACACTGGCACATCTACAGTTACCATCCAGCACTGGCACATCTACAGTTACCATCCAACACTGGCACATCTACAGTTACCATCCAACACTGGCACATCTACAGTTACCATCCAGCACTGGCACATCTACAGTTACCATCCAGCACTGGCACATCTACAGTTACCATCCAGCACTTGCACATCTAGCTATAAATAGTTACTATAAGGTAGTGCTAGTTCTATACAGTTAGATTTTAGCAGTGGTACTTCTATATAAAGTATATATACAGTTTCTAGTCACAAGAGCTAATTGCTGGTTAGATATATGTATAGATTTATAGTTGTTACAGATTTATAGTTGTAGTTACAGATATGTAGTTATAGATATATTGTTGTAGTTATAAAGTTAGATTTATAATAGTAGTTATATATATATATAGCTATATATATAGTTGTATTTACAAATATATAGTTGTAGTTACAGATTACTTGTTGTAGTTACAGAAGAAGTTATAGAAATATAATTGTAGTTATAGATATGTAGTTAGACATAGTTATAGATATATTAGGGGTGCTCCGATCAGGATTTTTGGGGCCGATCACCTAGAAGCAGTATCGGCCGATAAAGGTACTGTTTATTTTTTTAAATATTTTTTTTCTTCCTAAATTCTTACAGCCCCTTAGCATTAGTTATACCTTGTACCATTAGTAGTTTGTATAGTTAGACTTGTAGACCACTGTTCCAGATTTATGATCCTTATATGTTGAATGTATGCACCTTTCTGCCAAAGTAAATTCCTTGTCTGTGCAAACTTTCATGGTGATTAAACCCCATTCTGATTGTGATTAATGGGTCTGTTTGAAGCCTTCTATTTATCATGTAGCATTATCTATTCAACTATTCTTAACAAGAATGTATATTAAGTATAACAAAGAATAGATTATAAAATATTATGAATTAACAACAAGTTTTTACGTAGTGTCAGGAAAAATGTTTAACATATTCCACTCTCTTTCTTAGAGACGCAACATAAACCATAGCAGCCTATGCTGGGATATTAATAACTGCTTATAAATAAACACATTTAACTATCCTACCAAATAATAAATTACAAAAACAGAATGAAGTCTTTATACATTTTTACCTTACACTATACAATCTGCAACATAAAAGGCCATAGTCAAAATATTCTATCAATTTTTTTTCTCTAGGTAGGAGACAAAGAACCATGGACAAAGTGCACAGCAAAAAAAAAAGAAAAGAAATCTGATCTTTTGATCGGCCTTTATAATAAATACCGATCTGAGTATTTAAAATGATTATCGGCCGACAATGATTAGCGACCGATCAATGGGCGCACCCTTAAGATATATCGTTGTAGTTTGCAGATATTCCTGCATAGATATATATGCAGCAGATCCTCATATATGGATGTATATGCAGCAGATCCTCATATATAGATGTATATGCAGCAGATCCTCATATATAGATGTATATGTAGCAGATCCTCACCAGGCATCCACGAAGGACCCTCCCTCCCCGTTGACAGGAGATTCCATCAGCAGCTCAAACAGCCAGTGCAGCTTCCTGGGGTCTCTGCTCTCCTGTAACACACACAAGTACACACACACACACACACACACCCCATAATATATTTTAACTCTCCGGGACCACACATGCCACATGGAACTTATCTACATATCTATCTCTCTGCCTCCCTCTACCCCACCCCTGTGCCTCCATCTCTTACGCAGGCGGTGGCGATGCATGTCCCCCAGTCAGTGTAGGTTTCTATGGTGATGTTGTTGAGGGCAGTGCGGAGCAGCGGACAGAGCAGCTCCCACAGGCACTCCACCTGCGGCAGGGGTCAGGGGTCAGACCACAGGCATGGAAGTATGTGTGTGCTACCTTGTCGTAGCTCCAGTGTGTGTATGTGTATGTGTGTGCTACCTTGTCGTAGCTCCAGTGTGTGTATGTGTATGTGTGTGCTACCTTGTCGTAGCTCCAGTGTGTGTATGTGTATGTGTGTGCTACCTTGTCGTAGCTCCAGTGTGTGTATGTGTATGTGTGTGCTACCTTGTCGTAGCTCCAGTGTGTGTATGTGTATGTGTGTGCTACCTTGTCGTAGCTCCAGTGTGTGTATGTGTATGTGTGTGCTACCTTGTCGTAGCTCCAGTGCTTGCTGCCCCTGATAAGACCTGAGATGATCTCGGCCACACAGCGCTGTTTGCTCTCATGAGAGTCACACACCAAACTCTGCAGGTGAGGCTGCAGCAGCGGCAGGAAGCTGTCACCGAAGTTCCGGAACAGACCCTAGAGAAGGAGGAGGAGGGGGGTGGGTGGTGGAGTTAGGAGTTGTTAAAGAAGTCATTGACCGCAAAACCGAGTTTACCTTGTCATCGTTGACTAACGACAGTTCGGTGGGTAAAATGGACATACAGTGAACCTCAAGTCCCATTGACACCTGTTTCCTATAAAAATCTTACAATTAAACTGTAAAATGGTTGGTTTCCAAAAAGCCACCAAACTGACGTCAGTTCGGTGGCTCCACCTTGTTTGGCTCTGGTCTGTACCTTGGTCACGCCCCAACATTTAGATCTCAGACACTAGTTTAGCGCCGAGCTGCTCTGTGGACTTCCATGGTAATTACAAGGAAAGGTTGGAAGTTTAAAAGAAGGAATTAAACACAATTGACAATTTAAAGAAGGATTTGTTAAGCTGCTGTTGCTGAAAAGAGGTGCTGTTCCAACCATATGCTCATCACAACCACAAGCTGGAAGTATGATTTTGTCGCTAACAGTTATCAGCGATGCTAACGTTTCCTGTATCTAGCATAGGTAGAATAATGAATACGTTGAAAATACACACCAACATACCTTACTTAGCAAATGACTCTAGCTAGACGCTGTTAGTTGGCATTAGAAGGGAAGATTACAAAAAATAGACAGAAAAAAAATGTCAGTCTAGCCTATTGCTATCGCCTGTCTATATTATCTATTGAAAGAACTGGAGAGAGGCAGGTGCTCTTGCATTAGCAAGCTAAACTAGTTTACATGGCTACAGTAGGTAGGTGTTTTATCCAGCTGTTCTTGCATTCCTTGCAAATCAGTGTTAATAAAAAGATGAGATACAGCTAGCTAGTATAGCTAACATTGACATTTGCTTATTGCTTAATCGGTGATTTAGAAGACCGTACTGTTCATACTAGCTTAGAACATTAAATGTAGCAAACTAGCAAGCTTGTCTAAAGACACGCTAGCATGCTAGCACAGCTATCCTAACGCCGCCCTCAAATAAACGCTGTACCAAAAATTAACATTGTGTAATAAATGCTGCGGCGTTAATCGAAGAAATACAGTATTTTATTTTCCTGACTGTGTTTCATTCTAATAAATAACCAGTGTTGTCATGTACGTCTACAATTCACGATGCATGTTTGGGTATGTTGCGTCTGTGCTACGCAGCTTCGCTCGTTGTAAACCAACAAATCAGCGTGCAGCTGATTTATATACCGTATGTATAATGTTATATATATAATGATATTATATATTTGATTTATATATTCATGAGCATACCATAAAAGGGAGAACCCCTCTAGCTTCATTCCAGGGCTATTTCACAGGGTTGCATTTGGGCACATAGAACAGCACCCGGGCCATTTTCAGCCCAACCAATGTTACATACCCTATTCGGAGAAGGAACAATGTGAAATATCCAGTAAAATCAGTCAATGACCCCTTTAAAGAAGTTTATTTGGTGAGTATGTGTGTTTATCTAAGACAGGCTGTGTCTGTGAGTGTGTAAGACTGTGTGTGTCCTACCTTGAACAGACAAAACCTGCGAGGGCTGAACTTGTCCTTGCCCTTACGGTCCTCCAGAGACAGGAACTCTATCAGCTGCTTGATGAACAGCGGATCAGAGAAGTGGTCATAGATGATCTGTTCTCTCTAGGGGACACAGACACAGGACACTGCTCAGGGGGGTGTTGGTGGTGGGGGCATCTGGAGGTAAGTATTTTTATGTGTGTGTGAGTGTGACAGTGTGTGTATGTGAGTATGAGACAGTGTGTGTGTGTGTGTGTGTGTGTGTGTGAGAGACACACCTCAGTCATCTGGTCTCTGGTCAGGTCTTGTTTGGGTTGTTCCTCTGGTGGGGCATATGTCATCAGCTTTCTGCACACACACAGACACACACACAGACACACACACACACACATACAGACACACACACACAGACACACATACAGACACACACACACAGACAGTCAGAGTTTGTGTGTGTGGCATGTATGTGAATGTATAGATGTATGTATGTGGACAGTATGTTTGCGAGCATGCGTGTGCATGGGGACAGGATTGTGTCTGCTGGTCTTTCAAAGAGGGGAAGCTCATTTTTGGCCTACATCCTAAAAATGTTCTATTTATCTTGGCTAGTTCACTGGCTAGTTCACCCCTATGACAAGCCTAGCCTACTGAATGAATTAATGAATGAACGTACGATGTAACAAAACAATATTAATTTCGAAGGAGGAAATGTGGAAATTAGGTTAAACTGAAACAAGGAACGTGGTGTATAGTTATATGAAATGTACACTGAAAATTGGTTAGCAATTTCGCCGTAAATACCAAGAAATAGGTTGCTGCAGTTTGTCTTTCAACTACAGTTTCAAAATCAGCGATGGGACTGAGCTTGAATGGCTTCGATTACGTTGTATTAGTGGTGAGCATAGATCATGTTTTAGATTAATCTCACTGTAATCTTGGAATTAATCTAGATTAAAATGGCTCATTTGAATTCCGCCGAAGGCATTCAGAATATGTGTGCTACTGAAATAATGACGAAAAGTAAATCTTTGACAACGGGTTTCTCAAGCCAGGTGAGCGAGGAGATTAGTTAGCTTGGCTGATAGAGCTGTGCTGACGGGCTTGCCTCAGTTGCACTCAAACAGTAGTTTGAAGACAAATCTTCCCCTTTGCTACATCAGTGCTTGGCCCGGCATCTTCCACATTATTTAAGGGATGCTTTGCGTTTAGGTGGTATTTGAGACTGGAAGAACTCGTACAGTAAACTAATTCCGCATTGCACAAGGTGCAAACAACCTTAGTCTTGTCAAGGTTTCCATTGGGAAGCTTCTTAAATATACATTTTCCCTGAAGCAAACCAGGCGGCTTCATAGCTGCATCCATGTTAGCACGTCACGTTGATGTGGTAATTTCATACACAAGGCATACACACATGTTCGAAGACTCGTTCTTGCCCCCTACAGTGCAATTCGGCTAGGTATACATCCGCGCTAAAATATCAAGGTGAAAGTCATCATAGCTTGAGTAGTATAGACCCAGCTCCCAACCCAACTTTGAGAATAGTTTAACGGCGATATATTTTTTAATCGCCCGATAAGAGTCTCACGTTAATGCAGCACGTTAACGCCGATAACAGCCCACCACTACTTTTTATAGTACAACATTACTGTCAATCAAAAGGAGATGCAGTCTTTCGACAGACCCTCCAATCATCACGGGGAAGCCCAGCGTCCAGGTCAGCCCACTCCTCCATTCACCCCCAGAGACGCTGAGCGTCCAGGGCAGCCTACTCCTCCATTCACCCCCAGAGACGCTGAGCGTCCAGGGCAGCCTACTCCTCCATTCACCCCCAGAGACGCTGAGCGTCCAGGCCAGCCTACTCCTCCATTCACCCCCAGAGACGCTGAGCGTCCAGGGCAGCCTACTCCTCCATTCACCCCCAGAGACGCTGAGCGTCCAGGGCAGCCTACTCCTCCATTCACCCCCAGAGACGCTGAGCGTCCAGGCCAGCCCACTCCTCCATTCACCCCCAGAGACGCTGAGCGTCCAGGGCAGCCTACTCCTCCATTCACCCCCAGAGACGCTGAGCGTCCAGGCCAGCCCACTCCTCCATTCACCCCCAGAGACGCTGAGCACCAGGGCAGCCCACTCCTCCATTCACCCCCAGAGACGCTGAGCGTCCAGGGCAGCCTACTCCTCCATTCACCCCCAGAGACGCTGAGCGTCCAGGCCAGCCCACTCCTCCATTCACCCCCAGAGACGCTGAGCGTCCAGGGCAGCCTACTCCTCCATTCACCCCCAGAGACGCTGAGCGTCCAGGGCAGCCTACTCCTCCATTCACCCCCAGAGACGCTGAGCGTCCAGGCCAGCCCACTCCTCCATTCACCCCCAGAGACGCTGAGCGTCCAGGGCAGCCTACTCCTCCATTCACCCCCAGAGACGCTGAGCGTCCAGGGCAGCCTACTCCTCCATTCACCCCCAGAGACGCTGAGCGTCCAGGCCAGCCCACTCCTCCATTCACCCCCAGAGACGCTGAGCGTCCAGGGCAGCCCACTCCTCCATTCACCCCCAGAGACGCTGAGCGTCCAGGGCAGCCTACTCCTCCATTCACCCCCAGAGACGCTGAGCGTCCAGGCCAGCCCACTCCTCCATTCACCCCCAGAGACGCTGAGCGTCCAGGGCAGCCTACTCCTCCATTCACCCCCAGAGACGCTGAGCGTCCAGGGCAGCCTACTCCTCCATTCACCCCCAGAGACGCTGAGCGTCCAGGCCAGCCCACTCCTCCATTCACCCCCAGAGACGCTGAGCGTCCAGGGCAGCCTACTCCTCCATTCACCCCCAGAGACGCTGAGCGTCCAGGGCAGCCTACTCCTCCATTCACCCCCAGAGACGCTGAGCGTCCAGGCCAGCCCACTCCTCCATTCACCCCCAGAGACGCTGAGCGTCCAGGGCAGCCTACTCCTCCATTCACCCCCAGAGACGCTGAGCGTCCAGGGCAGCCTACTCCTCCATTCACCCCCAGAGACGCTGAGCGTCCAGGGCAGCCTACTCCTCCATTCACCCCCAGAGACGCTGAGCGTCCAGGGCAGCCTACTCCTCCATTCACCCCCAGAGACGCTGAGCGTCCAGGCCAGCCCACTCCTCCATTCACCCCCAGAGACGCTGAGCGTCCAGGGCAGCCTACTCCTCCATTCACCCCCAGAGACGCTGAGCGTCCAGGGCGGTTCATAATCGCAGCATGTATCCAATGACCGTATAGTTTGGAAGCATTGAAAAACACTGTTCAAAGCAGCCCCATTGAAGTCCACTGAAGCTGAGCTTCAACAGGGAAATGCACTGTGACACTACGGGAATGTATGAGAAGGAAATCAGTCAGTCGACCTGCTAATATATGTAGATGATTCTGAAAGAACTCGTCTTCGATATGAACGTGTTGTAACGAATTTAAAATGTTATCAATAACAACATTTGACCATGAATTTTTTTAAATGTTAGGGGAAGCTGAGCTTCCATGGCAGTCTTAAAGAAATCGCCACCGGTCTGTGCGGTATATGCATGTGAACAGGATGTGAACAGGATGTGTGTGTGTGTGTGTGTGTGTGTGTGTGTACCGTGGCCAACTGTAATAGCCCCAGTGTGTCTTCTCTATGAACACACATCCATCCCAGTCCTTCTTGCAGCGGGGCAGGGAGCTGCTGTTGTACTGGAGCCACTGGTTATCAGGCCGGTCCCCCGCCTTCAGGCCCCCAGTCTGGGACACTCCACCTGGGGAGAGCATGGCAGGTTAGCATGTAGTTACAGGTAAACAGACAGGGACAGAGTAGACAGGCAGGGTAGACAGGCAGGGTAGACAGGCAGGGAAGACAGGCAGGGAAGACAGGCAGGGTAGACAGGCAGGGTAGACAGGCAGGGTAGACAGGCAGGGTAGACAGGCAGGGTAGATGTCGGAAAAGTTGAAGATGTAACCTTTTATCCTGTATAAGAATGAAACTGTGTTCAGCATTCTATGTGTGCAAAGGGAGGCCTACCCCCAAATGTGAACTCTGGGTAACACTAGGCTTACATAAACAAGGTGACCTGGGCTGACCACTATCTTACTGGAGAGGCCATAAAAGATGTTTAACCTTATCTGTATAAGTGAATCATATGGTCAGCCTAGGAGGGGTCAGAGAACTTTGTAAGTTTCCACTGCTAGGGACGCGCAGACACGTGCACGCGCGCGATACTGGATCGATCACATTGACATCTGATATGCAGGGAAGGACACTTCCCACCAATATGCAGATTATTGTAACTCAGCTGCCTGCATTATAACTGGTCCAGAACTCAGCTGCCTGCATTATAACTGGTCCAGAACTCAGCTGCCTGCATTATAACTGGTCCAAAACTCAGCTGCCTGCATTATAACTGGTCCAAAACTCAGCTGCCCGCATTATAACTGGTCCAGAACTCAGCTGCCTGCATTATAACTGGTCCAGAACTCAGCTGCCTGAATTATAACTGGTCCAGAACTCAGCTGCCTGCATTATAACTGGTCCAGAACTCAGCTGCCCGCATTATAACTGGTCCAGAACTCAGCTGCCTGCATTATAACTGGTCCAGAACTCAGCTGCCTGCATTTTAACTGGTCCAGAACTCAGCTGCCCGCATTATAACTGGTCCAGAACTCAGCTGCCTGCATTATAACTGGTCCAGAACTCAGCTGCCCGCATTCTAACTGGTCCAGAACTCAGCTGCCCGCATTATAACTGGTCCAGAACTCAGCTGCCCGCATTATAACTGGTCCAGAACTCAGCTGCCCGCATTATAACTGGTCCAGAACTCAGCTGCCTGCATTATAACTGGTCCAGAACTCAGCTGCCTGAATTATAACTGGTCCAGAACTCAGCTGCCTGCATTCTAACTGGTCCAGAACTCAGCTGCCTGCATTATAACTGGTCCAGAACTCAGCTGCCTGCATTATAACTGGTCCAGAACTCAGCTGCCTGCATTCTAACTGGTCCAGAACTCAGCTGCCCACATTACAACTGGTCCAGAACTCAGCTGCCTGCATTCTAACTGGTCCAGAACTCAGCTGCCCACATTATAACTGGTCCAGAACTCAGCTGCCTGCATTCTAACTGGTCCAGAACTCAGCTGCCTGCATTCTAACTGGTCCAGAACTCAGCTGCCTGCATTCTAACTGGTCCAGAACTCAGCTGCCCACATTATAACTGGTCCAGAACTCAGCTGCCTGCATTCTAACTGGTCCAGAACTCAGCTGCCTGCATTCTAACTGGTCCAGAACTCAGCTGCCCACATTATAACTGGTCCAGAACTCAGCTGCCTGCATTATAACTGGTCCAGAACTCAGCTGCCTGCATTCTAACTGGTCCAGAACTCAGCTGCCTGCATTATAACTGGTCCAGAACTCAGCTGCCTGCATTCTAACTGGTCCAGAACTCAGCTGCCCACATTATAACTGGTCCAGAACTCAGCTGCCTGCATTATAACTGGTCCAGAACTCAGCTGCCTGCATTCTAACTGGTCCAGAACTCAGCTGCCTGCATTATAACTGGTCCAGAACTCAGCTGCCTGCATTCTAACTGGTCCAGAACTCAGCTGCCTGCATTATATCTCGCACCCCCTCTATCCACCACATCACTCCTGTCCTGCAACAGCTCCACTGGCTCCCTGTTCAGTCCCTTATACAATTCAAGATCCTCCTGTTTACATTCAAGGCCATCCACAACCTCACCCTGTATGTGTCTGATCTCCTCCAGGGTCCCACTACCTCCCGCTCCCTCAGATCCTCTTCCTCCATACACCTGTCTGTCCCCTCTGCCTGTCTCACCACCATGGGGAGTGGAGCATTCAGCCCCTCTGCCTGTCTCACCACCATGGGGAGTAAAGCATTCAGCCTCTCTGCTCCTTGTCTCACCACCATGGGGAGTAAAGCATTCAGCCCCTCTGCTCCTTGTCTCACCACCATGGGGAGTAGAGCATTCAGCCCCTCTGCTCCTTGTCTCACCACCATGGGGAATAAAGCATTCAGCCCCTCTGCTCCTTGTCTCACCACCATGGGGAGTAAAGCATTCAGCCCCTCTGCTCCTTGTCTCACCACCATGGGGAGTAGAGCATTCAGCCCCTCTGCTCCTTGTCTCACCACCATGGGGAGTAGAGCATTCAGCCCCTCTGCTCCTTGTCTCACCACCATGGGGAGTAGAGCATTCAGCCCCTCTGCTCCTTGTCTCACCACCATGGGGAGTAGAGCATTCAGCCCCTCTGCTCCCTGTCTCACCACCATGGGGAGTAGGGATGGGCGTGGTTTATCGAATATCTGGATATCCTAAAGTAAGTTAGTATTCAAATACTTTTTTCGAATACTTATGAGCGTAGTTTAATTTTATTTATTTTTCATTGAAAAACCGTTGCGTCGTGTTGTGAATTCTAATAGTTGTGACGTTAGAAATGATGAAAACCATCAAAAAAGGTAGGCTACGCCTGCGTTCTGCTGCGAGTCTCCTTTCATTTCATTTGGCGCTACAAGAAGCATAGTGTCCTGGCTAAGCAGTACCTCGCAGCAACCTCAATTCCTGCAGTCTTTTCTACGCCGGCCTGCTCGTAAATCAACTCCGTACTCGCCTCTCCCCTGAGCATGTTTACATGCTAATTCTCCTGAATAAAAATGCGTATGGCTAATGCAGTTGTGGCTTATTTATTTTCTTACCAGTAGCCATGTAGAGCTAGCGTAATCGGCTGTTTATGTTTGCATTGTGTGGTGGCGCACCGTATCCGATAGGATTCCGGTTCCAAGTTAATATCCAAGTTAATATGCAATATTTCTCCGTGTGTCTTTCGTTTTTATGGAGGATAGCCTACCCAATGTGTTTAATTTAGTCCAATGTAGCCTACTTTTTATTTCACATAATAATAGGCTAATCGCTTTTCCGCCAAATTAAGAGCCTACGTCTGAAGACGCAGCGTTTTTTTCAAGTTCATTGTCTTTTTGTCATGTTAATAAATTGATCTTTCATTTGTTTTCTTTATTCAACTCTTATTTAATCTAAAAGCTTAACAGTCCCAATTATTGCCAGAATGTGTGGTGGTTCATGTGTTTACTGTATGCTTTGCGTCATGTCAGGCTAATTACATAACGGAACCACATTAACAAAATAGATTATCCGGATATTAGAAACTAATTTCGGATACTATTCGAATAGTGAAATCAGTTCAAATCTCCATCCCTAATGGGGAGTAGAGCATTCAGCCACTCTGCTCCCCATCTCTGGAACTCACTATCACCTCAAATTAGAGATGGGACACAGACTTACTGAGCTGCTGGTAGGGTAGACAGGGTTAGGGTAGACAGGCTGGGGTTCGGACACAGACTTACTGAGCTGCTGGAAGATGACAGGAATTTTCTTGTGTGGTCTCTTGAGCTGCTTCATGATTCCAGCCACAGCAGAGATCGCCACCTGGAGGACGACACAGACCCTGCAGGTAAACGGCATGTAGCTGCTGTATCTGCAGCTCTGCAGCATCATCCAGGGTTACCCTGGAAGGAGCACTGCTTGCAGTGAGGTTTGTGTGTGTGTGTGTACCTTGCGGACCAGCAGTCGTGGTTGTGTGTATGTGTGTACCTTGAGGACCAGCAGAGTCGTGGTTGTGTGTACCTTGAGGACCAGCAGAGTCGTGGTTGTGTATACCTTGAGGACCAGCAGAGTCGTGGTTGTGTGTACCTTGAGGACCAGCAGAGTCGTGGTTGTGTGTATGTGTGTACCTCGAGGACCAGCAGAGTCGTGGTTGTGTGTATGTGTGTACCTCGAGGACCAGCAGAGTCGTGGTTGTGTGTATGTGTGTACCTCGAGGACCAGCAGAGTCGTGGTTGTGTGTATGTGTGTACCTCGAGGACCAGCAGAGTCGTGGTTGTGTGTATGTGTGTACCTTGAGGACCAGCAGAGTCGTGGTTGTGTGTATGTGTGTACCTCGAGGACCAGCAGAGTCGTGGTTGTGTGTACCTTGAGGACCAGCAGAGTCGTGGTTGTGTGTACCTTGAGGACCAGCAGAGAGTCGTGGTTGTGTGTATGTGTGTACCTTGAGGACCAGCAGAGAGTCGTGGTTGTGTGTATGTGTGTACCTTGAGGACCAGCAGAGAGTCGTGGTTGTGTGTACCTTGCGGACCAGCAGAGAGTCGTGGTTGAGGCTCTTGACGAAGAAGAGAACAGCAGGAGCAGGAAGAGGGTGGTCGTCTCTTAGCAACAGGGACAGGAAGCCGATGGCAATGTGCTCAAACTTCCAGGGCCTGGAACACAGGAGTTGTCATAGTAACCACCTGATATCTTCAGATATGACCTTTCACACACAACCTTCAGATCAATCAGTCATTGACACTAGCTGCTCAGGTGACCCAGAGCACAGACATGACCCGACATGACCCCCGCTCCATGTGGGACCTACATGTTTCTGTTGCTGAGGCAGTCCAGGAGCTCCTCCACCAGATTCTCGTACCTCCTGCAGGAACACAACAGTCAGTCTGACACACTCCCATAAACACAGCACCGTGTCTGTCTCTGTGTGTGTGTATGGTGTGTGTGTGTGTATGGTGTGTGTGTGTGTGGTGTGTGTGTGTGTGGTGTGTGTGTGTGTGTGTGTGTATGATGTGTGTGTGTATGGTGTGTGTGTGTGTGGTGTGTGTGTGTGTGTGTGTGGTGTGTGTGTGTATGTTTGTATGGTCTGTGTGTGTAAGGTGTGTGTGAGGTGGGTGTAAGGTGTGTGTGTGTGTATGTAAAGGTGTATGTAAGGTGTGTGTGTGTGTAAGGTTTGAGTAAGGTGTGTGTGAGCAGCTACCTGACAGAGTCAGTGTTTCTGGTGTGTGAGCAGCTACCTGACAGAGTCAGTGTTTCTGGTGTGTGAGCAGCTACCTGACAGAGTCAGTGTTTCTGGTGTGTGAGCAGCTACCTGACAGAGTCAGTGTTTCTGGTGTCTTGTCTCAGCAGGCCGTCAGCCGTCTCCTCCTCGGAGGGCACGGCGTCCAGGAGGAGGGGCTTCCCTGACGTCAGCAGCAGCTTCGCCACGGAAACGCACTTTTCAGGGATCTACAGGTCAGAGGTCAGGTCAGCACAGAGTAGGGCAAGAAAATAACTGTTTCACTTGGTGGCACTGGTAAACGTAGGAGCACCAGCAAAGATTTAGGAGCAAACACTGAATATTAAGGAGCACCACAACTACAATGATTATTTTATTTATTTTGCACGCAGGTTAACTCCTTGTCCCGCGACAATGGAGCTCAGAGAAAATTAGTGACTGACAGCTAATATTAACCAAAATATTAATAAAATATTCATCTTAAATCTGCATTAAAGTTAATAACGTAGAGATGAAGTAATTCACAAAATGTGTTATGTAACGTTAGAACTGTGGTTCTAGGGCCTAGGCCCAACATTTTTGGGGAGAATATGTGACCAAAATTGTCGCAATTTCAAGCCCTGCAGAGTGTGTGCATGTGTGTGAACACTGTGTGTGTGTGTGTGTGTGTGTGAACTGTGTGTGTGTTCAGGAGCGTGTGTGTGTGAACACTGTGTGTGTCTGAACTGTGTGTGTGTACACTGTGTGTGTGTGTGTGAACACTATGTGTGTGTGTGTACACTGTGTGTGTGTGTGTGTGTGAACACTGTGTGTGTGTGTGTGTGTGTGTGTGTGTGTACACTGTGTGTGTGTGTGAACACTGTGTGTGTGTGTGTGTACACTGTGTGTTCTCACAATGAAGTGGATGCCGATGGTCTCGTAGTGACGGTGGATCTTGTCTGCCAGGTCGTCAAACAGGCGTACGATGGAGGGCTTCTCCAGGGACATGGCTGGGCTCAGGCTGCAGAGCACCAGGGCTGGCCACGTCAGGCTGATGCACTCCCAGTCATGCAGGTTGGCCAGACACACCCCTGTGTGGCTCCCCAGCAGGCAGTATAACGCACCCTGGAGCGGGTTAGGAAGACTGGCTAGCACCCATCCTACATGTCTCATTTACATTATTCAATTAATTCTATATATCCACTTATACCCCCACCCCCTCACGCCCTCACCCCACCCTCCAACCCCCTCATCCCTCCCTCCAACCCCCTCACCCCACCCTCCAACCCCCTCACCCCACCCCCCTCTTCCCTCTGTCTAAGTCCCTGATCCACATGCTAGGCTCCAGCGGGGCCTCTGAGCTGTACTCCTCTGCTACCTTGAACTGCTGCTGGCTGATGTCTGAGCGAGCAGGCTGCAGGAAGTCCAGGACGCGGGGGATGAGGTCCCGGCAGCAGAAGTTGTAGGTCCCAAGGGCGGTGAACAGCACTGTCTGGGCGCGGCTACGCACCTGCAGGGCAACACACGTCCCCTTACAGCCCTGCTGCTGCACTCAGCACACACATCGACAGACATACTGACTCTGGTCTCACCTCACTGGAGGTATGTGGGTGTACATGTGTGTAGTCTGACCTGAATGTAGGTGTGTGTGTGTGTGTGTGTGTGGTCTGACCTGAATGTAGGTGTGTGTGTGTGTGTGTGTGTGGTCTGACCTGACTGTAGGTGTGTGTGAGTGTGTGTGTGCTCTGACCTGACTGTAGGTGTGTGAGTGTGTGGTCTGACCTGACTGTAAGTGTGTGTGTGTGTGGTCTGACCTGACTGTAAGTGTGTGTGAGTGTGTGTGTGGTCTGACCTGACTGTAGGTGTGTGTGTGTGTGGTCTGACCTGACTGTAGGTGTGTGTGAGTGTGGTCTGACCTGACTGTAGGTGTGTGTGAGTGTGGTCTGACCTGACTGTAGGTGTGTGTGAGTGTGGTCTGACCTGGCTGTAAGTGTGTGTGTGTGTGTGGTCTGACCTGACTGTAGGTGTGTGTGAGTGTGTGGTCTGACCTGACTGTAGGTGTGTGTGTGTGTGTGGTCTGACCTGACTGTAAGTGTGTGTGAGTGTGGTCTGACCTGGCTGTAAGTGTGTGTGTGTGGTCTGACCTGGCTGTAGGTGTGTGTGTGTGGTCTGACTTGACTGTAGGTGTGTGTGAGTGTGGTCTGACCTGGCTGTAGGTGTGTGTGTGTGTGGTCTGACCTGGCTGTAGGTGTGTGTGTGTGTGGTCTGACCTGACTGTAGGTGTGTGTGTGGTCTGACCTGGCTGTAGGTGTGTGTGTGTGTGTGTGGTCTGACCTGACTGTAAGTGTGTGTGTGTGTGTGTGTGTGGTCTGACCTGACTGTAGGTGTGTGTGTGTGTGTGTGTGTGTGTGGTCTGACCTGACTGTAGGTGTGTGTGTGTGGTCTGACCTGGCTGTAAGTTTGTGTGTGTGTGGTCTGACCTGGCTGTAAGTGTGTGTGTGTGTGGTCTGACCTGGCTGTAAGTGCTGGTAGACAGTCTCAGCAGGTCCTTCATCAGCTCCTGGTGGATACTCCTGTACTGACATCCTTCTACTGTGAGCTTACGCAGCTGAAAACACACACAGACACACTTGAGGAGGAACATTTACATATGGAAACCTGTAGTACCAGACATGCAAACCTGTAGTACCAGAGGTGTAAACCTGTAGTACCAGAGGTGTAAACCTGTAGTACCAGAGGTGTAAACCTGTAGTACCAGAGGTGTAAACCTGTAGTACCAGAGGTGTAAACCTGTAGTACCAGACATGCAAACCTGTAGTACCAGAGGTGTAAACCTGTAGTACCAGAGGTGTAAACCTGTAGTACCAGAGGTGTAAACCAGTGGTACCAGAGGTGTAAACCAGTGGTACCAGAGGTGTAAACCTGTAGTACCAGAGGTGTAAACCAGTGGTACCAGAGGTGTAAACCTGTAGTAGCAGAGGTGTAAACCTGTAGTACCAGAGGTGTAAACCAGTGTAAACCTGTAGTACCAGAGGTGTAAACCTGTAGTACCAGAGGTGTAAACCAGTAGTACTATAGGTGTAAACTAGTGCTGTCAGTTTAACGCATTATTAACGGCGTTAACGCAAACCCAAATTAACGGCGTCAATTATTTTATCGCGCGATTAACGCTCTTTTTGGCCTAGCAAACTTTGTAGTTTTTTTCACATGCTGTTGCAACAACTACCGACGTTAGAAAAACTACAACACCACACCGGATCTAGCTAGACCGGAAACAAAACAACAGGCACGCCAAACACTCGTTTGGCTTGCGAGCTGGCTAAAGAGTAGTAGCAGAGCCCGTTTACGGATATTAGACATTCTCTGGTAGTAGGCTGACGTTACGTTTTGAGTGGATGACGAGCGCAAGATGCCGAAATGGATGCCAATAAGATTCTGAATGGAAAGTTTGCTTTTAAAAAGTTGCCAAATGGTTCTATTGACAAGACCAGTGATCTGTGTGTTTTGTCGTTGTAAACTGAGCTATCATCGCAGCACGTCCAGTCTGAAATACCACTTGATGGCCAAGCACACAGCTGATGCGAATTCTCTGCCCCCTCGTCAAAGCCAGGCGATTGCAATGTTGTTTTCAATAAAAAAAATATTTGCACAAAGCAATCCGAACCACTTTTCTATGTTGATAAGAGCATTAAAATTTGAAAAAAGATTGGGACAAAAAGAAATCAGGGACATTTAGAATAGATAAAAATGTGCGATTAATTGTGATTAATCGCGAGTTAACTATGACATAAATGCGATTAATCGCGATTAAATATTTTAATTGTTTGACAGCACTAGTGTAAACCAGTATAAACCTGTAGTACCAGAGGTGTAAACCTGTAGTACCAGAGGTGTAAACCAGTGGTACCAGAGGTGTAACCAGTGTAAACCTGTAGTACCAGAGGTGTAAACCTGTAGTACCAGAGGTGTAAACCTGTAGTACCAGAGGTGTAAACCTGTAGTACCAGAGGTGTAAACCAGTGGTACCAGAGGTGTAAACCAGTGTAAACCTGTAGTACCAGAGGTGTAAACCTGTAGTACCAGAGGTGTAAACCTGTAGTACCAGAGGTGTAAACCAGTGGTACCAGAGGTGTAACCAGTGTAAACCTGTAGTACCAGAGGTGTACACCAGTAGTACCAGAGGTGTAAACCTGTAGTACCAGAGGTGTAAACCAGTGGTACCAGAGGTGTAAACCAGTGGTACCAGAGGTGTAAACCAGTGTAAACCTGTAGTACCAGAGGTGTAAACCTGTAGTACCAGAGGTGTCACAATCAGGGCTCAAAATTAACGTTGTCCTGTCATCAAAGGGACAATGAAAAAGATGTCTGGGACAGTTCAACCCAGACTTTAACATCAGCAAGACATAGAGCTACTCCCCACATGGGCGGTGGCAGGGTATGGCTGGCTGGGCTACAGCCACACCAAGAATTGTGTTAGCCCCACTATGAAACAAGCAAGAACATTGGGTATTCTATTGTGAATGTAATCACATTGAAATTCAGACATTGATTTGAGCCCCACAACTGTATGGATTGGTTAAATAATGTTGCAAATAACCTAGACCCAGGTCAGAATGTCAAAATGCAAAAAAATGTTTTGCATTTACATTTTGGGACAGGTCAAGTTCAGTTTGGGACGGATAGTGGGACAGAGAGGAAAACAGCTAGTTGCGAGCCCTGGTAACAGTTGCAGGTGTGTAACAGTAGCAGGCGTGTAACAGTAGCAGGCGTGTAAGAGTAGCAGGCGTGTAACAGTAGCAGGCGTGTAAGAGTAGCACTTACCTCGTGCTGTAGCATCACACGGTCGATCAGCAAAGCTCTGATGTGCTGTTTCCTCCCATGTAGCTGCAGACCAAAGAAAAATAAACATGAGGAACTCCAGATCTGCAAATTGCACTCTCGCACCCTCCCTCCACTCCCCTGTAGTCCTGGAGGACTCCTCCACTCCCCTATAGTCCTGGAGGATTCCTCCACTCCCCTATAGTCCTGGAGGACTCCTCCACTCCCCTATAGTCCTGGAGGACTCCTCCACTCCCCTATAGTCCTGGAGGACTCCTCCACTCCCCTATAGTCCTGGAGGATTCCTCCACTCCCCTATAGTCCTGGAGGATTCCTCCACTCCCCTATAGTCCTGGAGGACTCCTCCACTCCCCTATAGTCCTGGAGGACTCCTCCACTCCCCTATAGTCCTGGAGGACTCCTCCACTCCCCTATAGTCCTGGAGGATTCCTCCACTCCCCTATAGTCCTGGAGGACTCCTCCACTCCCCTATAGTCCTGGAGGACTCCTCCACTCCCCTATAGTCCTGGAGGACTCCTCCACTTCCCTATAGTCCTGGAGGACTCCTCCACTCCCCTATAGTCCTGGAGGACTCCTCCACTCCCCTATAGTCCTGGAGGACTCCTCCACTCCCCTATAGTCCTGGAGGACTCCTCCACTCCCCTATAGTCCTGGAGGACTCCTCCACTCCCCTATAGTCCTGGAGGAATCCTCCACTCCCCTATAGTCCTGGAGGACTCCTCCACTCCCCTATAGTCCTGGAGGACTCCTCCACTCCCCTATAGTCCTGGAGGACTCCTCCACTCCCCTTTAGTCCTGGAGGACTCACCCTGTTCTCCATGGACTTCTTCACCAGGTTGAAGCTCTTCCAGCGAGAGTCAAACTCATGTTTGTGAGAGCCTTTGAAGTGCAGCAAGTCACTGATGATCTGGCGGGGGGGAAAGGGAACATCTGAAGCAGCTAACACTGGCCATGCACATTAAATAGGCAGGTAACATTAAAACGTTGGCATGATGGCAGATTAAATAGGCAGGTTACACTAACGTTGCCATGCCAAGGGTAACAGTGTACCGTTGCCATGGCTGCTGATTAAATAGGCAGGTAACAGTGTAACGTTGCCCTGGCTGCTGATTAAATAGGCAGGTAACAGTGTAATGTTGCCCTGGCTGCTGATTAAATAAGCAGGTAACAGTGTAACGTTGCCCTGGCTGCGCTACTGAGATGTCCTACCTTGATTATGGAGAACAGAGACTTGGTGTCGTCCTCAGAGTGCTCCAGGATGTGATCTGAGGAGACAGACACAGTCAGGTGAGGGAGGAGGGGTATGCTGCCCTACAAAGCCAAAAGACCGTAACTCGCCGAAGTGTAGAACTGAGAAAAACGACTTCAAAGTTTTTGCACTTTCAAAGTAGTTGTCCTGCCAAATGCATTTTAGGTAGGACACTGGAAATCCAGCAGTTTGATGTTTGAGTGATTACACATGATCTAAACTAGACATTTTTGAAATTGTTGATCTTAAACTGCACTTTTGACCCATATTTTGAAGCAACAGAAGTATACCATAGTCCATCGTAAGTGGTCATGCCAAGGCAAAATACAGTAACTTCCGTTTCTTCGCTCACTTAGTTGCTTATCACGATATAAACTCTGTATTTTATAAGCCAATGTAACATACACGTGGATACCTGTCACAAAACTCACAAGACAAGAGTGTTTTTGATTTAACTGCCAGGGTAAGATACTTACAAACGACTCATGTTTGGGATGTTTAGTGTTGAATGCCAGCAAGTAGGCTAAGCTAATGCTAGATGTGTTTATTGTCGCTAGGTTACGTATTAGTTCAATTGAAACCGTAACTCCATTTGAACGTTTTTGAGTGCCGCAAAACAAAGGCAAAGAACCGTAACTGATGTTACGGCATTCTGCATTGGATATCTAAAGCCAAAGCAGGCTTTTGGAAGGTACGGTGAAGACAACAACCTAATTTTCTCTGAAAAACAGACAAGTTAATTTAAGATATTTGGCCACATGATACAGCAGACCTTAACTGTTCCGAAAATGAAAAAAAAATCATTTTCGACAAAATTGAAGTTACGGTCTTTTGCCTTTGCACGGCAGTATGAGGGGGTAGGAGGGTATAGAGGAGGTATGATAGGGTACAGAATATAGGACGGGGTAGAGCAGGGCTCCCCAAACTTTTGTCTGCGAGGGCCAGATAATTTTCCTTTCTTTAATGTAGGGCTGGGTCGGTCTGTAACAGAAAATTACATGGGCCGGAGTAACTACCATATTACCATATTATTGTGGAGATTTTATTATGATTTTAAATGTATTTATTATGCTAGATTAGTTTATTATTTTGTTATGCACCATACATTTGTAAATATCAAGGGGTATATAGCCTATTAAAAGAGCATTATTACTATCGTAATTACCTTTTTTCATATTCATTGCTATTGAAATCAAAACATTCACTTACGTATGCAAAACTAATCAAGGAGCATTTAAAAAAAAAAATATACAAATAAAAATAAGTGCCTCTGGCATTGTTCAGAGGGTCGGTCCAAATGCGTGGGCGGGCCGTATTTGACCCACGGGATGTAGTTTGGGGACCCCTGAGGTGGAGGATGTAGGAGGGGAGAGAGTAGGTAGGAGGGAAGAAAGGAGGTAGGAGGGGAGAGAGTAGGTAGGAGGGAAGAAAGGAGGTAGGAGGGGGTAGGAGAGGACAGAGGAAGAAGGAGGGGTTAGGAAGGGGTAGGAGGGGAGAAAGGAGGTAGGAGGGGAGAAAGGAGGTAGGAGGGGAGAGAGGAGGTAGGAGGGGGGAGAGAGGAGGTAGGAGGGGGTAGAGGAGGTAGGAGGGGAAAGAGGAGGTAGGAGGGGGTAAGAGGGGAGAGAGGAGGAAGAGGACGTAGGAAGGGGTAGGAGGGGAGAGAGACTCACGCAGCAGCAGTCTCATCACTCTGCAGATGGCGTCTCTGTAGTTCTCCCTGGACTCATCTGAACAGAGGAAGTATGTCTCATGTTATGAACCCTTTATTACATGCTTACAGCTTTTTATAACATGCTTGATAACCCTTTAATACACTAAACAACCGATTGTTACATGCTTACTAACACTTTATAGCATGCTAAATAACATGTAATAACACTTTGCAAACCCTTTATAACATGCTAATCACCCCTAACACATATGTTATAACATTCTAATGACCTATAACATGTTAATCACAGCATATAAACCCTTAATAACAAATGTGTTGTCAGTTTATAAACCTGTATACCAAGATACCATATCTGTAACCTGCTGCTGTCTCTATAGTCTAAATGATAACCTAGAGTACTCACCATGGTGATGATAACCCACAGTTATCCCCCTGGTGGTGATAACCTAGAGTACTCACCATGGTGATGATAACCCACAGTTATCCCCTGATGGTGATAACCTAGAATACTCACCATGGTGATGATAACCCACAGTTATCCCCCTGGTGGTGATAACCTAGAGTACTCACCATGGTGATGATAACCCAGTTATCCCCCTGGCGGTGATAACAGAGTACTCACCGTATTCCATGCCGATGAAGAGGCTTGTCTCATCAAGGTTCACTGTGCTCTGGACTCTGGAGAGAGGGGAGACATGCTCACTGGCACCATACTCCCTGCACCACATGGCACCACACGTGGTAGAGGGCAAGGAAGGCCCGGGGTAGTACAGAGTTGGGGTGTTAGTGCATCAGTACTTACAGGTCAGGTACGGGGGTTCCCTGCAGTGGGGGCAGCAGGCTGCCAGCTCCCAGAAGGCAGTGCTGCACAATCACCAGACTCTGCAGGACGTCATCTCTATCAACAGAAAGTATAGGTCTGATTTACACATCTTACCTTCACACACCTCACCTTTACACACCTCACCTTTACATACCTCACATCACCTTACCTTTACACACCTCACCTTTACATGTCTCACTTTTACACACCTCACTTTTAACGTCCCCACCGGGTCATGTCCCCACCGGGTCATGTCCCCACCTGGTTGCGTCCTCACCTGGTCATGTCCAGGTCCCCCTGGGCGTGTCTCTGCAGCCTGAGCAGCTCTGGCTGCAGGATGAGGTCCAGAATGTAGAAGACAAAGGCAGTCTCCTCCACACACGGGACATGCCACTGGATCTGCAGGTTCCACAGGTCTCCTGGACGGCCCCAGTCCTGGACACACACACAAGAGTTAGTAAAGCAAGAGACAGCAAGGGTTCAAAACAAGAAGAAGAGGATTTTCAGTGTAGCTTGCTGCCACAAAAAAGTATGTACAAATATGTACTTTGATGGGCAGGTATAGTGTGTGTGTGTGTGTGTGTACCTTGATGGGCAGGTAGGAGTGTGAGAGCGGCTGGAAGCCCCCAGGGATGCTGCAGTACTCGGTGGGGTAGATGAGGGCGCTGGAGCGCAGGATGTGGTGCAGCAGGTTGCAGGCCAGGGCGTAGCCCTGCTTACACCTCAGGTGCAGGCTGAGCTGCAGCACCTGCAGCAGCTGGCTGCTGTAGGGGAGCAGCTTGTCCCCATCCACACGCGTCACCTGAGGGAGACGGGGTGTAACTGGATGTGGTGGTCTTGTGATCCTGGAGGGTCATACGTGTGTGGTGTGTGTGTGTGTGTGTTCACCTCTGACAGCAGCTGGAGGTTCCACAGCAGCTCCTTGTCCAGCTCCTCCTCGTTCAACACCTCCTCATCTGAAACACAGAACACCATAGACTACCACCTCCTCCTTAGACCACCACCTCCTCCTTAGACCACCACCTCCTCATCTAAAAAGCTCAACTCTCCTCCTCATCCAAACAGCTCAAGCCTCCTGCTCAACCCTCCTCCTCCTCCATCCTCCTCCTCCTCCACTTCTGAATCCCTCAAGACGACCAGACAGAGATCCTCACTGCTACTGCAGCTGAATACATCCTCACTGCTACTGCAGCTGAATACATCCTCACTGCTACTGCAGCTGAATAGATCCTCACTGCTACTGCAGCTGAATAGATCCTGACTGCTACTGCAGCTGAATAGATCCTGACTGCTACTGCAGCTGAATAGATCCTGACTGCTACTGCAGCTGAATAGAGATACTCACTGCTACTGCAGCTGAATAGAGATACTCACTGCTACTGCAGCTGAATAGAGATACTCACTGCTACTGCAGCTGAATAGATCCTGACTGCTACTGCAGCTGAATAGATCCTGACTGCTACTGCAGCTGAATAGATCCTGACTGCTACTGCAGCTGAATAGATCCTGACTGCTACTGCAGCTGAATAGATCCTCACTGCTACTGCAGCTGAATAGATCCTCACTGCTACTGCAGCTGAATAGATCCTCACTGCTACTGCAGCTGAATAGATCCTCACTGCTACTGCAGCTGAATAGAGATACTTACGGACAGCTATTTGGTTGATGGCGTTACAGCAGTGTGGTACAAACAGCTTGAGAGACTCGGTCGGGTGACACTGAAACACAGACACCGAGGGTTAGTAGACCAAGGATGGGAGGAGAGCAGGGTGGAAGGGTGGAGAGCAGGGTGGAGGGGTGGAGAGCAGGGTGGAGAGGAGGGTGGAGGGGTGGAGAGGAGGGTGGAGGGGTGGAGAGGAGGGTGGAGGGCTGGAGAGCAGGGTGGAGGGGTGGAGAGGAGGGTGGAGGGGTGGAGAGCAGGGTGGAGGGGTGGAAAGGAGGGTGGAGGGGTGGAAAGGAGGGTGGAGGGGTGGAGAGCAGGGTGGAGGGGTGGAGAGCAGGGTGGAGGGGAGGGTGGAGGGGTGGAGAGTAGGGTGGAGGGGTGGAAAGGAGGGTGGAGGGGTGGAAAGGAGGGTAGAGGGGTGGAAAGGAGGGTGGAGGGGAGGGTGGAAGGGTGGGGTAGAGGCGCTACCTTGGAGGCTGCTCTGCACATGTCTGCCACCATCCTGCCAGCCACGTGAGTCTCAAACATGTTGGTGGTGGCGAAGTGAAACACCTTCTCAAGGGCTACCTGGGAACGACATCATGACACAAGGAGAGGAGGAGAGAGAGGAGGAGAGAGATGAAACACCTTCTCAAGGGCTACCTGGGGAATGACATCTTGACACAAGGAGAGAGAGGAGGAGAGAGATGAGAGACAAGCACAAGGAGAGAGAAGAGGAGAGAGATGAAACAAGCAGAGAGATATTGGAAAGGTAAAGAACAGAACAGACCAGGAGAGAGCAGGAAAGAGAGCAAGAGAAAACAGGAGATAGAGCAGGACAGAGAGCAGGACAGAGAGCAGGAGAGAGAGCAGGAGAGAGAGCAGGAGAGAGAGCAGGACAGAGAGCAGGCAAGAGCAGGAGAGAGCAGGAGAGAGAGCAGGAGAGAGAGCAGGAGAGAGAGCAGGACAGAGAGCAGGACAGAGAGCAGGACAGAGAGCAGGAGAGAGAGCAGGAGAGAGAGAAGGAGAGAGAGCAGGACAGAGAGCAGGACAAAGAGCAGGAGAGAGAGCACGACAGAGAGCAGGACAGAGAGCAGGAAAGAGCAGGAGAGAGAGCAGGACAGAGAGCAGGAAAGAGCAGGAGAGAGAGCAGGACAGAGAGCAGGAGAGAGAGCAGGATAGAGAGCAGTACAGAGCAGGAGAGAGAGCAGGAGAGAGAGAGCAGGAGAGAGAGAGCAGGAAAGAGCAGGAGAGAGAGCAGGAAAGAGCAGGAGAGAGAGCAGGAGAGAGAGCAGGACAGAAAGCAGGAGAGAGAGCAGGACAGAGAGCAGGACAGAGAGCAGGAGAGAGAGCAGTAGAGAGAGCAGGAGAGAGAGCAGGACAGAGAGCAGGACAGAGAGCAGGACAGAGAGCAGGACAGAGAGCAGGAGAGAGCAGGACAGAGAGCAGGAGAGAGCAGGAGAGAGAGAGCAGGAGAGAGCAGGAGAGAGCAGGAGAGAGAGCAGGACAGAGAGCAGTACAGAGCAGGAGAGAGAGCAGGAGAGAGAGAGCAGGAGAGAGAGAGCAGGAGAGAGAGAGCAGGAAAGAGAGAGCAGGAGAGAGAGAGCAGGAGAGAGAGAGCAGGAGAGAGGCGCTACCTTGAAGATGTCCATGGAGCACTGAGTGAGGATGGTGCTGAATGTGGAGGAGAGTCCCAGTTCCACCAGAGTCTCCACATGGGTCATCTTCTCTGTCTCTGTCTCCTCCCTGGTCTGCTCCAAGGTGCTACTGTCAATCAAGGCAAAGCACCTACACACACACACACACACACATTGATGTTTGCGCCTTCCTGCTAACACATCCTGTACCACTTAGCTGCTACCTGGTCCTACAGACAGCCAGGCTGACACAGTCCTACCTGTCCATGAACAGAAGAACAAAGTCTTCAAACTCAGCAGAGGCTGAGCACATTTCTCTCTCCACCTGCAGAAGGGACCGAGGAGAGAGGGAGGCGAGACGGAGAAGAGACGGAGAGAGAGGGAGGAGAGAGGGAGGAAGAGAGGGAGGAGAGGGAGGAGAGAGGGAGGGAGAGAGGGAGGGAGGAGAGGGAGGAGAGGGAAGGGAGACAGAGGGGGAGAGAGAGAGAGAGAGAGAGAGAGAGAGAGAGAGAGAGAGAGAGAGAGAGAGAGAGAGAGAGAGAGGGAGGGAGGGAGGGAGGGCGGGCGGGAGGGAGGGAGGAGAGAGGGACCAAAGAGAGGGAGGAGAGAGGAAGGAGAGGGAGAGAGAGAGGGAGGAGAGAGGGAGGGAGAGAGGGAGGGAGGGAGGAGAGAGGAAGGAGAGGGGGAGGAGAGAGGGAGGGAGAGAGTGAGGGACCGAAGAGAGGGAGGAGAGAGGGACCAAAGAGAGGGAGGAGAGAGGGAGGAGAGGGAGAGAGACAGGGAGGAGAGAGGGAGGGAGAGAGGGAGGGAGGGAGGGAGGAGAGAGGAAAGAGGGAGTGAGGAGAGAGGGAGTGAGGAGAGAGGGAGGGAGGAGAGAGGGAGGGAGGAGAAAGGGAGGAGAGAGGGAGGGAGAGAGGGAGGGAGGAGAGGGAAGGATAGAGAGGAAGGAGAGAGAGAGGGGGAGGGAGAGAGAGGGAGGAGAGAGGGAGGAGAGGGAGGGAGACAGAGGGGGAGGAGAGAGGGAGGGAGGAGAGAGGGAGGGAGATAGTGAGACTCACAGAGACAGGCAGACATGGATAGATGGATGACAGACAGACAGACAGATACCTCCGTCAGGTCACTCCTGTCATGAAGAGCAGATGAACAGTCCACCAAAGGCACTAGAGTCACAAATGTAGCGATGAACTGGAACGTGATCTGCAAAGAGAGAACATGCCTTCAGACCTATAGCCATCACACACTCACATCAGCAGGCTGGATACGGACACACACCAAATCACCAGGCTGGATCCCTTGAACACACAGCCAACTTCCCATGCAGCCAGAACTACAGTACCCACCATGCACTTGCTGAAGTCGTTGGGGTCGACGCCGGGCAGCGCCCTCATGAGCAGGGGCAGCATGTGAGTGGGGCCTTGTGGGAAACGCTGTCCTCCGGACACCAGGCTGCGTGCCACGCCAATCATGCAGCTCAGAGTGGCCGTCAACTGGTGAGGCTCCGTCAGAGTCTCCATGGCGGGGTAGGTCCTGGACACACACACAGGCCAGTTACACAGCGCTCGCACACACCCCAGTCACATGTGTGTGCTCCTTCACACAGTGTGTGACTCACTTCTCCAGCACGGGGGGGATGACCAGCTCTGGCCTCATGAGGGCCAGGTTCTGCAGGGCCTGCGCGGCGTCCAGGCTGCCCGTGCGGCTGAACATGGCCAGCAGCACCGGCTGCATCATGCTCTTCACGAACGTGGTGATGTCCTGCTCCGTCAGCAGGTGGCTGTCTGGTACCGGGGTCAGCCAGGTGGGCTTCCGGTAGCGCTCCCGGTGGAGCCGTCGCACAACGCTGGCCGGGAGCCGCTGGAGAAGCTTCATGAGCTTCATCTGGGGGAGGACAGGGGGACAGGGGGAGGACAGGGGGAGGACAGGAGGAGGACAGGGGGAGGACAGAGGGACAGGGGGAGGACAGGGGGAGGACAGGAGGAGGACAGGGGGAGGACAGGGGGAGGACAGAGGGAGGACAGAGGGAGGACAGAGGGACAGGGGGAGGACAGGGGGACAGGGGGAGGACAGGGGGAGGACAGGGGGAGGACAGGGGGAGGACAGGGGGAGGACAGGAGGAGGACAGAGGGAGGACAGAGGGACAGGGGGAGGACAGGAGGAGGACAGGGGGGGGACAGGGGGAGGACAGGGGGAGGACAGAGGGAGGACAGAGGGACAGGGGGAGGACAGAGGGAGGACAGAGGGACAGGGGGAGGACAGGGGGACAGGGGGAGGACAGGGGGAGGACAGGGGGAGGACAGGAGGAGGACAGAGGGACAGGGGGAGGACAGAGGGACAGGGGGAGGACAGGAGGAGGACAGGGGGGGGACAGGGGGAGGACAGGGGGAGGACAGGGGGAGGACAGGAGGAGGAGGCAGAGGGACAGGGGGAGGACAGGGGGAGGACAGGAGGGAGAGGGGCAGGGGGACAGGGGGAGGACAGGGGGAGGCAGAGGGACAGGGGGAGGACAGGGGGAGGACAGGGGGAGGACAAGAGTATGGGGGGAGGACACCAATAAGCCACCGTAATGGAACGGAGATTTACCAAAATAAGCCTGACATTTCCTTCATCTACGTTGAAGGAACATCCCACTGGTTCCTCTACCACATGAACACAACACACATAACATTTGACTGTTTTAACAGACACTACTCATCTCAGCTACCAGGCATGGTCAACATTAATAATAACATCTCAGCTACAGTCAGTGTCGGTATGCTGTAAATGGCACATTGTGTTGGCATGTCTGTAAGGACGTGTTGCTATGGTGTGTTGTCATCAAGTATCAGGATGTGTTGCTATGACACGAGGAGACTCACCAACCAACGTCCGTGATTCGATGGGTGGAAGAAGGAAGTGATGCTGTTGAAGAGGCCACTGAGTTGAGCCTGGGCCATCTTACTGGGGCCACCCTGCACGCACACACACAATGAAGTTTGAACTCGAAGACCTAGGATAGGATCTCAGCTAGGGACTTGGGACTAGGACAGGGTCTAGGACAGGGGCTAAGGGATAGGATGTGATCTAACATAAGGGCTAGGATCTAGGATAGAGGCTAAGGGATAGGGGTTAGTATGATCTAACATAGGGGGCAGGATCTAGGATAGGGGTTAGTATGATCTAACATAGGAGACAGGATCTAGGATAGGGGTTATTATGATCTAACATAGAGGGCAGGATTTAGGATAGGGGTTAGTATGATCTAACATAGGGGGCAGGATCTAGGATAGGGGTTATTATGATTTAACATAGGGGGTAGGATCTAGGATAGGGGTTAGTATGATCTAACATAGGGGGTAGGATCTAGGATAGGGGTTAGTATGATCTAACATAGGGGGCAGGATCTAGGATAGGGGTTGGTATGATCTAACACAGGGGGCAGGATCTAGGATAGGGGGGAAGGTATAGTGGTTAATTAATATAATCTAGCATAAGGGACAGGATCTAGGATAGGGGCTAATGGATAAGACAGAGGAGAGAACCTGGAACAAGGTTAGGCTTAGGATAGGAAATTGGAGGGGTCGGATCAGTAAGGAGGGACCAGGGGCTAACATTGGGACTAGACTGAAGTGGGAAGGGTCTAGGGGCTAGGACAAGGACAAGGGGCTAGAACAGGGACTAAGGGCTAGGACAAGGACTAGGGGCTAGATCAAGCACTAGGGGCTAGATCAAGGACTAGAGGCTAGATCAAGGACTAGCGGCTAGACTGACCAGCAGGGAGGAGACCCAGAGCACCACATGGCCGATGTCGTAGGCGTTGGTCACGTATCTGGCCACTAACATCTGACTGGTACCCACAGGCAGGTTGAGGCTGCGCAGGATCCTGGTGAAGATCTACCACAACAATATGAACACATCACAAATCACTCCACAGATACCTGATGTTCTCTGGACCTATTTTGTAGCTCGTGTTGATTTAACATCTAAGATGTGTTCATGGCACTGAGACAGAGGCAGGTCAAGTACGTGATATGATAACAGTTTCTGTTTCAGCTCACTATCAAAACCCACCCTGACACCAGCTGTTGAGTAGCTGATTATAGACTGATTAAGTGACAGGGTGAGTACAGACCAATATGAACAGTGACAGGGTGAGTATAGACCAATATGAACAGTGACAGGGTGAGTACAGACCAATATGAACAGTGACAGGGTGAGTATAGACCAATATGAACAATGACAGGGTGAGTACAGACCGATATGAACAGTGACAGGGTGAGTATAGACCAATATAAACAATGACAGGGTGATTACAGACCGATATGAACAGTGACAGGGTGAGTATAGACCAATAAGGACAGTGACAGGGTGAGTACAGACCGATATGAACAGTGACAGGATGAGTATAGACCAATATAAACAATGACAGGGTGATTACAGACCGATATGAACAGTGACAGGGTGAGTATAGACCAATAAGGACAGTGACAGGGTGAGTACAGACCGATATGAACAGTGACAGGTTGATTACAGACCGATATGAACAGTGACAGGGTGAGTATAGACCAATAAGGACAGTGACAGGGTGAGTACAGACCGATATGAACAGTGACAGGGTGAGTACAGACCGATATGAACAGTGACAGGGTGAGTGTAGACCGATATGAACAGTGACAGGGTGAGTATAGACTTATATGAACAGTGACAGGGTGAGTACAGACCGATAGGAACAGTGACAGGGTGAGTACAGACCGATATGAACAGTGACAGGGTGAGTATAGACCGATATGAACAGTGACAGGGTGAGTACAGACCAATATGAAAAGTGACAGGGTGAGTATAGACCGATATGAACAGTGACAGGATGAGTATAGACTGATACAGTGACAGGGTGAGTACAGACCAATATGAACAGTGACAGGGTGAGTATAGACCGATATGAACAGTGACAGGGTAATTATAGACCGAAATAAACAGGACAGGGTGAGTACAGACCGATATGAACAGTGACAGGGTGAGTACAGACCGATAAGGACAGTGACAGGGTGAGTACAGACCGATATGAACAGTGACAGAGTGAGTATGGACTGATATGAACAGTGACAGGGTGAGTATAGACCGATATGAACAGTGATAGGGTGACTACAGACCGATATGAACAGTGACAGGGTGAGTACAGACCAATATGAACAGTGACAGGGTGAGTATAGACCGATATGAACAGTGACAGGGTGAGTATAGACCGATATGAACAGTGACAGTGTGAGTACAGACCGATATGAACAGTGACAGGGTGAGTGTAGACCGATATGAACAGTGACAGGGTGAGTATAGACCGATATGAACAGTGACAGGGTGAGTACAGACCGATATGAACAGTGACAGGGTGAGTACAGACCAATATGAACAGTGACAGGGTGAGTATAGACCGATAGGAACAGTGACAGGATGAGTATAGACTGATACAGTGACAGGGTGAGTATAGACCGATATGAACAGTGACAGGGTGAGTACAGACCGATAAGGACAGTGACAGGGTGAGTACAAACCGATATGAACAGTGACAGGGTGAGTATAGACTTATATGAACAGTGACAGGGTGAGTATAGACTGAAACAGTGACAGGTTGAGTATAGATTTTTATGAACAGTGACAGTGTGAGTACACTGCTTGTATGGTTCCAGTAGAGCTCACCTTAGGTATGTAGGGGTCCCAGTCTATGTAGCCTATGTTGTCATTAGCCAGGCGAGCAAACAGGTTGACCAGATGCTACAGACGAACACAAGATGAAGAGTTTGAATAGTCTTGGTTTAAAGGTTCTGCACTCATACGAGAGGGTTAGAGGTTCAAAACTGATATGCGAGTTACAGACTTGTGTAAGAGGGTTCTAGATTCTAGGCTGGTGCAAGACAATTCTAGGTTGGTGTAAGAGAGTTGTATGTTTGTCTAAGAGGGTTCGAGGTTGGTGTCACATGGTTCAAGGATTGTGTAAGATGGTTCTAGGTTGGTATAACACGGTTCTAGGGTGGTTTAAGAGGTTTCTAGGTTTGTGTAACAAGGTTCTAGGATTGTGTAAGAGGGTTCTATGCTGGTGTAACAGGTTCTATGATGGTGTAAGAGGGTTCTAGGCTGTTGTAACAGGTTCTAGGTTGGTGTAAGAGGGTTTTAGGTTGGTGTAAGAGGGTTCTAGGTTGGTGTAAGAGGGTTCTAGGCTGGAGTAACAGGTTCTAGGCTGAGAGGAACAAGACTCACCATCTCCCAGCCAGGCAGGTTCTGCACTGCAACCCACAGACTTATCAACTCATCAAACCACAACCTGCAAGAGACACACACACAATTAGCTACCATATAAACTGTATGTACACATTAACACACACTACACTGTACATACCATATAACATGGCACAAACACACTTACTGTAATATAACTGTGTTACACTGTGTGTGTGTACCTGAAGCCCTGGTGGTGCAGCACACTGTGTGTGTGTGTGTGTGTACCTGAAGCCCCGGTGGTGCAGCACACTGTGTGTGTGTGTGTGTACCTGAAGCCTGGTGGTGCAGCACACTGTGTGTGTGTGTGTGTGTGTGTGTACCTGAAGTCCCGGTGGTGCAGCACACTGTGTGTGTGTGTGTGTGTGTACCTGAAGTCCCGGTGGTGCAGCACACTGTGTGTGTGTGTGTGTGTGTGTACCTGAAGTCCCGGTGGTGCAGCACACTGTGTGTGTGTGTGTGTGTGTGTGTGTGTGTGTGTACCTGAAGCCCCGGTGGTGCAGCTCTGGGGGCAGGGTAGTGGGGAGGTACAGCTCCAGGTAGCTGATGGCTCTCTGCATGGTGACGTCGAAGGGACAGAGCAGCGGCCGCCACTCCTCCAGCATCTCCTCCGTCGCCACCACCGGGAAGTACCTGCCCAGGAACCAATCACAGGGCACGCTCGTATGGGTGTACTCAAGACACCACCAATCACGGCATGCGCTAGTAGTGGGGCACAACATCTGGATGAAAAATTTCAGTGAGGGATCCCCTCCTCCAGAGATGGTTTGTAGATCATAGTTAGGAGCAGACTACACACCAAACATGAATAATTCTTTATTAGTCATGGAAGTTTAGCAAGGTTTATTTCAGAACACAGCTAATCACCCTGTTACAGCACTGCAACATTGTTAGTCTACTGTACTTTAAACATCATACAAACCTTTTGTTCATCGGTCGTTTTAGGGTTGTGGTGGTCATTTCAATTATAAGCAAACTGCTGACCTCTGGTAAGGTCATGTTAGGCATCAGAGGTCATGTTACCTGATGTGATCAGGTGTAAGCTGGCTGGCACCTCCCCCAGCCCAGTGACTGCTTAGACACATGAGGGGTCAAGCCTCTTATGAACTTCCAAGTCCATGTAACGCACACCAGCCTTGAAGCTGACCCTTAGACTGACAACACAAGCTCTCTCACAGACCCTGCCCTCATCCCATTCCTGCCCTCATCCCAGCCCCAGCCCTGCCCTCATCCCAGCCCCAGCCCTGCCCTCATCCCAGCCCTCATCCCAGCCCCTCCCCTGCCCTCATCCCAGCCCCAGCCCCTGCCCTGCCCTCATCCCAGCCCCAGCCCCAGCCCCAGCCCAGCCCTGCCCTCATCCCAGCCCTGCCCTCATCCTATGGGGGGGCTATGGAGGGATGAGGAGGAATTACGAGGAATTATGAGGGGTGAAGAGGGATGTGGCGGGGTGAGTAGTGATGTGGAGGACTGTGAAGGGGTGAGGAGGGATGTGGCGGGGTGAGTAGTGATGTGGAGGACTGTGAAGGGGTGAGGAGGGATGTGGCGGGGTGAGTAGTGATGTGGAGGACTGTGAAGGGGTGAGGAGGGATGTGGCGGGGTGAGTAGTGATGTGGAGGACTGTGAATGGGTGAGGAGGGATGTGGCGGGGTGAGTAGTGATGTGGAGGACTGTGAATGGGTGAGAAGGGATGTGGCGGGGTGAATAGTGATGTGGAGGACTGTGAAGGGGTGAGGAGGGATGTGGCGGGGTGAGTAGTGATGTGGAGGACTGTGAATGGGTGAGAAGGGATGTGGCGGGGTGAATAGTGATGTGGAGGACTGTGAATGGGTGAGGAGGGATGTGGCGGGGTGAATAGTGATGTGGAGGACTGTGAAGGGGTGAGGAGGGATGTGGCGGGGTGAGTAGTGATGTGGAGGACTGTGAATGGGTGAGGAGGGATGTGGCGGGGTGAATAGTGATGTGGAGGACTGTGAATGGGTGAGGAGGGATGTGGCGGGGTGAATAGTGATGTGGAGGACTGTGAAGGGGTGAGGAGGGATGTGGGGGCAGGGGAAGATCTAAACACTTAGGGTGGCAAAGGGGTAATTGAACGGTGAAATGGAGGTGTGGAAGGAGGGTGTGACCTGATGCTACCATAAACTGTTTAACATTGTAGTTTACATAATGCCACTAATAAAACCATATTTTTCAGAAATAAAGCCGCGGTTTATAACCCAATTTTACTTTATTTTGTGGTGGTCAGGCTTATATTTTGAAGTGGCTTAGAACGTTTTTATAACAAAACAGGCTCCAAAATGTACTAATGAGAAAGCTTAACAAGTAACACCAGCATGGTAGTAGCACTGCTACGAGTATTATGTTTAACCTTAGCACTTAGCACTAACTTAACTTAAGCTAACTAAAGGTAGCTAGCTACCGTTTCGGAAAAGTAACACGCTTTGGGGACTGTCGTAAATATTTAGAACTCACACGTCTAAAGGTTAATATTACTTAATTCCCAGGCAATAGAAAACATACATTACGCACTTTCAATTTTCAAATTGTGTTGCAACGGCATGCTGTCAGATCACCTATACTCGTGCATTGCTTGGTATCATTGTTCCTGTATCAACTGTGGCATATATTCCAGGGCAGTTTATACTCAGATTTACAAACACAAAGCCCTCCCCTGGGACGCAATCTGGAAGCGCAATATCCACCTGTATCTACCAGAAATGGCCCTACTATAGGACAGTCTCTGGCTCGCTCTTAAAACTATATCCCCGATTTCCGGGAGATTGAATAGCTTTATCGGGCGTCAGGAAGGGCTATTGAAATGCGGGAGACACCCGGAACTTCCAGGAGACTTGGGATGTCTGAATATTGGGTTGGCAGCTGTCACCCATTGCTACCACTTGGATCTGCCAGTGCATGGAAGGATGCGAAGGGGTGAGGAGTAGTGAGGGGGGACATTGAGGGATAAGGAGGACCATGAAGGAGTGAGGAGGGCTGTCGAGGGGTGAGGAGGCTTCCTCCTCTCAGGAACAGGAAACTCCATCTTGGGTTAGGGTTAGATGAGCTAATAGGATTAAGGCCTCAGTAAAGACACACAGTCTAGTGCTGGGGAACGCTTTTCTAATTCTGCTGGCAGGTTACTAAAGGATAAGTATGTGTTGTCTCCTTCCTGAGTCCAGGTGAGACCTCCTCTCCTCATCCCTCCTCAGCAGGTTGCTGAAGAGCTACGTTGAGCACCGTGAGGTTTTCACCTCAAACACACCAACAAACAGCTGGTACTGTCTCACCTCAAACACACAGCTGGTACTGTCTCACCTCAAACACACAGCTGGTACTGTCTCACCTCAAACACACAGCTGGTACTGTCTCACCTCAAACACACAGCTGGTACTGTCTCACCTCAAACACACAGCTGGTACTGTCTCACCTCAAACACACAGCTGGTACTGTCTCACCTCAAACACACCAACACACAGCTGGTACTGTCTCACCTCAAACACACAGCTGGTACTGTCTCACCTCAAACACACAGCTGGTACGGTCTCACCTCAAACACACAGCTGGTACTGTCTCACCTCAAACACACAGCTGGTACTGTCTCACCTCAAACACACCAACACACAGCTGGTACTGTCTCACCTCAAACACACAGCTGGTACTGTCTCACCTCAAACACACCAACACACAGCTGGTACTGTCTCACCTCAAACACACAGCTGGTACTGTCTCACCTCAAACACACAGCTGGTACTGTCTCACCTCAAACACACCAACACACAGCTGGTACTGTCTCACCTCAAACACACAGCTGGTACTGTCTCACCTCAAACACACAGCTGGTACGGTCTCACCTCAAACACACAGCTGGTACTGTCTCACCTCAAACACACAGCTGGTACTGTCTCACCTCAAACACACAGCTGGTACTGTCTCACCTCAAACACACCAACACACAGCTGGTACTGTCTCACCTCAAACACACAGCTGGTACTGTCTCACCTCAAACACACCAACACACAGCTGGTACTGTCTCACCTCAAACACACAGCTGGTACGGTCTCACCTCAAACACACAGCTGGTACTGTCTCACCTCAAACACACAGCTGGTACTGTCTCACCTCAAACACACAGCTGGTACTGTCTCACCTCAAACACACCAACACACAGCTGGTACTGTCTCACCTCAAACACACAGCTGGTACTGTCTCACCTCAAACACACAGCTGGTACTGTCTCACCTCAAACACACCAACACACAGCTGGTACTGTCTCACCTCAAACACACAGCTGGTACTGTCTCACCTCAAACACACCAACACACAGCTGGTACTGTCTCACAGTGACCCGACTCTCATGGAGCAGAAATGACCAACCACCAGCAGTGCTTTCAGAATATACAATGTTTAGTATAATATAAAAGGTCTAGTAACCATAATATTAGTAGAATAAATAATGGTCACAATATTACTATATCATAGTTATAATAGTATAAGTATATATTAGTTGTAATATTAGTATAAAAGACTTAATAGATATGTTTGTATATCTAATAGGATACTGTCCTTGGGGTTAATCTCTGAGTGGAAGCTGGTTCCTGAGGAGACAGAAGAAGGAGAGGATGTACTCACGGCCTGCAGCTCTTCACCAGGGTCTTCAGGACGCTCTCCACTGAGCTGGGGACCAGAGCAGAGGGCAGCACGTCACACTTGATCTCCTGCTGCTCTTCACACGCCCAGTACACAACACACCAATGCAGCTACATCACATTAACACTGGATTCAACTAGCAGATGCTTTTATCCAAAGACACGTACAAAAGAACCATGCAGAGCAGTCACACCTCCACCATGCACACACACACACCTCCACCATGCACACACACACACCTCCACCATGCGCACACACACACCTCCACCATGCGCACACACACACCTCCACCATGCACACACACACACACCTCCACCATGCACACACACACACCTCCACCATGCGCACACACACCTCCACCATGCACACACACACCTCCACCATGCGCACACACACACCTCCACCATGCGCACACACACACCTCCACCATGCGCACACACACACACACACACACCTCCACCGTGCACACACACACACACACACACCTCCACCATGCACACACACACACACCTCCACCATGCACACACACCTCCACCATGCACACACACACACACACACCTCCACCATGCACACACACACACACACCTCCACCATGCACACACACACACACACCTCCACCATGCACACACACACACACACCTCCACCATGCACAAACACACCTCCACCATGCACACACACCTCCACCATGCACACACACACCTCCACCATGCACACACACACCCCCACCATGCACACACACACACACACACCTCCACCATGCACACACACACACACACCTCCACCATGCACACACACACACCTCCACCATGCACACACACACACACCTCCACCATGCACACACACACCTCCACCATGCACACACACACCTCCACCATGCACACACACACACACACACCTCCACCATGCACACACACACCTCCACCATGCACACACACACACACACCTCCACCATGCACACACACCTCCACCGTGCACACACACACCTCCACCATGCACACACACCTCCACCGTGCACACACACACCTCCACCATGCACACACACACCTCCACCATGCACACACACACACAGCTAGACCACTGAGGAGTCACACACGAATGGGACAGTAGCAGGAACAGAGGGGGGCTGGCACACCGGCTCTGTCACTACCTGAAATATCCCCTCCCCCCACCACCTGCTTCGCACCAGGAAGTAAAAGAGATACTTTCATTTCTTTAATACATTTGATTGAAATCCATGTAATTTCAAATGTTACAGTAAGTAATTACATATGTTCAGGTTGATTGCATTACAGATTTACGTAAATATACAATTCAACCGATTAAATAAGTCAAAGTATGTCTCTAATATTTCACTCCACTTTAAGCAGAACGACTCTTTTGACTTCCGGGGAGAATCAGGTGTGTGTGGGGGGGTATTTCAGGCAGCGACAGGCACAGATACAGTAGGGTGACTTCTGGCTGACTGTTCCTGAAGTGGTCAGATCAGTCTGAATAACACTTCCTGTAGTGGTGAGATCAGTCTGATGAATAACACTTCCTGTAGTGGTGAGATCAGTCTCCTAAATAACACTTCCTGTAGTGGTGAGATCAGTCTCCTAAATAACACTTCCTGTAGTGGTGAGATCAGTCTCCTGAATAACACTTCCTGTAGTGGTGAGATCAGTCTGAATAACACTTCCTGTAGTGGTGAAATCAGTCTGATGAATAACACTTCCTGTAGTGGTGAGATCAGTCTGGTGAATAACACTTCCTGTAGTGGTGAGATCAGTCTGGTGAATAACACTTCCTGTAGTGGTGAGATCAATTTCCTGAATAACACTTCCTGTAGTAGTGAGATCAGTCTGAATAACACTTCCTGTAGTGGTGAGATCAGTCTGAATAACACTTCCTGTAGTGGTGAGATCAGTATGATGAATAACACTTCCTGTAGTGGTGAGATCAGTCTGAATAACACTTCCTGTAGTGGTGAGATCAGTCTGAATAACACTTCCTGTAGTGGTGAGATCAGTCTGAATAACACTTCCTGTAGTGGTGAGATCAGTCTGATGAATAACACTTCCTGTAGTGGTGAGATCAATTTCCTGAATAACACTTCCTGTAGTAGTGAGATCAGTCTGAATAACACTTCCTGTAGTGGTGAGATCAGTCTGAATAACACTTCCTGTAGTGGTGAGATCAGTCTGAATAACACTTCCTGTAGTGGTGAGATCAGTCTGAATAACACTTCCTGTAGTGGTGAGATCAGTCTGAATAACACTTCCTGTAGTGGTGAGATCAGTCTGATGAATAACACTTCCTGTAGTGGTGAGATCAGTCTCCTAAATAACACTTCCTGTAGTGGTGAGATCAGTCTGAATAACACTTCCTGTAGTGGTGAGATCAGTCTGATGAATAACACTTCCTGTAGTGGTGAGATCAGTCTGGTGAATAACACTTCCTGTAGTGGTGAGATCAGTCTGGTGAATAACACTTCCTGTAGTGGTGAGATCAATTTCCTGAATAACACTTCCTGTAGTAGTGAGATCAGTCTGAATAACACTTCCTGTAGTGGTGAGATCAGTCTGAATAACACTTCCTGTAGTGGTGAGATCAGTATGATGAATAACACTTCCTGTAGTGGTGAGATCAGTCTGAATAACACTTCCTGTAGTGGTGAGATCAGTCTGAATAACACTTCCTGTAGTGGTGAGATCAGTCTGATGAATAACACTTCCTGTAGTGGTGAGATCAGTCTGAATAACACTTCCGGTAGTGGTGAGATCAGTATGATGAATAACACTTCCTGTAGTGGTGCGATCAGTCTCCTAAATAACACTTCCTGTAGTGGTGAGATCAGTCTCCTGAATAACACTTCCTGTAGTGGTGAGATCAGTCTGAATAACACTTCCGGTAGTGGTGAGATCAGTATGATGAATAACACTTCCTGTAGTGGTGCGATCAGTCTCCTAAATAACACTTCCTGTAGTGGTGAGATCAGTCTCCTGAATAACACTTCCTGTAGTGGTGAGATCAGTCTGATGAATAACACTTCCTGTAGTGGTGAGATCAGTCTGATGAATAACACTTCCTGTAGTGGTGAGATCAGTCTGGTGAATAACACTTCCTGTAGTGGTGAGATCAGTCTCCTGAATAACACTTCCTGTAGTGGTGAGATACATTTCCTGAATAACACTTCCTGTTGTAGTGAGATCAGTCTGAATAACACTTCCTGTAGTGGTGAGATCAGTCTGAATAACACTTCCTGTAGTGGTGAGATCAGTATGATGAATAACACTTCCTGTAGTGGTGAGATCAGTCTCCTGAATAACACTTCCTGTAGTGGTGAGATAAGTCTGATGAATAACACTTCCTGTAGTGGTGAGATCAGTCTGATGAATAACACTTCCTGTAGTGGTGAGATCAGTCTCCTGAATAACACTTCTTGTAGTGGTGAGATCAGTCTGAATAACACTTCCTGTAGTGGTGAGATCAGTCTGATGAATAACACTTCCTGTAGTGGTGAGATCAGTCTGGTGAATAACACTTCCTGTAGTGGTGAGATCAGTCTCCTGAATAACACTTCCTGTAGTAGTGAGATCAGTCTGAATAACACTTCCTGTAGTGGTGAGATCAGTCTGAATAACACTTCCTGTAGTGGTGAGATCAGTCTGAATAACACTTCCTGTAGTGGTGAGATCAGTTTGATTAACTCATCATCCCTCACCAGGCTTTACCTCGTCTAACGCCACATTCTCACTCCCGCGTATAATTGCTGACACTGCCGTGTGTTTAACCACATCCCTATGTCCCAGTGTTTAACCACATCCCTATGTCCCAGTGTTTAACCACATCCCTATGTCCCAGTGTTTAACCACATCCCTATGTCCCAGTGTTTGACCACATCCCTATGTCCCAGTGTTTGACCACATCCCTGTGTCCCAGTGTTTAACCACATCCCTGTGTCCCAGTGTTTAACCACATCCCTATGTCCCAGTGTTTGACCACATCCCTGTGTCCCAGTGTTTGACCACATCCCTGTGTCCCAGTGTTTGACCACATCCCTATGTCCCAGTGTTTGACCACATCCCTATGTCCCAGTGTTTAACCACATCCCTATGTCCCAGTGTTTGACCACATCCCTGTGTCCCAGTGTTTGACCACATCCCTGTGTCCCAGTGTTTGACTACATCCCTATGTCCCAGTGTTTAACCACATCCCTATGTCCCAGTGTTTAACCACATCCCTGTGTCCCAGTGTTTAACCACATCCCTGTGTCCCAGTGTTTGACCACATCCCTATGTCCCAGTGTTTAACCACATCCCTGTGTCCCAGTGTTTGACCACATCCCTGTGTCCCAGTGTTTAACCACATCCCTATGTCCCAGTGTTTAACCACATCCCTATGTCCCAGTGTTTGACCACATCTCTGTGTCCCAGTGTTTAACCACATCCCTGTGTCCCAGTGTTTAACCACATCCCTATGTCCCAGTGTTTGACCACATCCCTGTGTCCCAGTGTTTGACCACATCCCTGTGTCCCAGTGTTTGACCACATCCCTATGTCCCAGTGTTTGACCACATCCCTATGTCCCAGTGTTTGACCACATCCCTATGTCCCAGTGTTTAACCACATCCCTATGTCCCAGTGTTTGACCACATCCCTGTGTCCCAGTGTTTGACCACATCCCTGTGTCCCAGTGTTTGACTACATCCCTATGTCCCAGTGTTTAACCACATCCCTATGTCCCAGTGTTTAACCACATCCCTGTGTCCCAGTGTTTAACCACATCCCTGTGTCCCAGTGTTTAACCACATCCCTGTGTCCCAGTGTTTGACCACATCCCTATGTCCCAGTGTTTAACCACATCCCTGTGTCCCAGTGTTTAACCACATCCCTGTGTCCCAGTGTTTAACCACATCCCTGTGTCCCAGTGTTTAACCACATCCCTTGTTCACTCTCGACTCTTGCTGCTAGACTCCGGTCTGCTTTAATATGAAAACCTTATAATAATGTCATAATCATAATGTGTTCAGTTAGAAGACGCTTTCATCCAAAGCTACGTACAGGGGGAGATTTTAACTTCCTTTGAACCTCTTGATCTAGAATCAAACCCTCCAACCACTGAGCTGCACCCATCCGTCTTTGGTTATATTATTTTCACCTTTTTATTTCCTGAGTATTCTAACCCTTACCGTCCTTACATGGGCTGACAAGGTAAGACTATGGTCACAGAACATAGTCAGAAACTGTGGACCAATATCATTTTCCAACTGAGTAGTTGTACTGCCACCCCCTCACTCCCTGCACTCTCATGCAAGCTGAGGGCCAGTTTAATCCTGCCAGACCATTCAGCTGGTCACCAATCTCCCATTCAAGCCAACTGTAATGAACCACCAGGCTGCCTGACACCTGAGATGTTTTACAACTAATCCAATACTACAGGCCTTGAGACTACTCTCGTAGTGCAGGCCTACTGACTCCAATACTACAGGCCTTGAGACTACTAGTAGTGCAGGCCTACTAACTACTTACTACTCGATAATAGTCCTACACATTGTCACATCTCATGGTGCAAACATGACCTGCTATTCCTATTTCTAGGCAGGGGACTGGATAAGTGTCAGGTTTCCAAGACGACGACACACTGTACCTGCAGACCCAATAACCTTTAGTTTGACCTGCAACCCCCTCTTCCAAACCCTTCATGACTCACCTACAGAGCTGCTGTCTTACTGTCCCACCAGGACTCCCCTACAGAGCTGCTGTCTTACTGTCTGACCAGGACTCCCCTACAGAGCTACTGTCTTACTGTCCCACCAGGACTCCCCTACAGAGCTACTGTCTTACTGTCCCACCAGGACTCCCCTACAGAGCTGCTGTCTTACTGTCCTACCAGGACTCCCCTACAGAGCTGCTGTCTTACTGTCCTACCAGGACTCCCCTACAGAGCTGCTGTCTTACTGTCTGACCAGGACTCCCCTACAGAGCTGCTGTTTTACTTTGTCTATTGCTAAATGCTAGTGGGATGGTTCTGGTGATGCTAATGCTAATACTAGTGTGGGTCTGCTTCTGGTGATGCTAATAAGATTGGGAATGGGAGACAACAAAATAATAATAATCTTATTAGCTGCAGTGCGACAGTCTCCAGTATGAGGGGAATGTTAACATTGATTGTTCAGGAATTCTGTCCGTGTCAAAGTCAATGAAGCAGTGTGTCCCGAGTGCTTTTAGGTTTTGCATGCAACATATAAAAACAAGTGCCTTGTGGGACAAAATATATATATAACACAAAGAAGTATTGTCCTTACCACCTCTGAAACAATTTTATGATTATGTGTTTAGAGGAAGCGCGAGGCCGAGGAGAACTGAATGTAAAAGGAGAGAAAGGCATGAAGAACATGTTTAGCACAATACCAACAGCCAATCCCACCTCAATATGAATCAGATCAGAATACACCAATTCATCAACATGTTTAGCAAAAACATGTCCTTATACAGAATCAGCTTTTTGAAACATCCGTTTTAAAAATAGAGAAGAGAAGAGGTGGGCCGGTGCCTACTTCCCTGCGTGGTGCTGATGTTAAAGTAAGGTGTCTGACAATGTTCCCATGGCACCATAGAAGAGCCCCTCGCACTGCTGGCCCGTGTGTGTGTGTGTGTGTGTGTGCGTGCGTGTCAGGAGGGGGGCGGTGGTTTGGAACAGGTGGTCTGAGAGGTGACAGAACTAATATGGGCCTAAACAAGTTCATGACTGAGGGGAATTCCACTGCTGTAATCCAAGAGTTCTCCACACATCCCAGAGCAGAAACCTGAAGGACTAGTGCATCATCTGTTTAAACCTGAAGGACTAGTGCATCATCTGTTTAAACCTGAATGACTCGTTCTTCATCTGTTTAAACACTGGGCAGAACTTACAAGAAGGTTATGATAACTACCATGTAACTATATTGCAATACCACTTGTACAAAATTGTAGGAACTGCTATGTAGAAACACATCCTTAAGGTTTAGCAGTAAGTTATAACATCAATAAAACTTGGTATAGGAAAGGTTGGGCTTTCCAGAGGTAAGTTGATCCTGTTTTTGGTAAGACAACCTCCAACTACACCTTAAAAAGCTCCTCCATACTGTGTCTTCTTACATGTTTGTACTAACCTATACCACTAACACTTAATACCATTTCATTTAATAGCAATTCCAACGTACCTACAAAGTTGTTTATATTAGGTATTGCTGTATAGCTACAAGTTCATGCAACTTTAATGTTAAGTGTTGCCAAAAGATATGTGTTGTGTGCTTAAACCATGTAAACAAAGCTGAAGTCCACCACTGTCACAAGGTAAGCCCTTCACTACACCACTAACGTTAAGATGAGCTCCATTCAAAAACACACTCTTCATGTGCCAGCAAGGCCAACAACATAGTTGGAGGCCTACTGTGTAGGTGTGCTAATGTGAGGGCCTACTGTGTAGGTGAGCTAATGTGAGGGCCTACTGTGTAGGTGTGCTAATGTGGGGGCCTACTGTGTAGGTGTGCTAGCGTGGAGGCCGACTGTGTAGCTGAGCTAATGTGAGGGCCTACTGTGTAGGTGTGCTAATGTGAGGGTCTACTGTGTAGGTGTGCTAATGTGAGGGCCTACTGTGTAGGTGTGCTAATGTGAGGGCCTACTGTGTATGTGTGCTAATGTGAGGGCCTACTGTTTAGGTGAGCTAATGTGAGGGCCTACTGTGTATGTGTGCTAGCGTGGAGGCCTACTGTAAAAGTGTGGTAGCGTGGAGGCCTACTGTGTCAGTGTGCTAATGTGAGGGCCTACTGTGTAGGTGTACTAATGTGAGGGCCTACTGTGTAGCTGAGCTAACGTGAGGGCCTACTGTGTAGATGTGCTAACGTGAGGGCCTACTGTGTAGATGTGCTAACGTGAGGGCCTACTGTGTGGATGTGCTAACGTGAGGGCCTACTGTGTAGATGTGCTAACGTGAGGGCCTACTGTGTAGATGTGCTAATGTGAGGGCCTACTGTGTAGGGGTACTAATGTGAGGGCCTACTGTGTAGGTGTGCTAATGTGAGGGCCTACTGTGTAGGTGTGCTAACGTGAGGGCCTACTGTGTAGGTGAGCTAACGTGAGGGCCTACTGTGTAGATGTGCTAACGTGAGGGCCTACTGTGTAGATGTGCTAACGTGAGGGCCTACTGTGTAGATGTGCTAACGTGAGGGCCTACTGTGTAGATGTGCTAATGTGAGGGCCTACTGTGTAGGGGTACTAATGTGAGGGCCTACTGTGTAGGTGTGCTAATGTGAGGGCCTACTGTGTAGGTGTGCTAATGTGAGGGCCTACTGTGTAGGTGTACTAACATGAGGGCCAACTGTGTAGGGGTACTAATGTGAGGGCCTACTGTGTAGGTGTGCTAATGTGAGGGCCTACTGTGTAGGTGTGCTAATGTGAGAGCCTACTGTGTAGGTGTGCTAATGTGAGAGCCTACTGTGTAGGTGTAATAATGTGAGGGCCTACTTGGGGAACCAGTTGAGGCCCAGATGCTCAGTCTTGGAAAAGAGGATCCTGTCCTGAAGCTCGTACAGCGGTCTCCATGGCAACTCTAGGTCCTCAGGTGAGAGAAGTTCCTTCTTCCTGTAAGGATGGCACAGGGGCTTACAACACCGCCACACCCACCCATCTGGGTCACTGTCCCACAGAGACGAGCAGCTGTCACAAGAACAGGACATTGCAAACATGCATATTTTCTTTCATAACCCCAAGCCACAAACAGAGTTCTCTTTAGCAGTGTCGGCAGCATTTTTACCTTATTTGTATGATGTTAATATTACAGCAAGTTATTGGTAGTGATATTAGTATTTCAGAATGTTTTGGTGAGGTGTTATTAATATATTTCAGAATGTAGTGTTGAGAAGGGTTGGGTATCAAAAACCGGTTCCAAACGTGCATTTAGATTCCTCACTTCGGTTCATAACTACTACAAAAGGTATTACGATCCCTTGGTGGTATTTTTCAGAAGATACAATTGCAAATTTTGAAGAGGTTTCTTCCGCACTGTTTGTCCTCCCTGGTTGAGCCTTTCACATGGCTACAGGATGATTGGTTGACTTAACAGATCAAATATAAGGCACCAAACTTCCTCACCTAACTTCCAGTTAGTCATTAAATGATGGCCTGACATAATGAAACGGAAATGGCAGAGTGGGGCACAAAAGGCAAAATTGCTCAAACTAATTCGCCGGAGAGCTCTGACATATTCTTTGGAAAATATGGCAAATAGAAATACATGGATATTAAGAATTAGAGAGTAGCTGTCGCCACAGACAATCTTCTGGCGATTCCAGCTTTGACGTTTTAAGATGGCAGAAAGCAATTGAGTCTCAATGAATGCAGTGTTAGCTAGCCGTGTGTGTTTTGATAGCATCAGCACTTTACGTTTATTTGGTAGTTGATAGCAGAACAGACGGACACGACACAAGTGAGGCATCTCGCAAGTAAACTTAATAGAACTACCCCTCCCTCGTGTTTATTTTCATCTAACCCTAGAAAAAAAAAACAGATTCAAAACCAGAATCGTAATTGGAATTGATCAAATTGAAACAATCCCCAACCCTATTGGTGAGGTGATCATATGTTGCAGCATGTATCGGTGAGGTGATAGTAATATGTTGCAGCATGTATTGGTGATGTGATAGTAATATGTTGCAGCATGTATTGGTGAGGTGATCATATGTTGCAGCATGTATTGGTGAGGTGATCATATGTTGCAGAATGTATTTGACAGGTGATCATATGTTGCAGCATGTATTGGAGAGGTGATCATATGTTGCAGCATGTATTGGAGAGGTGATCATATGTTGCAGCATGTATTGGTGAGGTGATCATATGTTGCAGAATGTATTTGACAGGTGATCATATGTTGCAGCATGCATTGGAGAGGTGATCATTACTGCAGCATGTATTGTGGGTAATCATATGTTGCAGCATGTATTGAAGAGGTGATCATATGTTGCAGCATGTATTGGAGAGGTGATCATATGTTGCAGAATGTATTGGAGAGGTGATCATATGTTGCAGAATGTATTTGACAGGTGATCATATGTTGCAGCATGTATTGGAGAGGTGATCATATGTTGCAGCATGTATTGGAGAGGTGATCATATGTTGCATCATGTATTGGAGGTGACAATATGTTACAGCATGAATTGGAGAGGTAGGTTCCTACTTGAGCAGGTTGATGAGGAGTCGAGCCAGCCCCTGCATCATGCTGATCTCCAGCTTGGGGCTGGTAACCAGCTCGTACAGCAGTTTGATGAACAGCACATGGTCCTCCTTGCTGAACTTCCTTCCATACAGGCGCATATACCTACAGCAGAGACCAGGGGTTAGATACACCTGTCTACCCCTCTAGAGCAGTGTTTCCCAAACTTGTTTTCTGGGGATATTTTAAAAGTCACAAGCCTTCGCGACCCAAGCCAATCGACATTATTTTTAAATCACAAAATAAAGGTGGATTTGACCATTAATGAGGATATTTTATTGTTATTTTATAAATTATATTTTATTGTTATTTCAGAACTTGTAGGCATACTGCCATTGGCCGGGTTTCCCAGATTCGTTAAGAAGCTCTTAACGGTAAGAGCTTCTTAGGAACGTTCTTAACGAATTTGGGAAACCCGGCCCTTGTTAATAAGCTATCTCAGACAGAGTGATCACTTCTCTCTGAACAATTAGTACTACTCAAGTTTTAAACAATGAAAAACAATGCAATTGAACCAGCAATATTAAAACAAGGTATCCAATAACTGCCGATTTGGACATTCAATTTCAAAATCTACAAAAAAAAGACAAACATATAGCCCATTTATTCTTCTTTTCAACATTCAATTGAACCAGCAATATTGGAACAAAATATAAATAATTACAACATGATTACAAATTATGCAAACCATGTCTAACATTTCAACATTGCTAATGGGATAGGTGGGTCTGTCTGCGTTTTTGTAGCGCGTTCCAGTTCGGGGTGCAGGAAGAAAGCGCAACAAGCACATCAGGCTCAGCATTCAGTCTGTTTCTGTGCTCAGGCTCAGCGTTCAGTCTGTTTCTGTGCTCAGGCTCAGCATTCAGCCTGTTTCTGTGCTCAGGCTCAGCATTCAGTCTGTTTCTGTGCTCAGGCTCAGCATTCAGTCTGTTTCTGTGCTCAGGCTCAGCATTCAGTCTGTTTCTGTGCTCAGGCTCAGCATTCAGTCTGTTTCTGTGCTCAGGCTCAGCATTCAGTCTGTTTCTGTGCTCAGGCTCAGCATTCAGTCTGTTTCTGTGCTCAGGCTCAGCATTCAGTCTGTTTCTGTGCTTTATCTTCATTTTTGTGAGCACAAAAAATCCCAATTTGCAAATATATGTAGTAGTGAAAGGAATAAGCATAGAAATACTGGCCATACTGAGGATAGGATATTCTGTCGAAATTATTATCTAGAATGATGATAAGGTCACAGATCCATAACGTCTTTGCAGAGTGCGATCGCAGCTGAGCTGCAACAACTCGGATTCTTCTGCAGGACTAAGCGTCAACTCAAGCAAAGACTCAGGACTCTCAAATTCGAATGGATTTTGGATCCACATTTATCATTCCGAATGGCATACCTTTCTGATGAAAAATAGCGATCAAACTTCTCAAAAAGTGCAGCGAGTTGAGTTTGAAAAAGCGCAGAGGTGTTTCACTTGTGCGGCCGCAACATCATGTACATTCTACAAGCTGCAATACAGTGGCATGTAGTGACTTAGGTCTGGCCTTTTGAGTCGTGCAAGCCACAGCTTCAAAGACTTTTGAAAAGCCTGAACATTTTTCCAATTAAGGAAAACATAGTCGTCCCTGTAATTTGAAGTTCAGTTCATTGATGGATGAAATGATATCGGCCAGATAAGACAAATTGAGAAGCCAATCATCAGTGAATAATTCGGCAAGAGTGGATTGTGACAAGGCAAGCCCAAAAAAATATATTGCGACCCAGCTGAGGGTCGCAACCCAGTCTTTGGGAAACAATGCTCTAGAGCAGGGGTCCCCAAACTACGGCCCGCCAACGCATTTGGACCGGCCCTCTGAACAATGCCAGTCTTAAATTATTTTTTAGTTTTACACTGATTAAAAAGTAAGTAGATGTTTTGATTTCAATAGCAATGAATATGAAACAAGTCATTTACAATATTAATAATGCTCTTTTAATAGGTTATATATATCCTTTCATATGTACGAATGTATGGTGCAGGGCCAGGTGGGTAATCGGGAGAGTTCCCGGTGGGCCGCTTCACTTTTGGGCCGGTCGAGGACTTTTTGTTGTTGACATTTGTCACGTTAGTATTATCTTCTCTTAAAGTAGGCTACACACATTCCACATTCTGACACCTCAGCCTCTGCATGGGTTGTACCATATGAGGGAGTTCTCCCCTCCTAAATAGAGTTGGTTGGGTCCATAGCTCGTCTTTTCCCAAAACAATTCTCAGATAGGCGGCTACCGATAGCTGGGCCGGGGGCCCTACACTAACGATACGCGTCAGCGAGGATGGATGGGAGCAGGGCCAGAGTGATGGCATCACTAGACAAGGTTTTACCAATTGACAAACGCGCTATGAGCGCTCGCATTACATGTTGAAGTCCCTATCTTGCATCACATCAAACCCATACGTCCTAGGTTTCGGCTAAGCCCAGAATGTTAACAAAGTCTGGCTCCGTGCCTGATTAACACTCGGATCTTTAGCAGTCTCAAAAATGGTATCAATATAAAAAAAATAATACGATCCCTTTCTGTAATCATGATACCCCCCAGAAAAGTTCACTGCACCCCCAGTTAAAGCATGCTGCATCCAGCCCTGTTTGGTATACAAAAAAAAGTGGGCCGGTCTTGGCCCTGACACTAGCGGGCTGAAAAGTGGCCCCATTCCGGCCCTAATATAGTGCATAACATAGTAATAAACTAATCTAGCATAATAAATACATTTAAAATCATGATAAATATCCATACTGGTAGTTACTATGGCCCAAGTAATTTTATTTTCCGACCCAGCCCCAAATTACAGAAAGGAAAATTATCTGGCCCTCGCAGACAACAGTTTGTGGACCCCTGCTCTAGAGAGACCAGGGGTTAGCTACACCTGCCTACCCCTCTAGAGACCAGAGGTTAACTACACCTGCCTACCCCTCTAGAGTCCAGGGGTTAGCTACACCTGCCTACCCCTCTAGAGACCAGGGGTTAGCTACACCTGCCTACCCCTCTAGAGACCAGAGACCAGGGGTTAGCTACACCTGCCTACCCCTCTAGAGTCCAGGGGTTAGCTACACCTGCCTACCCCTCTAGAGACCAGAGACCAGGGGTTAGCTACACCTGCCTACCCCTCTAGAGTCCAGGGGTTAGCTACACCTGCCTACCCCTCTAGAGTCCAGGGGTTAGCTACACCTGCCTACCCCTCTAGAGAGACCAGTGGTCAGATACACCTGCCTACCCCTCTAGATACACGAGAGGTGGGGGTTAGATACACTTGCCTACCCCTCTAGGTCTGAGACCAGGGGTTAGGTACACTTGCCTACCCTCTAGGTCTGAGACCAGGGGTTAGGTACACTTGCCTACCCTCTAGGTCACATGAAGATTAGATATCTCAGGGGTAGAGCATTTGAAACCTGATTAAGAAATTGCAGATTCAACATCCTCTGTACATTGCTTTAGATAAAACTGTCTATAGCCAGCCCAAACCTACAACTGGCCTGGGGGAATGTTTCCATACAGCTCTGACCATGAGTGGAGCCCATCTCTGGGTCAGGTTAGCTGTTACATGCCTTTCATCTGTGTACACAACAACAAGCACATTCAAAAGGCTACATCACGCAGTTCACTCAATCCTTGTGCAATCCTCACTTGAGCTGTTTACAGTCGAGTTCCACATGGTTCTCAGTACAGAATGTTATGAGGACATACTGATGGCATTTGGTTACAAAACATGGTCACCATTGAGTGTTGTATATTCAGAGCTTGTAGGGGAGATAATGAATACTTGTGATAATATTGTCCTGCTTTACTCAATCCAAAGGTCAGTTGGTTTAAGGAACAAAAAAGATAGAAACAGTATTCAGATGGTACTCTACCACACTATTGGTTCTAGTCAACTAAGATTGCATCGTGACTAGGCAGTGTCTGTAACAAGTGCAGTGGTAAGATATCACTGACAACATGTTTACAAACATCAGTAGGGCTGCGTAACTACGTTCTGGTCAATTCGCTCTCTTGCTAGAAAGCATTACCAAAGTGTCCTCTTGAATGTATCAACGATACAAACTACCTAGGCTCGATGGCTAGCTTTTTTCACTGCGATGGCCAGTTACAATACTAGACGCAACTAGCAGCTAACTGTAGCTGTCTATAGACACCCAGTTTAATACTATCTTAGCGGGGTTAACATAGCCGGAAACCGTTGTGCCACTTTGCCCATATGGCCAGCCAAGCTAGCTAACAATAGCCGACTGTCGGGAGCGACACGTTCCACCACTACTAGTTAGCTCGCTAGCTCTATCCAACACACAATTCAAGACTGCTTAGTATTATGTAGCACTGTCTATTGCTACGATAATGGGCCTCAGTCCACAACAAGGCCTACTCAATAGTAACCAGATGAGATTGTTAGGTCGGTTAGTGTTTCTTTTTGTGTTTTTAAAAACTAGGCGATGACTAGCCGAAAAGCGTTGGTTATCCAGATACGTGCAAGTTTTCCAATCGGAGCTAGTTAACGTAGACTAGATCCGCATCACAGTAGACAGGTAACTGGTGCTGCCCACGTGCTTAACTCATGTCAATGAAGGTGTCGCTCAAGCACGGTACAACCGACTCAACTAGAAGCGGATTCCACATGGAATCGCAGCTATGCAATCAGTCGCACCGCGGGATGACCTAGATGAATGAAACGAAGAACCGCAAAGTTAGCGACTCAACATTAAGATCAAGAAGGTTGCAGAAAATCAATGACAGCTAGCTAGCAAGCACGCTAACTTAGCAAAGAGATAGCTAGCTACCTCACAACTCAACAAATTACTAATGTGTACATGTTTATCATACAATTAACACGTTTAACAACGAGGACACTAGCCATTAATATAGCTAGCCTACATAGTTCAACAACTTACGTGGAAAGTTTCCGTGTCCAAAACAAGACTCCCGGCCATATCTCTCCTAGCTGAACAGCCCGGCCCAAGTTTGTTTTTATTTTGATCAAAATATCATTGGATTCTTCGTCCAACTTGTCCGCATAAGGCAGAAGTTTGTTGTAGACAATGTCTTTTTGAGGGACAAATCCTAATGTCTCCGACGCGTCTCTTTTCATATTACAGTTTCCAAAAATTTATTTTTATTGTTCTTTGCGTGGAAACCTGGAGCTATTTAAGCCAACGTTATCTGACAGCGCACGTTTGCTACTAGCCAGCACTACTGGCTTTTTGCAATATTCTTGTCGGAGCTAACTTGCTATTCTACTTGACCCCTTTGTAGTTTGGTGGTATTAATGTTAGCATCCAAGTTCTCTTCAGTCGCCTAATATATTAGCACTAACTGACATTCTTCTGAATTTGCTTTACTAAAATAAATGATCGATTCTCAGTCGTAGATTCTTCCTTAAAAACGAAAATGGAGTGCTTTGGTAATTGAAAAAGTCGTGATTTACTCCTGTTAAAATCCGTATCGGTAGTGTTGTTGGTCAGCTAGCTAACTAGCTATCATCTGACCGCTGTCGGAGTCCACTGGGCTATTTTGCTCTCACTGAGCACCAAGCTGGCTCCTCCCCACGCCAAGGCGTCATTTTACAACCAGAACTACATTTCCCACAATGCGTCTTCTCTTCATTCATAGTCTTTTTTTAAACCTGGGAACCCGAGCATGTGAACCAGTTAATTCTTTGGCCTGACAAACAAGATCACGTTAAATCTACTTACGATGTATTCTTAGTTCACCTCAAGTTTCTATACCTGTGACGACGTACCTATTTTCAGACAGCTCTAGATAGGCTAACTATGTTGTCGAGTCATCTTAATAAATAGCATATATACAATACAGTAAGCTATGTATTAAATATTGCAGATCAAACACGCAGATCATCACATATTAATTTACTTTACAATTAGCTAGCTACTTACTACATAGTTCTAATTAGAACTAGCATTAATGCTCTCAATGCTCTCAGGCAGGCTGGGTTGACTGTATCTCAGTGCGCCTTCTATTTTTATAATTCATTCACACATCAGCACATACTCAATAGCTGTGTAGTGAGTGCACCTGGAGAAGCAAAACGAGTCCCAGGATAAAATGTTGAGATAGTGTGGACCGGCGTCGGGCTGTCATGTCAAACAGCATGGAAAGATATTGTGGGGTGAGTCTGCCACCTTGTGGTTGAAGATGTTTTGAGTCATTAGCTAGCGTTACTGGTTTCTAGGCAACACTCGACTGGAGCATTGTATTTTGAACAGTTAGCACTAGCTAGTTAGTAGCTAAGTACTGTACTTAGCGTTTGAGAACAAAACTAAAGGTACAAGATTCAAGGGTATGAAAGGTCATCAGAGCTAGGTTAGGTAATCGGCAGAAAGGGTGTCTTGTTGTGTTATCAACAACTCGATCTTGTTTGCGCCTTTTGACATTTGGCAGTAGGCTACTGTAGTACTGTACAGTAGTGTGTTACATTTAGAAACATAACACTGTCCAAGTTTAGAGAACCATGATGAGCGGACATGGAGAAGATAGTGGAAACAAAATAGTGATGGTGGAGAGGCTGTCGTTGTCCTTCGACAGTCTGGTTTCTCACGTGCCGCTGGCCTGCAGCCCCTCTTACTGTGCCGTACCATCGAACAGCAACGACCTGCTGGTGTACAACCATCAGAACCCTGCAGAGAAGGTCCGTCATACATTACAGGTGGCATACAAATTACATTTAAACGCACATTTAGTCAAGATAAAAAAAATATATACGTAAATCATTTTGAAACTTAAATTGCATTGTATTGCCATACAGTTTTAATTCAAGGCTGGCATATACGTCGAAGTGTCTGTTATGGCTTTGAGGTGTGCCAGCACCAGGCGCTCAAAAGTGTGTGGGGGGGGTGGTGGTGCTGGGGGGGGGGGGGGGGGGGGTGGTGGTGGGGAAGGGGGCCTCGCGGGTGGGGGCCTCGGGGGTGGGGGCCTCGGGGGTGGGGGCCTCGGGGGCGGGGGCCTCGGGGGTGGGCAAGTGTGCCTCAGGACAGTCCACTTGTCTTTCAAAGCGACAGTGGAACTCATTCAGGTCGTTGGCCGGTCGTTAATAGGTTTAGTTAACACAAGCATGATTTCATTCCGAATAATCATTTAGTTGTCTGCCCGTGTATAAAGATAAAATCTCCATGGTAAGATAATACGGATATAATACCTCCATTATAAGATAATACCTCCATATTAATAATAATATGGTCCTCCATGTGAAGATAGTAAGAATGTCCTCCTTGGTAAGATAGTAATATGGTCCTCCATGGTTGTGCAGCCTGTGCGTCTGTGTGGACACCATGGAGAGGTCGGGGCTCTGGAGTTCGGTGCGCAGGGTACCCCTGCCCTTCTCTGCTCTGCCTCGGCTGACTATGTGATCGTCTGGGACCTGGACAGATGCAGCAGCAGGAGCAGAAGAGGTGACAACACAGTAACACTACTACACTACTACACAGGAACACTACTACACTACTACACAGGGACACTACTACACTACTACACAGGGACACAGGGACACTACTACACAGGAACACTACAACACTACTACACAGGAACACTACTACACTACTACACAGGAACACTACTACACAGGAACACTACTACACTACTACACAGGAACACTACTACACAGGAACACAACTACACTATTACACAGGAACACAGTAACACTACTACACAGGAACACAGTAACACTACTACACAGGAACACTACTACACTACTACACAGTAACACTACTACACAGGAACACTACTACACAGGAACACTACTACACAGGAACACTACTACACAGGAACACAGGAACACTACTACACAGGAACACAGGAACACTACTACACAGGAACACAGTAACACTACTACACAGGAACACAGGAACACTACTACACGGAAACACAGTAACACTACTACACAGGAACACAGTAACACTACTACACAGGGACACAGGAACACTACTACACAGGAACACTACAACACAGTAATAAAACAACACAGTAACACTACAAAACAGTAACAAAACAACACAGCAACACTACAGCACAGTAACACTACCAAACAGTAACAAAACAAAACAGCAACACTACAACACAACTACAAAACAAAGCTGCAGTAACACAACTACAACAGTATATCAGGGAGGTGGCAATGATACTGATATGAAAAGGAAATACGGTTGAGACTGTTTGATAGAAAACACTGTAGTGTGTGTTGATATTCTCTGACCAAGAATATGTGTTATCAATGACTGGACAGACATGAAAGGGTTGAAAATGTATAATTAAATAAATGAAACACTTTTGCTCAGGTCTGGCTGCTGATGGAACCATAGTTGGAACCCTCCTAGGCACTGTGGTGCATCTTTCCTTCAGCAGCTCTGACCAGAGAGTGAGTGCCTGCTCGGGCTCCTACATCTACATCCTCAGCTCCCAGGTGGGTGTCTGCCTGCTGGAGCCACATCACACTGCAGCTAGGACAGGACAGTTCACCTGTCACACTGCACCTAGGACAGGACATTTCACCTGTCACACTGCACCTAGGACAGGACAGTTCACCTGTCACACTGCACCTAGGACAGGACATTTCACCTGTCACACTGCAGCTAGGACAGGACAGTTCACCTGTCACACTGCACCTAGGACAGGACAGTTCACCTGTCACACTGCACCTAGGACAGGACAGTTCACCTGTCACACTGCACCTAGGACAGGACATTTCACCTGTCACACTGCACCTAGGACAGGACAGTTCACCTGTCACACTGCACCTAGGATAGGACATTTCACCTGTCACACTGCAGCTAGGACAGGACAGTTCACCTGTCACACTGCACCTAGGACAGGACATTTCACCTGTCACACTGCACCTAGGACAGGAGAGTTCACCTCTCTCACTGCACCTAGGACAGGACAGTTCACCTGTCACACTGCACCTAGGACAGGACAGTTCACCTGTCACACTGCAGCTAGGACAGGACAGTTCACCTGTCACACTGCACCTAGGACAGGACAGTTCACCTGTCACACTGCAGCTAGGACAGGACAGTTCACCTGTCACACTGCACCTAGGACAGGACAGTTCACCTGTCACACTGCACCTAGGACAGGACATTTCACCTGTCACACTGCACCTAGGACAGAACATTTCACCTGTCACACTGCACCGAGGACAGGGCAGTTCACCTGTCACACTGCACCTAGGACAGGACATTTCATGGAGGTCTAAGTGGAATTGCTCGTCTCATTCATGTACACATGCACATAGCTGTGGAGCGTAGTGTGCCTCTACAGAAGCGAAACAGGAAATACCTATTAAGGGCATGCTTGCTGGGTTTTTCCCCCTAGGTAAAAACACATTGTAAAAGTGCATGCGGTAGGTGGTGCGGTGCTAGCGGACCTAGCTGGGTGGAGCTAGTGTGTTGGAGAGTTTGGTGAGTACTGGTGCGTGCTAGCAGGGTGTCCGTGTGTGTCTGTGAGGCAGCAGGAGAAGGTGGGCGGGGCTCTGAAGGGCCACCGGGGGCCGGTGACTGCAGCAGAGTTCTGCCCCTGGGACCAGGACACATTGGTGTCCACTGGAGAGGACCGGACCTTTATGGTACACACACACATACTATTACTGTATGTGATTTCTGTGTATATAATTACATATTAAATTTAAAGACCTTACAGGGAGAATGTATATTTTTTTCAGGTGTGGGATGTGAATAAGGAAGCTGTTCTCTACCGGTCCAGTGTGCTGTCAGGTATGTGCAAGCTGAGAACCATGTTGTGTAGCTGAGAACCAAGTGTTGGTGATATCCATGTAGGAGATGTGTGTTGTGTAGCTGAGGTGGTGTTTACAGTGTGTTGTGTAACTAAGGTGATGTGCTGTGTAGCTGAGGTGTTGTTTACAGTGTGTTGTGTAGCTGAGGTGGTGTTTACAGTGTGTTGTGTAGCTGAAATTATGTGTTGTGTATCTGAGGTGAAGTGTTGTGTAGCTGAGGTGGTGTTTACAGTGTTGTGTAGCTGAGGTGGTGTTTACAGTGTTGTGTAGCTGAGGTAGTGATTACAGTGTTGTGTAGCTGAGGTGATGTTTACAGTGTGTTGTGTAGCTGAGGTTGTGTTTACAGTGTGTTGTGTAGATAAGGTGATGTGCTGTGTAGTTGAGGCGGTGTTTACAGTGCGTTTTGTAGCTGAGGTGGTGTTTGTTTACAGTATTGTGTAGCTGAGGTGGTGTTTACAGTGTTGTGTAGCTGAGATGGTGTTTTTTTCAGTGTAGTATAGCTGAGGTGGTGTTTACAGTGTGTTGTGTAGCTGAGGGGATGTTAACAGTGTATTGTGTAGCTGAGGTAATATGTTGTGTAGCTGAGGTGGTGTTTATAGTGTTGTGTAGCTGAGGTGATGTGTTGTGTATCTGATGTGATGTGTTGTGTAGCTGAAGTGGTGTTTACAGTGTGTTGTGTTGCTGAAGTGATGTGTTGTGTAGCTGAGGTGGTGTTTACAGTGTGTTGTGTAGCTGAGGTGGTGTTTACAGTGTGTTGTGTAGCTGAGGTGGTGTTTACAGTGTTGTGTAGCTGAGGTGGTGATTATAGTGTTGTGTAGCTGAGGTGATGTTTACAGTGTTGTGTAGCTGAGGTGGTGTTTTTTACAGTGTTGTGTAGCTGAGGTGGTGTTTACAGTGTTGTGTAGCTGAGGTGGTGATTACAGTGTTGTGTAGCTGAGGTGATGTTTACAGTGTTGTGTAGCTGAGGTGGTGTTTTTTACAGTGTTGTGTAGCTGAGGTGGTGTTTGTTTACAGTGTTGTGTAGCTGAGGTGGTGTTTACAGTGTTGTGTAGCTGAGGTAGTGATTACAGTGTTGTGTAGCTGAGGTGATGTTTACAGTGTGTTGTGTAGCTGAGGGGATGTTTACAGTGTGTTGTGTAGATAAGGTGATGTGCTGTGTAGTTGAGGCGGTGTTTACAGTGCGTTTTGTAGCTGAGGTGGTGTTTGTTTACAGTATTGTGTAGCTGAGGTGGTGTTTACAGTGTTGTGTAGCTGAGATGGTGTTTTTTTCAGTGTAGTATAGCTGAGGTGGTGTTTACAGTGTGTTGTGTAGCTGAGGGGATGTTAACAGTGTATTGTGTAGCTGAGGTAATATGTTGTGTAGCTGAGGTGGTGTTTATAGTGTTGTGTAGCTGAGGTGATGTGTTGTGTATCTGATGTCATGTGTTGTGTAGCTGAGGTGGTGTTTACAATGTGTTGTGTAGCTGAGGTGGTGTTTACAGTGTGTTGTGTAGCTGAGGTGGTGTTTACAGTGTTGTGTAGCTGAGGTGGTGATTATAGTGTTGTGTAGCTGAGGTGATGTTTACAGTGTTGTGTAGCTGAGGTGGTGTTTTTTACAGTGTTGTGTAGCTGAGGTGATGTTTACAGTGTTGTGTAGCTGAGGTGGTGTTTTTTACAGTGTTGAGTAGCTGAGGTGGTGTTTGTTTACAGTGTTGTGTAGCTGAGGTGGTGTTTACAGTGTTGTGTAGCTGAGGTAGTGATTACAGTGTTGTGTAGCTGAGGTGATGTTTACAGTGTTGTGTAGCTGAGGTGGTGTGTTTTACAGTGTTGTGTAGCTGAGGTGGTGTTTACAGTGTTGTGTAGCTGAGGTGGTGTTTACAGTGTTGTGTAGCTGAGGTGGTATTTACAGTGTTGTGTAGCTGAGGTGGTATTTACAGTGTTGTGTAGCTGAGTGTTATGGGAATGCAGTTCAACTTGTTGTTCCTGTCTTTCCCAGCTTCTCCTCTCCTCAGCATTGCTTTCCTGGGGGAGAGTAGACAGCTGGTCACTGGCTCTGCAGATGGGCAGGTCAGACACACACTCAAACATACACACACACACTGACCGAAATACACTCACACACACACACCCTAACACACAAACTCACACAAACTATGCAGGGCTCGACATTAAGGCTTGTCCGCTTGTCCGGGACAAGTGGATTTTATTGTAGGGCAAGTGGAAGAGAAATGTACTTGCCCCACTGGACAAGTTAAAACTCATACAAAATAAAATGCCATGTTAAGCCGTTTTCACACTTGACTTATGTTTTCAACAGCGCCTTTTTTACATGCAACCCTATGGGAAAAGGAAAATGCGGCCACCTTTTAAAAACGGACGCTTTTTAAAAAAACCCACGCCCAACACCTTTTTTAGTTTAATTTTCTAAACTTTTCAGAAAAGCGCTGGGTGACATCAAGCGCTTTCTGACAGCTGACCAATCAGGACGAGGAGAGTCGGACCTGGGTCAGTTTGTTTACGTAAGCCTAGTGTCATCTATAGGTCATGTAGCGAGGGGGTTCTCTGCTGACAAGGAATGCTAGCACCAGTATTTTCAGAATATAACGTTACATCCTAAATTTCTCTGACAATATCTTAAATAATTTTGTAATAATTTAGACATAACAATGGATTATGCCACTAAATGTTGGTGTTAACTATTTTTATTTCTTCTACAATTTCCTTTTCTACCTGGCAAAGGCTGATTTACTGTACCAAGGATCCTTTAAAGGGTGTATACTTTGCAGTTGAACATTAGCTGATATTTAATTACATTAAGTTAACCGATAAAAATGCTGCTAATGCTTGCTAGGTACACAGCTGCATGCCAACGCTAGCTAGCTAACGTCAACACCAAAAAAAAAACCCGGACAAGTGACTTTTGTGCAAGTGAAACGTTAATGTACTAGTCCAAAGGACGGGAGCCTCAAAAAGTGAATGTTGAGCCCTGCATACACACAAACACGCAGGCACACTAACCAACAAGCATACACACACATACACCCACACACACATCTAGTGTAATCTGTCTGCTCACCTGTCTGCTCACCTGTCTGCTCACCTGTCTGCTCACCTGTCTGCTCACCTGTCTGCTCACCTGTCTGCTCACCTGTCTGCTCACCTGTCTGCTCACCTGTCTGCTCACCTGTCTGCTCTCCTGGATCCCCTGGTGCCAGGTGTGCTGCTTCTCCCTGCCTGATGGGGACGGCCGCTGTCGGACGGTGAGCCGGCTGGACCTCCACAAGGCCCAGCAGAGACACCAGCAGAGACACCAGCAGAGACACCAGCAGCAGCTGGAGAGACAGACCCAGAACATGGGTGAGATGCCACACTACCCAGTAGTCAGTCTGGACAGCAGGAGCAGGCAGTGGAATGTGTGTTCATTTAGCAGATGTCCAAGGGGGATTTTCACTTTGTACATTTTTTGAACTCCATTGAAATGCTATAACCGACTCCAGTATGTGTACGGTTATAATGTTTGTGTGTGTGTGTGTCCTGTGTGGATTCATGTGTGTCATGTGTGTGTGTTGTGTGTGTGTGTCCTGTGTGGATTCATGTGTGTTATGTGTGTGTGTGTGTAATGTGTGTGTGTTGTGTGTGTGTGTTGTGTGTGTGTGTGTTCCAGGTGTGGAGAAGCAGCCAGGCTCTGTGGAGATGGACAGACCGGTCCTCACAATGGGTTCTTTCTCATGTAGCTCCAGATACTGCTCCCCCGAGCAGAGCAGGTCTGACATAACCACAACACAACCACGACACAACCACGGCACAACCACGACACAACCACAACACAACCACAACACCACCACAACACAACCATGACACAACCACAACACAACCACAACACCACCACAACACAACCACGACACAACCACAACCACGACACAACCATGACACAACCATGACACAACCACAACACAACCACGACACAACCACAACCACGACACAACCATGACACAACCACAACACAACCACAACACCACCACAACACAACCATGACACAACCACAACACAACCACAACACAACCACGACACAACCAGGGTCACGCATTCTCATGCTCCAGCTTTCATCAGCTTATCATTTTATGTTGGTTATTTAATAGTTGTTTTTTAATGTTTTTAAATGCTAACCTTATTATGTTAATGTCTTAATGTGTTTAAATGAGTCTGTTTGAATCCTACTCTCCTCTCCTTCTCTCCTCTCTCCACCTCTCCTCCTCTACTCTCCTCTCCTCTCTCCACCTCTCCTCCTCTACTCTCCTCTCCTCTCTCCACCTCTCCTCCTCTACTCTCCTCTCCTTCTCTCCTCTCTCCTCCTCTACTCTCCTCTCCTTCTCTCCTCTCTCCACCTCTCCTCTCCTTCTCTCCTCTCTCCTCTGTCCTCCTCTCCTCTCCTCTCTCCACCTCTCCTCTCCTCTGTCCTCCTCTCCTCTCCTCTCCTCTCTCCTCCTCTACTCTCCTCTCCTCTCTCCACCTCTACTCTCCTCTCCTCTCTCCTCCTCTACTCTCCTCTCCTCTCTCCACCTCTCCTCTCTCCTCCTCTACTCTCCTCTCCTCTCTCCACCTCTCCTCTCTCCTCCTCTACTCTCCTCTCCTCTCTCCACCTCTCCTCTCTCCTCCTCTACTCTCCTCTCCTCTCTCCACCTCTCCTCTCCTCTCTCCTCCTCTACTCTCCTCTCCTCTCTCCACCTCTCCTCTGTCCTCCTCTACTCTCCTCTCCTCTCTCCACCTCTCCTCTCCTCTCTCCTCCTCTACTCTCCTCTCTCCACCTCTCCTCTCTCCTCCTCTACTCTCCTCTCCTCTCTCCACCTCTCCTCTCCTCTCTCCACCTCTCCTCTCTCCTCCTCTACTCTCCTCTCCTCTCCTCTCTCCTCCTCTACTCTCCTCTCCTCTCTCCACCTCTCCTCTCCTCTCTCCTCCTCTACTCTCCTCTCCTCTCTCCACCTCTCCTCTCTCCTCCTCTACTCTCCTCTCCTCTCTCCACCTCTCCTCTCTCCTCCTCTACTCTCCTCTCCTCTCTCCTCCTCTACTCTCCTCTCCTCTCCTCTCTCCTCCTCTACTCTCCTCTCCTCTCTCCACCTCTCCTCTCTCCTCCTCTACTCTCCTCTCCTCTCTCCACCTCTCCTCTCCTCTCTCCTCCTCTACTCTCCTCTCCTCTCTCCTCCTCTACTCTCCTCTCCTCTCTCCTCCTCTACTCTCCTCTCCTCTCTCCTCCTCTACTCTCCTCTCCTCTCTCCACCTCTCCTCTCTCCTCCTCTACTCTCCTCTCCTCTCTCCTCCTCTACTCTCCTCTCCTCTCTCCTCCTCTACTCTCCTCTCCTCTCTCCTCCTCTACTCTCCTCTCCTCTCTCCTCCTCTACTCTCCTCTCCTCTCTCCTCCTCTACTCTCCTCTCCTCTCTCCTCCTCTACTCTCCTCTCCTCTCTCCACCTCTCCTCTCTCCTCCTCTACTCTCCTCTCCTCTCTCCTCCTCTACTCTCCTCTCCTCTCTCCTTCCTTTACTCTCCTCTCCTCTCTCCTCCTCTACTCTCCTCTCCTCTCTCCTCCTCTACTCTCCTCTCCTCTCTCCTCCTCTACTCTCCTCTCCTCTCTCCACCTCTCCTCTGTCCTCCCCAGCTGGGTGTGGCTGGGCAGCTCAGATGGTCTGTACCTGATTGACCTGGCAACATCCGAGATTTTGACCACTCAATGTTTCAGAGGTATAATACTGTGGTGTGTGTACCCTGGTGTGTGTGTGTGTTTGTATCCTGGTGTGTGTGTGTGTGTGAATCCTGGTGTGTGTGTATCCTGTTGTGTGTGTGTATTCTGGTATGTGTGTGTATCCTGGTCTGTGTTTGTCAGAGTTGAGTAACGTTACTTTTTAAAGTAAGTAATTACAGTTACTAGTTACATTTCTTGTAAAGTAACTAGTTACGTTACTTAGTTTCTTTCTGTAGAGAGTAAGGCTTTAAGTTACGTTTGCGTTACATTACATAAAGGTCTCTGAATAGGGTATGTAACATTGGTTGGGCTGAAAATGGCCCAGGTGCTGTTCTATGAGCCCTGATGCATCCTGTGAAATAGCCCCAGAATGAAACGAGAGGGGTTCTCCCTTTTATGGTATGCTCATGAATATATAGATGAGCTGCGCGCTGATTGGTTGGTTTACGAGTGAAGCTGCGGAGCAAAGGCGCAACACAGCCAACAGCACTCACTGAAACAATGAAGGTGGAGACTTGAAATAAAAACGTACTAATAAATCTATTGTGTCTACACAACACTCTTTTCAACAGATAAAAATGTATCTGAACAAACATGCATCTTGAATTGTAGATGTACATGACAACACAGGTTATTTATTTGAATGAAACACAGTCAGGAACATGAAATAAGTAACGTTAGCCCCATTGCCAATAAACTAAATCATCACACATTCTACCGATGCTAGATACAGGCAGGATATGTTAGCATTGCTAATAACTGTTGGCGACAACATCATACTACAGCTTGCGGTTGTGATGAACATACGGTCGGAACAGCACCTCGTTTCAGCAACAGCTTCATAGCAAATCCTGCTTTACATTGTCCCAGGTTTTCAAAACTGTCCTCAGTGAAATGGTTCGAGGACATGTCTAATTGAGGGTCAAACTGCACAGGGATCTTCTCATAGACAAACATCACAGCCCTTCGAGTGACAGCCTGGAACACTGTATTTACGATGGTCCATTTTCAATAAACTTCCAAACTTTCTCCTTTGTAATTCCCGTGGAAGTACACAGAGCAGCACGCTGCTCTGTGTACTGTGAGATTTAGGGCCCTATCTTGCACCCAGCGCAATTGACTTAGTCAACAACGCAAGTGTCATTCCTAGTTTGCACTCGACGCAAAGCCAACTTTTCTCTCCACAGACGCAAATCAAAATGACTTTGCGCTCCCGTGGGCGGTTCAGCGAAAAAGGAGGCGTGTTCCGGCGCAAATGTTCCCTGGTGCTATTTTGCAGTTTCCCGAAAACCAATTCCGCCACTGACCAGGAAAAACGTGGTTTAAAGTCAATGGCGCGTTATTCAGATGCTATTTTAAGGGCGCAAGCTTGGTCCGTGCGCACTGCTGGCGAGGCCAGGGTCTTCTTTCTGCGAAGCTAAGTTACTTTGTTTTGATTTATGGCGTGTTACATTTCTTCAATGATTATACAAATATTTTCATAAGAAATTTCTAAGTATGTGAACTTCATTTGTAACAACGGTAGCGATTTCCTCCCATGACTGTTTAACCGAAGCTAATTTGGTTAGGTTTCTTCTCCCATGCCCATCAGAATCAGAATTCGGTTTATTCGCCATGAAGCTTATGTTACACAAATACGCGATTTGCTGTGGTAGGAAGGTGCAAACAATAAACATATGCTGGTATAAATTAAGTACATTACTTAAACTAATTCTAAGAACTAAACAATTTTAAAATATAACAATAAAAAAAATTATATATATATGTAAAAATAAGAATAATAATTTGAATGAGTAGCATGAGTGGGCAATTTAGTGCAATGAGAAAACTGCTCTGCCTTTCTCATACAATGTCACTTCTCTATCTTTTACGGCCCTGACGACAACGTCGATCTCCTCGGCTGTGAACCTCTGGCGTGCGCCTGGCAAATCCGCCGTTATAATAGCAATTCGCTATGGAACAAGCGCTGCTCTTAAAGGGAATGTGAGATGATGCTCTGATTGGTTTATTGCACGTTACGCCCAAACCACACCCATTAGTAATGTAGCTACTTCAGAACAACCCTTTTTAGATTTGCGCCAGGCGCAAAGTCATTTATCCCGCCGGCAAAATAACAACCAAGCTGAAGTCACGCCCACAAAGTTACTTGCGCTTTGCGTTTTGATACTTGCGTTTCAGATCGTCAAAATAGGGGGGTTAGATTGGAAAGAAGGTGTCAATGGACTTTGAGGTTCTCTGTATGTCCATTTTACCCACCAAACTGTCATTATTCAACTATGACAAGGTAAAATCGTTTTTGCAATCAATGACCCCTTTAAGAAAAGTATTTTATTTCTAAGATAATTCACCTTGGTCACTCTTATGCCCAGAAGGCACATTTAATGAGTTGACCTCAGCAATAGTACATATTGTACTGAAAATGCAATGTCACTCCTCCGTCAGAGGCATATCGACCGCTCCCACCGGGAGTGGAGCCTGCCACCTCACGACTCCCAAGCACAACCACTACCAACTACGCCAATGAAAAGTTAACAATTCAGTGACGCGGGTTGGCCTTTACATACTTGAGGAGTGAGTTTCACCACACCAGCTACATATGACATGATCAATCCTCATTATACAGCAAGACGGATGAAGGTAATAATCCACCATAACGAAAAGCTATATTTGCATGAAGTTCTTGAATCGAGAAACTCTTTAATCAATAAATAATTGTATAAAATGCCGGGCAGAAGTTTATTAGTTAGCTAGCTCTACAATTTACCAGGGCTAGGTCTGAATCTAGGCCAGAAAACAAATCAAATTATAGCTAGGTATATGGTAGCAAAATGGAGTTCACTTCACTTATGTACTGAACCAGACTATTTTACCAACTGTATTATAATCCTTAACCTAAACCGCTGCAACAATACAGCGACGCATCACACAAGCTTGAGTTCAGATACATTATTTAATGTGACAATACGTAGGCCTACTGTACAGTGCAGTGTGGAGGAGAAGTGTGGAGGGGAGGTGTGGCTTGAAAATGTCCCCATGCTCAAAGTGAGGTCTGTCTGTGTCTCTCCTCGTGCTGTGTGTGTCTCTCCTGCTGTCTGTGTCTCTCCTCCTGCTGTCTGTGTCTCTCCTCCTGCTGTGTGTGTCTCTTCTACTGTCTGTGTCTCTCCTGCTGTCTGTGTCTCTCCTGCTGCTGTGTGTGTCTCTCCTGCTGTCTGTGTCTCTTCTACTGTCTGTGTCTCTCCTGCTGTCTGTGTCTCTCCTGCTGCTGTGTGTGTCTCTCCTGCTGTTTGTGTCTGTCCTGCTGTCTGTGTTTCTCCTCCTGCTGTCTGTGTCTCTCCTCCTGCAGTGTGTGTCTCTCCTACTGTCTGTGTCTGTCCTGCTGTCTGTGTCTCTTCTACTGTCTGTGTCTCTCCTGCTGTCTGTGTCTCTCCTGCTGCTGTGTGTGTCTCTCCTGCTGTCTGTGTCTGTCCTGCTGTCTGTGTTTCTCCTCCTGCTGTCTGTGTCTCTCCTCCTGCTGTCTGTGTCTCTCCTCCTGCAGTGTGTGTCTCTCCTACTGTCTGTGTTTCTCCTGCTGTCTGTGTCTCTCCTGCTGTCTGTGTCTCTCCTGCTGCTGTGTGTGTCTCTCCTGCTGTCTGTGTCTGTCCTGCTGTCTGTGTTTCTCCTCCTGCTGTCTGTGTTTCTCCTGCTGTGTGTGTCTCTCCTGCTGTCTGTGTGTCTCCTGCTGTCTGTGTGTCTCTCCTCCTGCTGTCTGTGTCTCTCCTCCTGCTGTCTGTGTCTCTCCTCCTGCTGTCTGTGTCTCTCCTCCTGCTGTGTCTCTCCTCCTGCTGTCTGTGTCTCTCCTCCTGCTGTCTGTGTGTCTCCTGCTGTCTGTGTTTCTCCTCCTGCTGTCTGTGTCTCTCCTCCTGCTGTCTGTGTCTCTCCTGCTGTCTGTGTCTCTCCTCCTGCTGTGTGTGTCTCTCCTCCTGCTGTCTGTCTCTCCTCCTGCTGTCTGTCTCTCCTCCTGCTGTCTGTCTCTCCTCCTGCTGTGTGTGTCTCTCCTCCTGCTGTCTGTGTCTCTCCTCCTGCTGTCTGTGTCTCTCCTGCTGTGTGGTGTGTCACTAACTCAGACAAGCAGGATAGATTTGACCCTCTGAGTACAGGAGCATTGTGAAATGAATACAGGAAAATAATGGCTGTGTGTGTGTTTTCCACTCCAGATGATCCCAGTCTAAACATCACCCTCGCTGGATCCTGGTCCTTCTGCCAAGGAAGAGACAACAACGTGAGTCCTCAACCCCCAACCAGTTCATTTTTATGAGAACGATGAACTGAACAAAACTTAATGACAAATAATGAATTGAACGGCGAACACGTTCATATTATCTGAGGTTTAGCTAAGACGTTACGGAATGTTTTCCTTCTCGTAAGGAGAGACGCTGTCTAAATCGAATGCTTGCACCATGTCGTTGCTCAGTGCCCGTAAAATGTTCGCTATGTAGCCTAACCTAAACCAACTAACTTGACTTCGCACTACGTTACCCATGATGCATTGTACACATGTGTTTACCAAACAAGCAATGCTAGGTTGCTAGGTAACGGAAGCTAACTACAGCTGGCTCACTTCTGTTTCGAAAAATAACTCACTGGTGGGAGCGTCGGAAATATTTAGAACTCACGCATGTAAGTGTTAAAAAACAAGGTAAGTATTTCATTCTCACTTTCCACATTTAAACTATGAAATGAACTGAACTATGAACGCGTTCATAATTTAAATGGTGAACTATGAACGTGAACGATTCATATTGACTTGTATGAACTGAACTTTGAACGAGTTCCTGAGAGGTATGAACGTGCACAACACTGGTACAGTAGCCTGTAGGTTAGAGGCTGTAGCCTGTGGAATAGAGGCTGTAGGCCTCTAAATTAGAGGCTGCCTGGTAAGGGCTGCCTGCATGTCCCAGTCCCACCAGCAGAGGTCAGACTTGGCGTGTTATTAGTGAAGGGGCAGCCTGGGGCAGGACTCTCCCTTTTCTCTCTCCCCTTTCCTTCTCAGCTCTCTGCTGAAACTAGCCCTCGATTCATTCTCCAGATGGGCTGCCCAGCTTTCCATCAGAAATCTAAATTGAATCGATGATAATCATAAAACCTTGAGTAATCCTAGGTGCTAAGATTACATGTGTATGAAGTTCAGTTTATTTGAGTCTCCACCATCATGCCTGTAGGACTGGAATCATAGAGCTGTAACATGAAGGGAATCAGGCTTATACTATTATTTTATCCAATGTAAGCTGTTTTAGTTTCATCCTTTAGGATTAATAATAATTAGATAGCTTAAAGTTAATATTACTAAACACCCTCCGCATGTTAGACCCTCCGCATGTTAGAGTTTACATACTTGACCTTTCTTATTTTTTAACTATAAATATAAACTATAAATATATATAATTAAGTCTTCATGGTTTCTGGAGGATTGTGGGAGGTGTTTTACAAGCCTGTGGTTTGTTTCCTGTAGGAAAGAGACTTTTCTTTCTCAAGTGAGAGGCTTCACCACATCTCCCCCTCTCTTACTTACCCACCAACTACCCCCCAACAAACCCTAACTACACTCCAACTACAACCTAACTAGACTAACTTTCTGTCTCTCTCCCCCTCTCTCTCCCCCTACCCCCCTTCTATCTATGTCTCTGTTTCTCTCTCCCTCTCTGCCCCCCCTCTCTCCCTCTCTCTCTCTCTCTCTCTCTCTCTCTCTCTCTCTCTCTCTCTCTCTCTCTCTCTCTCTCTCTCTCTCTCTCTCTCTCTCTCTCTCTCTCTCTCTCTCTCTCTCTCTCTCTCTCTCTCTCTCTCTCTCTCTCTCTCTCTCTCTCTCTCAGGTGGTGTGTCTAGCCAG
>NC_140371.1:1335000-1340000 GCF_054491055.1 Hypomesus nipponensis
AGCAGTAACAGCAGCTGTAACATCAGCAGTAACAACAGTAACTACCCCCCCCCCCCAGTCCTCAGCAGCAGTAACAATAGTAACAGCAGTTCAGCAGTAACAGCAGCAGTAACAGCAGCACTAACGGTGTGTTCACACTGCAGTGTGGCGGGCAGAGCGGGGCGTCAGCTTCCAATTCATTTTCAATGAAACCAGGCGTCGACGCTCGCATAGGGCATTGTAGGAAGGCAAACGGGCGTCGAAAGTTGGATTTTCTCAACTTTATGTAAATGAGGAGCGTGAAAACGCTAGCGTTGGCCAATCGGGTTGGTTTCTTGTTTCTTGTAATGTAGCAACTGTTGTTCATGGTAAACATTTCTAATTTTGACAATTTCAAGATGGAAGAGCAACTCATTGTATGTGTGTCTTCATACCCAGTATTGTATGAGACGTCTATGTTCGATTACAGAGACGTAAACAAAAAAAATGATGACTGGCACAGGGTTGTTGAGGTTGTCGGCGTCCCTGGTGTGTATTTTGTAATTTAATTCAGTTTCGTCACATTACGTAACTTTCTTCTGTGCTAGCTGCATAGTCTAGCTAGCTCACCCGGCACACGATTGACATTCAACGTTGAAATGCTGGCTGGCAGCCACTCGCTATCCATACAGTGAATGTGTAGTGGCAAGTCATAATCTAGCGATTTATTTGCAGATATTTCAAGTAATATAATAAAAGGTTACAAAGGTTGTAAAAGTTGTATTTTGTCTGCACATTTGCCATGACATTATACGAACTACAAAAGTGATTTAAGAGAACTACAGTTCTGAATTAATCTGTCTGACACGCCCCCGAGTGTGGTGCACTGTGGGAAGGCCAGCGGTGCAGAGCGGTAAAAAACTCTGCAGTGTGAATGCACCATGACAGCTGCAGTAACAGCACTAACAGCAGTAGTAACAGCAGCAGTAACAGTAGTAAGCAGTGCAGCAGTGACAGTAGTAACTGCAGCAGTAACAGCAGCAGCAACAGCAGCAGCAGTAACAGCAGCAGTAACAGCAGTAACGGCAGCAGTAATGCAGTAGTAACAGCAGCAGTGACAGCAGCAGTAACAGCAACAGTAACAGCAGCAGTAACAGCAGTAGTAACAGCAGCAGTTACAGCAGTAACATCATCAGTAACGGCAGTAGTAACAACAGCAGTAACAGCAGTAGTAACAGTAGCAGTAACAGCAGCAGTAATAGCAGCAGTAACAGCAGTAGTAACAGCAGCAGTAACAGCAGTAACGGCAGCAGTAACAGTAGTAGTAACGACAGCAGTAACAGCAGTAGTAACAGCAGCAGTAACAGCAGCAGTAACAGCAGCAGTAACAGCAGCAGTAGCAGCAGCAGTAACAGCAGCAGTAGCAGTAACAGCAGCAGTAACAGCAACAGTGTGTGTGTGTGTGTGTGTGTGTGTGTTTGGTTTCAGGGGTCAGAGAGCAGCCTCTAGTGTTCCACTCCCAGGTGCGGTCATCAGGATACCACCAGGGCCCAAGGTATGTAGACCAGGGTATGTAGACCAGGGTATGTAGACCAGGGTAGATATACCAGGGTATGTAGACTAGGGTATGTAGACCAGGGTAGATAGACCAGGGTATGTAGACCAGGGTATGTAAACCAGGGTAGATAGACCAGGGTATGTAGACCAGGGTATGTAGACCAGGGTATGTAGACCAGGATATGTAGACCAGGGTATGTAGGCCAGGGTAGATAGACCAGGGTATGTAGACCAGGGTATGTAGACCAGGGTAGATAGACCAAGGTATATAGACCAGGGTATGTAGACCAGGGTAGATAGACCAGGGTATGTAGACCAGGGTATGTAGACCAGGGTAGATATACCAGGGTATGTAGACTAGGGTATGTAGACCAGGGTAGATAGACCAGGGTAGATAGACCAGGGTATGTAGACCAGGGTAAGTAGACCATGGTATGTAGACCAGGGTAGATAGACCAGGGTATGTAGACCAGGGTATGTAGACCAGGGTATGTAGACCAGGTTATGTAGACCAGGGTAGATAGACCAGGGTAGATAGACCAGGGTATGTAGACCAGGGTATGTAGACCAGGTTATGTAGACCAGGGTAGATAGACCAGGGTAGATAGACCAGGGTATGTAGACCAGGTTATGTAGACCAGGGTAGATAGACCAGGGTAGATAGACCAGGGTATGTAGACCAGGGTATGTAGACCAGGTTATGTAGACCAGGGTAGATAGACCAGGGATGATAGACCAGGGTATGTAGACCAGGGTATGTAGACCAGGTTATGTAGACCAGGGTAGATAGACCAGGGTGTTAGACCAGGGTAGTTAGAACAGCGTAGGTAAACCAGGGTAGACAGACCAGGGCCAGGTAGAGTAGCAGAAGGCTCAGTGTGGATGCAAAATGATTCTGAGCACCAAGGTGTTGTCTTTCCAGGAGGACCATGTTTTCACCCAAAACCACTGTTCCGAAGACCCCAGGTCACACGAAGCCCAACCACTCAGGGTGAGCTGGGCGTCTGGTCCAGTCCCCCCAGGACCAGCTTGATGGATTCAACCTGGAATTCACCTTCTGAATGACCTACCATCGTGCTTCCTGTGTCAACCTCTTGGTGTGTTTCTTCCTAGAAGTCTGCTGAGAGATTACCCATCAGACACTGTGGCGCCGAGTGTTCTACACGCTCACCTGAGCACAGGCCCCTCCCCCACACCTGTCTGCTGCTGCCAGTATTCAGGTAAGGCTTTTCCCACATCACCTGGTGGCAGGCTATATGGAGGATTACTGATTGCTGCTGAGGGCTCTCTGTGTCTCTCTGGCATCTCTCTCTGTGTGTGTGTCTCTCTCTCTCTCTCTCTCTTTCTTTCTCTCTCTGTTCCTCTCTCTCTCTCTGTTACACTCTCTCTTTCTGTCTCTCTCTGGGCCCTATCTTGCACCCAGCGCAATTGACTTAGTCAACGACGCAAGTGTCATTCCTAGTTTGCACTCGACGCAAAGCCAACTTTTCTCTCCACAGACGCAAATCAAAATGACTTTGCGCTCCCGTGGGCGGTTCAGCGAAAAAGGAGGCGTGTTCCGGTGCAAACGTTCCCTGGTGCTATTTTGCAGTTTCCGAAAAACAATTCCGCCACTGACCAGGAAAAACGTGGTTTAAAGTCAATGGCGCGTTATTCAGATGCTATTTTAAGGGCGCAAGCTTGGTCCGTGCGCACTGCTGGCGAGGCCAGGGTCTTCTTTCTGCGAAGCTAAGTTACTTTGTTTTGATTTATGGCGTGTTACATTTCTTCAATGATTATAAAAATATTTTCATAAGAAATTTCTATGTATGTGAACTTCATTTGTAACAACGGTAGCGATTTCCTCCCATGACTGTTTAACCAAAGCTAATTTGGTTAGGTTTCTTCTCCCATGCCCATCAGAATCAGAATTCGGTTTATTCGCCATGAAGCTTATGTTACACAAATACGCAATTTGCTGTGGTAGGAAGGTGCAAACAATAAACATATGCTGGTATAAATTAAGTACATTACTTAAACTAATTCTAAGAACTAAACAATTTAAAAATATAACAATAAAAAAAAAAAATATATATATGTAAAAATAAGAATAATAATTTGAATGAGTAGCATGAGTGGGCAGTTTAGTGCAATGAGAAAACTGCTCTGCCTTTCTCATACAATGTCACTTCTCTATCTTTTACGGCCCTGACGACAACGTCGATCTCCTCGGCTGTGAACCTCTGGCGTGCGCCTGGCAAATCCGCCGTTATAATAGCAATTCGCTATGGAACAAGCGCTGCTCTTAAAGGGAATGTGAGATGATGCTCTGATTGGTTTATTGCACGTTACGCCCAAACCACACCCATTAGTAATGTAGCTACTTCAGACCAACCCTTTTTAGATTTGCGCCAGGCGCAAAGCCATTTATCCCGCCGGCAAAATAACAACCAAGCTGAAGTCACGCCCACAAAGTTACTTGCGCTTTGCGTTTTGATACTTGCGTTTCAGATCGTCAAAATAGGGGGGAGTGTCTCTCTCTGTCTCTGTGTGCCTTTCTCTCTGTCTGTGTCTCTCTCTCTCTCTCTCTCTCTCTCTGTGCCTCTCTTTCTCTGTGTCTCTCTCTATATATCTCTCTCTTGGTGCCTCTCTTTTTCTCTCTGTCTCTCTCCTCGGATGTCTCTCCCTGTGTGTCTTTCTTTCTTTTTCTGTCTCTCTTTCTGTCTCAGTTCAGCTCAGTTCAAAATGCTTTATTGGCATGACAGTTCGGGTTGAGCAGTATTGCCAAAGCAGTCCATATTGAATGGACATTTTAAAATATACAGTATGTATATATTAGGGCTGTGAAAAATAACGCGTTAACGCGTCATGATTAAACTACAGGATTAATTTGTTATTTTTGTTTAACGCATTTAACGTAATATAACAACAATTCCACCCAATCTGCAACTTCTGGATGAGAAGTTTGTGTCCCAAAAGAACTAAGATGGAACATCCAATAAAATATAATAGTGATATGCACACTCTGGGAAGACGTTAATTATCGCTCTGGATAAGAGCGTCTGCTAAATGACTGAATGCTAAATGACTAAATGTTATCGTTTCACAGAAGCAATACCAGCCTAAAGTAATCTATACCACCTCAACGCGAAGCATGCGTTGATCGACGAGGGGAGTTCAAGTAGAATGCGCCAAACCACACTCACTGAACAGCGTAGGGCCCTCACTAAGTCTGCCTGTGACAAGGTGACTAGCACAGTTGCCAAATATATTGCAAAAAGCTGTAGACCGATTGATATTGTTGAGGACGAGGGGTTCACCAAAGTTTTGCGAGTGGCAACGGGTGACTCGAGCATCGTTCAGAGATATCCTCTCTCTCTGTGTCTTTCTCTCTGTCTCTTTCTGGGTCTTTCTCCAGGAGATGGGAAGCAGATTCTTTGTGGCATGGGAGACCAATCTGTGTTGCTGTACAAGTCTACTCTAACTGGACACCCTGCAGTTTACAC
>NC_140371.1:1345000-1405000 GCF_054491055.1 Hypomesus nipponensis
CTACCCTCTTCTTGCCCAGACAGACAGCATCGCTCTGGGTGTCATTTGGGGCAGGGTTTGATGATTACTTCAGTTTGTTGATTGGTTCTTCATTGTCCTGCAGGCGGCTGACAGGTTCCCTAAGCCAATCAGAGCTGCTCAGTTCTACTACTTGGACCGCTTCCTGTTGGTGGCGTCTGGCCCCTCCTTGCTCCTCTACCTGCTGCACCTGGACGACTCCCGAGACTCCATCAAAAGGTTCAGGGCTCATAGTTCAAGGTTCAGAGTTCAGGATCCAGAGTTCAAGGTTCAGAGTTCAGGGTTCACTGTTCAGAGTTCAAGGTTCAAAGGTCAGAGTTCAGGGTTCAGAGTTCAAGGCTCAGCATTCAGGGTCCAGAGTTCAAGGTTCAGGGGTCAGGGTTCACTGTTCAGAGTTCAAGGTTCAGGGGTCAGGGTTCACTGTTCAGAGTTCAAGGTTCAGGGGTCAGGGTTCACTGTTCAGAGTTCAAGGTTCAAAGGTCAGAGTTCAGGGTTCAGAGTTCAAGGCTCAGCATTCAGGGTCCAGAGTTCAAGGTTCAGGGGTCAGGGTTCACTGTTCAGAGTTCAAGGTTCAGGGGTCAGATACACTGGGGACCTGACCTGAGCCCTCCATGTGCAGTCAGTTGTTCTACTGACCTCTACACAGCCCTTCTACCTCTTAGAACAGGTTTTGTTATTAAATAGTATTTAGATCTCGGAGTGCAAGAGATGCCAGTGCGTGTGTATGGCCAATGTGTGTGTTTGTGTGTGGTCAGTGTGTGTGTGTGTGTGTGTTGTGTGGTCAGTGTGTGTGTGTGTGTGTGTGTGCTCAGTGTGTGTGTGTGTGTGTGTGTGTTGTGTGGTCAGTGTGTGTGTGGTCAGCGTGTCTGTGTCTGTGTGGTCAGTGTGTGTGTGTGTGTGTGTGTGCTCAGTGTGTGTGTGTGTGTGTGTTGTGTGGTCAGTGTGTGTGTGGTCAGCGTGTCTGTGTCTGTGTGGTCAGTGTGTGTGTGTGTGTGTGTGTGTGTGTGTGTGTGTGTGTGTGTGTGGTCAGTGTGTGTGTGTGTGTGTGTGTGGTCAGTGTGTGTGTGTGTGTGTGTGTGTGTGTGTGTGGTCAGTGTGTGTGTGTGTGTGTGTGGTCAGTGTGTGTGTGTGTGTGTGTGGTCAGTGTGTGTGTGCTCAGCGTGTGTGATGGTCTCCTGTTCCTCAGGTATCACCAGAGGAGTGCTGTCCAGCTCGGGTGTCGTCTCCAGACCTCTGCCTCCACAGACATCACCTCCCTGTCTGCCGTCAACAGCTTCCACTCCTGTATCCTCCCTGAACCTTCACCTGGCTTAGAACCTTCACCTGGCTTAGAACCTTCACCTGGCTTAGAACCTTCACCTGGCTTAGAACCTTCACCTGGCTTAGAACCTTCACCTGGGTTGGAACTCTCACCTGGCTTAGAACATTCACCTTGGTTGGAACTCTCACCTGGCTTAGAACCTTCACCTGGCTTAGAACCTTCACCTGGGTTGGAACTCTCACCTGGCTTAGAACCTTCACCTGGGTTGGAACTCTCACCTGGGTTAGAACCTTCACCTGGCTTAGAACATTCACCTGGGTTGGAACTCTCACCTGGCTTAGAACCTTCACCTGGCTTAGAACATTCACCTGGGTTGGAACTCTCACCTGGCTTAGAACCTTCACCTGGCTTAGAACCTTCACCTGGGTTGGAACTCTCACCTGGGTTGGAACTCTCACCTGGGTTAGAACCTTCACCTGGGTTAGAACCTTCACCTGGGTTAGAACCTTCACCTGGGTTAGAACTCTCACCTGGGTTAGAACCTTTACCTGGCCAGGTCAGGGTTATAGTAAAAAACGATTTCCTTTATCTTAAATGGATCAGAACAGTGTTGTAAAGATAACAGTGTTATCAGCCATTATTATCCTTCAGGCTGGCTCAGCTACAAGTCACTGTGCTGTACTGCTTCCACAGCCCAGGAATGCTCCAACCCCTCCTCGTTAAAAATGCATTATGCTTTTATTATCTAATAAATCCAGTCAACCTACAAGGCCATTTATAGCAATGTTTGGAAGAGCGTCTGTTCCTCGGGTATTCCACACCATTGTGCTGCTTGGCCAGAGACACAATGGAAAGTAGATATGAGATAGTTGGTAAGAGTTTCCACTGTGTCTGTCTGGGCTTATTCCTAACTGTGCTGAAGGTAAAAAGCTGTCAGTAAAGAAAGGCCTCTACACAGGTTAGCCCTAACTCACTCAGGTTAGCCCAAACTCGGAGGTCAGATGGCTGAGCGGTTAAGGAGTCGGGCTATTAACCAAAAGGTTGTTGGTTTGGCCGTGCCAAATTACGTTGTGTCCTTGGGCAAGGCACTTCATCCTACTTGCCTCGGGGAGAATGTCCCTGTACTTACTGTAAGTCGCTCTGGATAAGAGTGTCTGCTAAATGACAACATGTAAATGTAACTCACACAGGTTAACCCTAACTCACTCAGGTTAACCCTAATTCACTCAGGTTAACCCTAATTCACTCAGGTTAACCCTAACTCACTCAGGTTAACCCTAACTCACTCAGGTTGACCCTAATTCACTTAGGTTAACCCTAACTCACACAGGTTAACCCTAACTCACTCAGGTTAACCCTAACTCACTCAGGTTAACCCTAATTCACTCAGGTTAACCCTAACTCACTCAGGTTAACCCTAACTCACTCAGGTTGACCCTAATTCACTTAGGTTAACCCTAACTCACTCAGGTTAACCCTAACTCACTCAGGTTGACCCTAACTCACTCAGGTTGACCCTAACTCACTCAGGTTATCCCTAATTCACTCAGGTTAACTCTAATTCACACAGGTTATTCTCCCTAGAGGTTAACATTCTCCTATACAGGTGAACCCTAACACATGTAGATGTGGCGGTGTATGCTGGAGAATGCTAGGACCAGGTGATCTGCTGTGTAGCTCATGGTGTTGGTCCTTAGCTGTGGTCAGACCTGGTCCTGGCGTGTGGGGCGGACCGCTCGCTCCAGGTGATGGACCTGAACCAGGACACAGTGGCAGCACAGGTCCCTGAGGCCCACAGCAGAGCTGCCCACCACGTCACACAGAACCAGGTGAGCCTGTGTACTGGCTGTTGCATCTACGTTATAGCTCTGTTAAGTCAGTCTGAATCAGTTAAAGCAGAACTTACAGATGACGCCATTTTGACTAGTTATTTCAGGTGTGATGTGGATGAACCTGCCAGCAGTAAAAGTATCCAGAACTGTGAAGCTGTAGGTAGGTTCTGTGATCTGATGGAGAAAGTGGTGGCTTGGAGACAGATAGTTTGGGGAGGACTGTCTCCATTCATCCTGACGTTGACATGAAGAGAATCCTACCTTCTTGCATGTCGCCCTGGCAACAGCTGGCCCCATCACGTCACATCATGGGTTGGTGGGATTAGGATGGATTAGGCCGGATTAGGATGGATTAGCTGGGTCAACATCTCCTGGTGGCTGGGATTAACACAGAGAGGCATCTCCAGCAGGGAGCCAGTCTCCCACCCCGGCCCCTCTCCTGCTGCACTGCTCCACCCTCACGCCAGCCTTTGTGTGCAATGCATTGTGGGCAGGAGGTGATGTGTTGACTCAGTGGTGAAGTTGCGTCAGTGTGGGGTCCCTGCTTTAGGAGCGCAGGTGAGGGGGGTCTGAATGGGGGGCCAGAGGGCCTCTTGGATGTGAGGGGCCTGGGGGCTGGAGGTCTGGATGGGGGGCCAGAGGGCCTCTTGGATGTGAGGGGCCTGGGGGCTGGAGGTCTGGATGGGGGGCCAGAGGGCCTCTTGGATGTGAGGGGCCTGGGGGCTGGAGAGCCTGTTGTATTGGGAGGCCTGGATGTCTGGTGGATTTGGGGGTCCAATGTTTGAGGGGGACTGTTGTCTTGGTGATGGATATCCTCTCCAGAGGGGGGGCGGGGGGCTGAGGGGCTGGAGCCCAGAGTGTTAATACATGAGGATCAGAGGGGATTGACTCTGCCTGGAAACAGCATGCATACTACCCCCCCTCTTCCCCCTCACTGCTTCCACCTCTTCCTTCTTCATGTTGACCTGTCCTGAGGTTTAGAATTGGGAAAGCAAAAGGGTATTTCTGGGGTCCTGAGCCAGATATATCTCTCTCTCTCTCTCTCTCTCTCTCTCTCTCTCTCTCTCTCTCTCTCTCTCTCTCTCTCTCTCTCTCTCTCTCTCTCTCTCTCTCTCTCTCTCTCTCTCTCTCTCTCTCTCTCTCTCTCTCTCTCTCTCTCTCTCTGGTTCTCTCAATTAAGTTTCTCATTAAGTAATTTATACATACTTATATAGATTGATACACACTTTTTTAGACTAATAGTCCACAATTTTACATTCTAATGGAACATCACACAGTACATTACGAGATAATTCAACAATAATTTGTGTATAAAGTAAAACAATAAAAACCTTTTATTTATTTATATTATTGTCTTTTGTATTATCATTATTCATGGTAATAAAAGTGTAACTATCTGTCTGTGTTTTCAACTATCTCTTTCTCCATTTTTACTGGAAAGCTCTCCTATCCAGATAAGAGCTTAACGTGTTAAAGTGAAAGAGAGAGAGAGTGAGTGAAAGATAGAGAGAGTGAGTGAAAGAGAGAGAGAGAGAGAGAGAGAGAGAGAGAGAGAGAGAGAGAGAGAGAGAGAGAGAGAGAGAGAGTGAAAGACAGTGAAAGCAGGAGATTCCTGTAGGAACTACAGGGAGGGTTGGAAAACAACCACACATTAGTTTCCATTCCATCAGAGAAACACTGGCTCCCAAAATGGTTTTAGGCCTTCTCTCATTCTCTCAGCCCCATCTCTTTCCCCCACCCCCCTTTCTTCCTACCTCTCTCTCTCTCTCTTTTTCTCTCACCCTCCCTCTCTCTTTTCACACTTTCTTTTCCTCTCTCTCTTTCCTTTTCTCTTTCTTTAGCCTGAACCACTATCTCAATGTAACAATGTGTATTCTGTGCATGTGTGTGTTTGTGTGTGGTGTGTGTGTTTACACGTGTGTGTGTGTGTGTGTGTGTACAGGGCTCTATGTTCAGCTGTCAGACTCCAGACTCCTACAACCTGTTCCTCACCAGTGCAGTCACAGATGGGCTGAAACTGTGGGACCTGCGCTCTCTCAGGTAAGAACCCACCCACCTGTCCTCCCCCCTTTAGCATCCTAGCTCCTAGACCATCCTAGCTCCTAGACCATCCTAGCTCCTAGACCATCCTAGCTCCTAGACCATCCTAGCTCCTAGACCATCCTAGCTCCTAGACCATCTTAGCTCCTAGACCATCCTAGCTCCTAGACCATCCTAGCTCCTAGACCATCCTAGCTCCTAGACCATCCCAGATCCTAGACCATCCTAGCTCCTAGACCATCCTAGCTCCTAGACCATCCTAGCTCCTAGACCATCCTAGCTCCTAGACCATCCTAGCTCCTAGACCATCCCAGATCCTAGACCATCCTAGCTCCTAGACCATCCTAGCTCCTAGACCATCCTAGCTCCTAGACCATCCCAGATCCTAGACCATCCCAGCTCCTAGACTTCCCTCCTAGCTGTAAGTGATGACAGAGGACTGGCTCTCTCCTATGATCCATTTGGGCTGCAGCTGGCTGTGGAAGCAAACTCTCTGACTAGTACTCTCTCTCATCTCTCTGTCTCATCTTTCTTTCTCTTCCTCTGTTTGTCTCGCTCTCAGCCCTGTCTCTCTCTTAGTCTCTCTCTACCTTTCTCCCTCTCTCCACCTCTCCCTCTCTCCACCTCTCCCTCTCTCCACCTCTCCCTCTCTCCACCTCTCCACCTCTCCCTCTCTCCACCTCTCCCTCAAACTCTCTCTCTCTCTCTCTCTCTCTCTCTCTCTCTCTCTCTCTCTCTCTCTCTCTCTCTCTCTCTCTTCTCTCTTTCACATTCCCCGCCTGTCTCTGTCCCTCTCTCCTTTTCAGGAAAACGTCAAGATGAAATGTTAGAGGTTCCCTGCCGTCATTAGTCAGACTGAATGTCTGACAGATTGTTTTGTGTGCACTGGCCGGTGGAAATGTTTGACTTCCAGTTCTGATTTACCACATCACATAGGAATGGGCCGTGGGGTTAGGATTAGGGTTATGGAAGGTGTGGGGTTAGGATTAGGGTTATGTTTGGTTGGAGTTAGGATTAGGGTTATGGAAGGTTTGGGGTTAGGATTAGAGTTATGTAGGGTTGGGGTTAGGGTTAGTGTTGCGTGATGATCTGTGCTTTCCATATCAGGTGTGTGCGTCGCTATGGTAACCACTTGAACCGCTGCCACCTCTGCACATGTGCCTTCTCCCCCTGTGGACGCTTCATCTGCTCCGGCTCCGAGGACGGCTGTGTGAGTAACCTTAACCACGCCATGCCAGCCCTAACCCTGTTAACCATGCTAAACATGCTAACCTTGCTAGCCCTAACCCTTTTAACCATGCTAAACATGCTAACCTTGCTAGCCCTAACCCTGTTAACCATGCTAAACATGCTAACCTTGCTAGCCCTAACCCTGTTAACCATGCTAAACAGTACAGCACTAACCCTGATCATCAAGCTAAACAATTTGCCACTAACCAGACTACCCCTGTTACCCTTAACCAAGCAATAACCCTGCTAACCATACTAGCCAGCTAACTTGCTAGCCGTTAGCCTGCTAGCAGAGCTAGAGATGGTGTGTCCTCCAGAGCATAGGAGGCTGCTCCATGGAGGAAGAGGAAGGTGCTCCTCCAGTTTGGAGAGGCAATAGGGAGGGAAACAAAGAGATTGATTGGTGGAAATAAACCATTACCAAATCTCAGTATCATTTATAAGATCATTGTGTTCTCTTCTTTGGAAAATATCCGTTCTTGAAGTTAATATTAAAATGCTTCAACAGTGACCCCTGGGGTGGGCGTGGGCTCCTGCTGTCCTCCTCAAGGTGGGATCTGTGACCTCCTCCCTAACCAATCAACAATCAGAATACAATGTTGAGATTGTGTTGGTCCAATGATCATTTCCAACTCTCTTCCACTGCATTGTACATGTGTGAAACTGTCCATAACGGCATAGTATTAGAAAAGACATCCCACTGCTCCACAGGTCTCAGGACACAGTGTGACACCCCCAGCCCCCGGCCCCCAGCCCCCGGCCAGGGTCTGACCTCAGGTGTGCAGGGGCCAGGGGGTCAGTGTTGTTGAGCAGGGTGGTCAGGTTGATTGATTAGTCACCTAGGTGAGACAGGTAGAGTTGTCTACCATCTATGACCTCTGCTACCTGACCAGGAATACCTGGACGCACCCTGCTCTCTGCTACATCCTTCAAATACCTGAGGAACCATTTATAACGTGTGTGTGTGTGTGTGTGTGTGTGTGTGTGTGTAAGGGACAGAGAGAGAGTGTGTGCGATGCATGTGTGTGTATACATTGACCGGAAATGTACATAAAAACTGCTAAACTAGCCAATCTGCAGCTGACTAAATATTGTTCCATTTGAGCTCTCACACCCAGCCAGTAGTGTAGAGGATCTGCACCCATAACTGTCTGTAACAGTCAAATCTATGAGAAGCATTTGAATTCCTTATAAATATAACATATTCATTTTTTGGATCCACTGTGACATACAAATAGTGCATATAGTAAGTAGAGCAACACCCTGTGAGCAAGCCTGCAAACATGATCTATTGGAATACACAGTAACACAATTACTGCAAGAGTAGAATACTGTGGAACACAGTTACTGTAAGACAGTCGAGTAGTACGGAACGTAGTTACAGGAAGTTATACACTGGCTCTGGTGCAGATGTGGATAAGTTCTAGACTGGATCTGGTGCAGATGTGGATAAGTTATACACTGTCTCTGGTGTAGATGTGGATAAGTTCTAGACTGGATCTGGTGCAGATGTGGATAAGTTCTAGACTGGATCTGGTGTAGATGTGGATAAGTTATAGACTGGATCTGGTGCAGATGTGGATAAGTTATAGACTGGATCTGGTGCAGATGTGGATGTCTCGTTCTGAACCCAGGGACCTGCAGGAGGCCAGTAGGAGGGAGCTGTCGTCCTGCTAGTATCTCTGTGATGTTTACTTAAACTGGTAATGCTTTCATCTGTCTGGCCTACCTCTCTCCTCTCTCTCTCCTCTTTGTACCTCTGTTTATTTCCTCTCTGTAGCTCTCTCTCCTCTCCCTCTCTCCTCTCTCTCTCCTCTTTGTACAAATATCTGTTTCTCTCCTCTATAGCTCTTTCTCTATCCTGAGAGAGAAAGGAGTGAGAGTGAGAGAGGGGGGGAGAGAGAGAGGATAGAAAGAGAGAGACTTTGACTGAAGAAATCTTTATTGGGCAGTCAAAATTGCCATCTAGCCAACAGTTACACCAAACAGTCATAAAAAAATCGTACTTACTCCTATTCAAACAAAAAATAAAAGGTTAAATAAAAGATATGCCTGAGTCATGGTCTGTGTCAGACCAGACATCCCAACCGTAGGATCCAGGTGTGCCACGTGCGATGGCTCCAGTGGATAATCCTCCACTGCAGATCAGCTGTGCGCTTCCCTGTGGGAGGCTTATACAGGGTGTGCCAGCATCCTATCAGGGATGAGTTTGGTGCTGAAACTAAAGTCCACTGAGAAGACCTCCAACAGTGCCTCTTACAGCTAGCCTGGCTGCCAGCCCAACTTCTCTCCGTCCACAAAAAAATGTGGTCGGGAAGTTGGGTCTGGAGGGTCTCGTATTGGGAAACAACTACAGAAAACCAGAATCTGGGCGTACCAATCAAATTGCCAGGGCGGGCTTTATACGATAATGGACAGATGATCAACAGTAACGTAATCACCCACGTCACTAAAGAGCGCTTAAGTTGAATTTGTTTTGAACAAACAGCATATTACGTTGCTCTGATTGGTTGTAAGTCTATCCAATTGAGCGAAGAGGCATTTGTTTTCCAGGCTTGTTTGAAACATGCCCCATAGTCAAAGCCCAACGGAGAGTTCTCAGACTCATATTCTGACTAGAATTATGAGTATGACAACGTCAGGCTATCTTACAGCAGCATAGCATTGTCTCTATGGTCAGAGCATACACCTGGCCTGACAGTGGACACCCCTCCCTAATCCCTAACTGGGACTAGCTGGCTCACCCCCCCCCCCCCCCCCCGCCACCTTTACCATAACATCATGACATCACAATACAACAACCACACCCATGACTGGAACACATTCCCAAACCCACAATAATCCATCCCTTCAAATAGATATGAATGACCAACACGGTCAAACTCTTTTTCTTGATCAACTGACAGAATACCCAAATCATATCCCCCCACCTTTGCGCAATCAATGACATCCCTCTATAGAAATGTTAGCCGTTAGTGATCCGTTAGTGACCTTCCTGGAACACAGTAGGACTGGTCTCTGTGCAATATGCTCTCTAGCACCAACTTCAGCCTGTTGGCCAAACATTTTGAAAATAAATTGTAGTCCAAACATGAAAGAGAAATAGGCAATGTAGTATGTGTTCCCCAAAAGCCTCCTGGTAAACCTCCAGTAGGTCAGGCCCCCAAAAGTGTGTGTAGATCTCAGCTGGTAGGCCATCCAGCCCTGGGGAATTCCCCACCAACAGCTGCTGGACTGCAGCAGTGAGCTCATGGAGAGTGAGTTCCACCTCTACAGCCTCCCTCTGGTCTGACCTGAGCTTTAGCAGGTCCTGAAGCAGCTCATGGGCACTGAGGATTCCTGTCCCCAGCCCCATAGAGGTCTGCATTAAACTCCATGGTGAGTGTGTGAGAGAGAGAGAGAGAGAGAGAGAGAGAGAGAGGGGATAGAATGTGTGTGAGAGAGAGAGAGAGAGAGAGAGAGAGAGAGAGTTTGTCTTTTGTATTATCATTATTCATGGAAATAAAAGTGTAACTATCTGTCTCTGTTTTCAACTATCTCTTTCTCCATTTTTACTGGAAAGCTCTCCTATCCAGATAAGAGCTTAACGTGTTAAAGTGAAAGAGAGAGAGTGAGTGAAAGATAGAGAGAGTGAGTGAAAGAGAGAGAGAGAGAGAGAGAGGATAGAAAAAGAGAGGATTGAAAGAGAGAGGATAGAAAGCAAGCATGCAAACTCACCCTTAGGTCTCCCTTAGGGACCCTTAGGGACTCACCTTTTTGAAAGCAAAATGGGTAACCTACGTGATACGTACAGATCCGATGAGCAAGTTGTTTTTTTTGGGGGGGGGGGGAGGGGGATGGCGGGGAAGTTGTGGCCGTGGCCAACAGCATTTTACTTTTGCTTCGCTACTTTACAACCGGCTCTGGAACCAATTGTCAAACCCAATGCCTCACAGCTTATCAGAGACATTCTTTTTTTGTATGCTATACAAAAAATGTGTTTAAGGTTAAAAGAACATTACATTGTTTACAAGAGCACAGATTCTACATAGATAGATAATTTTGCTCTCAAAGTGCACCGGATTGATGTGTTTCACTTAAAACATTCTTCAAGGGGACCATGCCCCTGGACCACCCTAGAGGGCCAGGGGTTCGCTGCATCCTTCTCACCTTGTTTTACCCCTGAGCTGTTTGCATGCCTGAGAAAGAAAGGTGAGAGAAAGAGAGAGAGGATAGAGAGAAAGAAAGAGGATAGAGAGAGAGAGGGGAGAAAAAGAGAGAGAGAGAGTACTGATCTTCTCCACAGTGTGAACTTGCTCGTCAGGGATCTCTCATGGTGCTCCTCCCTCCTTTATCTCTCATTCCTCCTGGTGTCTGTGCGCATGTCTGTACGTGTGTGTACATGCATCCGTGTGTGTGTTCAGTGAGAGCAAAATGTATAGGTGGTGTGTGTTTCCTCGTGTGTGTGTGTGTTCAGTGAGAGCGGTGCGCAGGCTGAAATATGAATGCCGATGGTTGATATTAATCTCAGAAACTCAGAGTCCTGGAGAATGAGAGCAGGGAGCGTCTCCAAGGACGTTTCAGCGTTTCCTGGAAGCAGCAGTTGTTTCCTGGAAGCAGCAGTTGTGTGGTAGTGGGACAGCGGCTCGGAGACATTTGGACTTGTCTTAGTATTTCACAAGACAATTATGGAAAAAAAGAACTTCCATCTTCTAAAAGGAAACACTCCCAAGTTTATTTTAATCTGCTCAGCCTAGAACCTAACCTGTAGAACCTAACCTAACCTATATAACTTAATCTGTAGAACATAACCTGTAGAAACTAACTCAGACCATATACTACCAGTATGGTAGATTTCTAAAAGCTCCAATGAATTTATAATTGACTATACCTTTGTGACACCAGTTAGTCCCTCTATCGTCATATGAAATTGTTAAACCGAACCCAGACTTTAACCCTTATTTGAACTAAAACCCAAACTCAAACTTTAACCTTAAGGCCGACTTTAACCCTAAAACAACCCTAGCAGTAGCCTTAACCCCATAATCAGGACTCTAGTAGATGTGTTTGGTGTGGTGGTGTGGATGTGCAGTGGCTAGACGTGTTCAGGAAGCCTCTTTCAGGGAGCATGCTCACAGGCGTTCCAGGGAACCCTAATAACAAGCAGCTGCAGGAATGTGATGACTCGCCGTCTGGTTACAAACATTCTAGCATCTGGTTTATCTGTGTGCACCCTCCTCTCTCTCTCCTTTAGCCTCTCACCCTCTCTTCCTCCTCAAAGCTAGAAGGGTTTCCAAAATTGAAAACATATCTCGTTCTGTGATATTTTCCACACAGTGACAGTTTGTTTGTTTATAGGGCAGACGGGGGGAAATGTTGCTCGAGTACAGTAGACTCCTGCTATAGCACAGTAGAATGATGCTCTAAGACAGTAGAATTCTGCTATAACACAGTAGAATCCTGCTCTAACACAGTAGAATCCTGCTCTAAGACTGTAGAATGCTGCTCTAACATAGTAGAATGCTGCTCTAGCACAGTATAATTCTGCTCTAACACAGTAGAATCCTGCTCTAGCACAGTAGAATCCTGCTCTAACACAGTAGAATGCTGCTCTAACACAGTAGAACGCTGCTCTAACACATTAGAACGCTGCTCTAACACAGTAGAATCTTGCTCTAGCACAGTACAATGCTGCTGTAACACAGTAAAATTCTGCTCTAACACAATAGAATCCTGCTCTAGCACAGTCGAATCCTGCTCTAACACAATAGAATCCTGCTCTAACACAGTAGAATCTTGCTCTAACACAGTCGAATCTTGCTCTAACACAGTAGAATGCCGCTCTAACACAATATAATCCTGCTCTAACACAGTTTAATTCTGCTCTAACACAGTAGAATCTTGCACTAGCACAGTAGAATCCTGCTCTAGCACAAAGAGTGCTGTTCTGTGTTGTATCTGAATGAATCTGACTCTCATGTGAATGAATCTGGCTCTGCTTGACTCTTATGACTCTGATTCTTGGTATGTCCTGACAGGCCTATGTATATGACCTTCGTCAGAGCGCCTACCTCCACAAGCTGCACAAGCAATCAGATGTGGTCCTCACAGCTACTTTCAACCCTGCTACACCTGAGGTAACATCACACTACACCTGAGGTAACATCACACTACACCTGAGGTAACATCACACTACACCTGAGGTAACATCACACTACACCTGAGGTAACATCACACTACACCTGAGGTAACATCACACTACACCTGAGGTAACATCACACTACACCTAAGGTAACATCACACTACACCTGAGGTAACATCACACTACACCTGAGGTAACATCACACTACACCTGAGGTAACATCACACTACACCTGAGGTAACATCACACTACACCTGAGGTGACATCACACTACACCTGAGGTAACATCACACTACACCTGAGGTAACATCACACTACACCTGAGGTGACATCACACTACACCTGAGGTAACATCACACTACACCTGAGGTAACATCACACTACACCTGAAGTAACATCACACTACACCTGAGGTAACATCACACTACACCTGAGGTGACATCACACTACACCTGAGGTAACATCACACTACACCTGAAGTAACACACTACACCAGAAGTAACACACTACACCTGAGGTAACACACTACACCTAAAGTAACACACTACAACTGAGGTGACATCACACTACACCTGAGGTGACATCACACTACACCTGAAGTGACATCACACTACACCTGAGGTGACATCACACTACACCTGAGGTGACATCACACTACACCTGAGGTGACATCAAACTACACCTGAGGTAACATCACACTACACCTGAGGTGACATCAAACTACACCTGAGGTGACATCAAACTACACCTGAGGTAACATCACACTACACCTGAGGTGACATCACACTACACCTGAGGTAACATCACACTACACCTGAGGTAACATCACACTACACCTGAGGTGACATCAAACTACACCTGAGGTAACATCACACTACACCTGAGGTGACATCAAACTACACCTGAGGTGACATCAAACTACACCTGAGGTAACATCACACTACACCTGAGGTAACATCACACTACACCTGAAGTAACACACTACACCAGAAGTAACACACTACACCTGAGGTAACACACTACACCTAAAGTAACACACTACAACTGAGGTGACATCACACTACACCTTAGGTGACATCACACTACACCTGAGGTAACATCACACTACACCTGAGGTGACATCAAACTACACCTGAGGTAACATCACATACACCTCAAGTTCAAGTATTTTATTGTCAGATGTACAGAACAACACAGGGTCAGACTGGGCACTGACATTCTTTGGAAAAGACAACGCTAAGCAACCTGGCATAACATGACATATAAGTACTCAGAACATAGGTTACACCTATGATAAGCTAACAAATAATATAATAAACTCCTAAATATACAACATAAAAAACAATACAGTATACTAAACCTATAATACACATAATATCCTATACTAACCTTATAACCTATACCAACCTAAAGACAAGTAGGGTACAATTAGTGCAATATTGCTGATAGTGCAACCAGTAGCTGAAAGTGACAGTGTGTAAAGTGACTAGTGAGAAGTGTATCAGTGTCCATATCAATGTTCATTCAGAAGCCTGATGGCCCTAGGATAGAAATTATTGTCCAGTCTGCGTGTGCGCGACCGAATGCTACGGTATCGCCTGCCAGAAGGCAACGTGTAAAAAGACTGAATGATGGGTGGTAACAGTTTCTTAGAATCCTGCCAGCTTTCCTGAGACACCGTGTGTGGTAGGTGTCCTGTACAGCAGGGAGCATCCTGCCAATGGTGAACTCAGCAGAACGGACCACAGTACATAGGGCCTTGTGGCCCCTGTCTGTGCAGCTCCCATACCACACTGTAATACGACCAGTCAGTATGCTCTCTATAGTGCATCTGTAAAAGTTAGTGAGGATGACTGAGTCCATGCCAAACTTCTTCAGTCTCCTCAAGAAGAAGAGGTGTTTACGGGCCGCTTTGACCACCTTGTCCGTGTGAACAGACCAGGTGAGGTCGTTGCTGATGTTCACCCAGAGGAACTTGAAGCAGCTGACATTTTCCACTTTGGATCCGTTGATGTATAGGGGTGCATGATCCTCCTCCTGCCGCCTCCTATAGTCCACAATCATTCCCTTAGTCTTGCTGGCGTTGAGAGAGAGGTTATTGTCCTGACACCATGATATCAGGGTATCAACACATTGTAGTCTCTCACTTTGTAGTCTGTAATGGCTTTAAGTCCATTCCACAAGCGCCTGGGGTCAGAGCCATGGTAGCTGGACTCCACCTTGGTCCTGTAAGCCCTTTTCGCTGCTTTGATGGCCTTCAGAGGGTCGTATCTGGCCTTCCTGTACTGATCAGGGTCCCCAGAGTTAAAGGAGACAGACCACGCTCTCAGGTTGGCCCGGATCGCAGCATCCACCCAGGGCTACTGATTGGGGAAAGACCGGACAACCTTCTTGGGGACGACGTCATCAATGCAGTGTTGAGGTACCTGAGGTAACATCACACTACAGCAGTGCCCCAGGCCAGCCCCTGGTTATCCCATCACGCTCCATGCTTCCAGGCCTGCAGAGCGGCAGCCCAGACATGCTCCTGGGATGTGTTCAGGAACAGCAACAGTCAAGTTCTCTAAGCACACATCTGCTCGTCACAGTATTGATAGCAGTTGTTCTACAGCCCCGGCCATACGGCTTGCTGGCCTGGGTTTTCCAGATGGAGGGCGGGGGTCGCTGTTAGACTGAAATAGAACATTTATAGATTGTTAACTTCCACTCAAGCTTTGAAGCCTTTATATAGACAAGGATAAATGAAATATACATGTAAATGTATGGAAAGAAAAGGAAATGCATTCCTCTAGTTTACTTCCCTAAATCATGACTTGACCCGTCCCTAGGGGAATTGGATGTCCATCCTAGGTAGCTGAGGTGCAGTAGTTAAAAGCGACTTAGTATGTTGAGACTTAAGATGGTCCTAAAAAGTATGAGTCATTCTAGAACATCTTCAATCATCTAGATTCTAGAACATCTTTATTACTTCTAAAACCACTTCAGTCATTTAGAACACCATTACTTCTACAACACCTTTAGCGATTAGATTGGTAGTTTGTGAGGTTTTCACCAATTCATGTAGTCCACACCGCTGCCAGGATACAAGCAAGCAAGAAGGCTAGCATTAAAGGGAGTCAGGTGGCTGAGTGGGTAGGGCATCGGGTTAGTAATATGAAGGTTGCCAGTTCGATTCGGCCAGTGCACATGACGTTGTGTCCTTGAGCAAGGCACTTCACCCTAATTTGCCTCGGGGAGAATGTCCGGGAATCAAACTAGCAACCTTCATATTACTAGCCCGATGCTCTACCCGCTCAGCCACCTGACTGTATTTACTGTAAGTCGCTCTGGATAAGAGTGTGTGCTAAATGACTAAATGTAAATGTAAAGTTAGCAGGAAGACTAGCATCAAGGCATCATGCATGGAGGCTAGCAGGAAGGCTATCAGAAAGGCTATCAAGAAGAATTGCATCAAGGCTAGTAGGAAGGCTAGCAGGATTGTGTCAGCTGTTTTCCTGCTTGAGGCAGAAGGAGACAAAGCACTAACTAAGTGATCCTGGAAATAAAGTCTCTCCTTGTCTTGCTGACCCTTGACGCTAGTGTTACTATTCCTCCTGACACGGCAGAGCAGCAAGCTTTTAATGACTTGACGTGGCGTCAGGCTGTGGCTCTGAGGCTTCCCCTCACACACAGCTGCAGCTCCTGCCAAACCTCTCCTACCTACATCATCCATCTGCACCACGTTCTTTATGACGACTCAAACTAGAGCAGTAGTCCTCTCTTCTCTCCCATCCTCCTTTTTCCATCTCACCCCTGCCCTGCTCTCCCCATATCTTCCACTCTCCTCCAGCCTCCTCATCTCTCATCACCTCTCCTCCACTCTCCTGTCCTCTCCTCTATTGACCTCTCCTCCTCTCTTCTCCTCCCTTCCTGGCTCTACCTTTCCTTCTGTTAACGTTCTGAATTCAACCATCAGTTTCAACCATGTTGTCCCTGGGCAGCTGTTGACTGACTGGTGTACAGTTCTCTCTCTGGATGTTTACCTTCTGGTCCCTCTGACCTCAGAAAGTCTCTGTTGCCCCCTCACCTCCCCTCTCACAAACCCCATGTTGTTGTGACAATGTTCAAAGACAGGATGATTTATGTCTAGGATAGGAGGTCCTGATGTCTGGAGTAGACATTAGAACATTGTAATATGTTCCAAAGCGACATGATAAACAGTCAGATAGGAGTTTGGCTCAGATGTGTTTTATGCAGGGATTTTTTTCTGGTAATTTAGAAGCCTGTTATTGTGGGAGTTTAGGTAACTTTGGGGATGTTAAAGCCATTAGCAAACCGTCAGGAGGAAGAGGAGGGTCACAGAAGCACAAAGGAGGAGGAGGATGATGAAGATGAATGTCATGGTTGATGAATGATCAGACTTAGTGGTCTTTTTAGAGCGCATTACGTTCTAGAGGAATCTTGGAACAAATGTGTTTTCAGTAGAATACAGAATAACTGAGGAAGAAATCTCTGCTCTCCTCACTCTCCTATCCTCTCTTCCATCCTCTCCTCTCTCTCCTTTTATCGCAACCCCTCCCTCCTGGATAGGGAGGCCTGGGGGCTAGGGGAGGCCTGGGGGCTAGGGAGGGCTGGGGGAGGGCTGGGGCTGGGGGAGGGCTGGGGGAGGCCTGGGGGCTGGGGGAGGGCTGGTGGAGGCCTGGGGGCTGGTGTCCTGCAGCAGGAAGCAGGCTGTCAACTAGATAAAGACCCTCTGAGTGCCCTAGCGACTGCTGGCGAACAACCCAAATAATCACACAGGCCTCGTCTCCAGGTCCTGGATGGGAGCCTGGTCCTGGGCCTGGTCCTGCCCCTGGCCCTGCCCCTGCCCCTGGCCCTGCTCCTGCTCCTGGCCCTCGGTCCTGCTCCTGGTCCTGGCCCTGTTCCTGGCCCTCGGTCCTGGTCCTAGCCCTGGTCCTGGTCCTAGCCCTGGTCCTGCCCCTGGCCCTGCTCCTGGTCCTGGCCCTCGGTCCTGGTCCTAGCCCTGGTCCTGGTCCTAGCCCTGGTCCTGGCCCTGGTCCTGGCCCTCGGTCCTGGTCCTGGCCCTCGGTCCTGGTCCTAGCCCTAGCCCTAGCCCTAGCCCTGGTCCTGGCCCTGGTCCTGGTCCTGGCCCTGGCCCTGGCCCTGGCCCTGGCCCTGGCCCTGGCCCTGGCCCTGGCCCTGGCCCTGGCCTTGGCCTTGGCCTTGGCCTTGGCCTTGGCCTTGGCCTTGGCCTTGGTCCTGGTCCTGGTCCTGGTCCTGGTCCTGAGCTAGTCCTGGGTTGGTCCTGGGCCTGGTCCCTCACCAATAACACACTCAGATAAGGAGGCTGAATGTGGGAAGTGTGATTTGTTGCAGGTATCTGTTGTGGTCCCTGCAAAGTTATAACTTTTCATTAGTTTGAGCAAGCCTGCCCTGCCCTGCCCAGCGGTCCTGGTCCTGGCTCTCTCCTAGTGCTGGTTCTGTCCTGTCTGGCCCTGTTCTGACAGGCTTCCACCAGATGCAAACTGGAGCACCAACATCATTGTGCTCAAATCTTTTTTGACAGTTAATAGACCAATTATCACCCTACGTCACAGTCACCCAACTGTCAAGCAGGCTCAACTGCGCATGTCGGTTGCAAAAGACGAACTTCTCCATGGTCTATTACACTTGGAGTGTTGATCAGGTCATCATATATCTCTGGCCACTGGATTGCAGGGCTTGATATTAACTTTTTGAGGCTCTTGGCCTTTGGACAAATACATTTATGTTCACTTGTCTATGCACAAAAGTCACTTGACCCCGATACCCTTAAATAGTCTGACCAAGTGATCGGGCAAAACTAGCCTGGCTAGCGGAGGTCGCTTTCTCAGGCAAATGACGAATGAAACGGGCTTGGTTAAAGAAATCCAAGATGCTGGCTATCTTCATCAGGCTCGTATTTACATTAGGCAGTCCTCCCTGACGTTTCTGGTATAGTATGGAGTGAAATACAACATTGTGCACACTGCCAGTGAGCGAGTCTGACTGAGGCTAACGTCAAAACAGTGTAACGGAGACGCAGTCTCACTCAGATTGCCAGTTTAAACAAATCAGAAAAATAATCGGACCAGCTGGCTAAAAGCAGAATTCCCATATCTCTTGAAAGCTTCCCTGCTCGACTTTTTAGATGTAGAATTCACTGTAAAACGGTAAATTATGAACTTTGTGACATGTCACATGACGTGAAGACATGGTTGCCTCTCCACTATGCGTTCTGCACCGGGCGACATTCTCACTCAAATTTCAAGACTTTTGTGACCCGAATCAAAATGCTGATGCGACAGATCAATGGGTAATCGCTTTCTCTCTTATAGGCTGTCGTCCTCGACCTTTTAGATCTTACAAATCTAACTATTTGTAGTATCCGTGTGGTCCTTTTGCCATTTAAAATGCTACCCTTTACCGGTTTTCTGCAGCCACATTGCGCGTGCATCCGGAATGTTTACAAACAAGAGGTTACAGTAAAGTAACATACTTTAACTGTAAATAGTGTGAATTTTGGTTTACATAGGAAGAGGCTACTGCAGTGACCCTAAATGTCCTTGTGACTTCAAAGCCCTGGAAGTTTGGAAATGCTGTTCCTTTATGGTGTGTGCACGTCTCTGTATGTAGCAAGTAGGAGCAATTTCCTGAACTGGGTGGAAAGTGTTGCACAACCCATTGTAGCTGTGTCACTTGGCTGCTGTTTGCTCTGTGAGTGGTTGGACAGTTCCCTGTGGGCTGGAGGCCTGCTGGGGAACTGAGCTGGGAGCTCCGCCCTGGGCAGAGCCTTACAGCCGACCCCAGCAGCAACATGGGCTCTTAAATGTGTGAAACTCACTGCTGTGCCCGTTGGTGGTGCACTTGTGTATATTTCTTGGCAGATTTGTGGCTCTGTGGTTTTAGTGCTGCTCCACATGGTGTCGTACACTTGTCTTTGTCAGGCTTGTTTGTCATGAACCACTGGTCCACACAACGTCACACACCACACTGCATATTCTTGGGCTCTGATGTCCAGTCCATACAGGCCCAGTACTCCCCAGTTCTCAAGATGATTGAGCCACAGTCTCACCCCCACACACACACACACACACACACACACACAGATCCCTGACTCTATAGTTAAATGACTTAATCTTAGTCTGATTTTAAGAAATACATTTTCATTATTTGTATTTCTATACAATTGGAAGTGTACTTAAAATGTATATATTTGGTATATTCACATGCTTAACGCCAACTTAATTATATCTAAGTATGTTTGTGTTTATACACTTTTAGTACAATGTTTTTGTTTGGGGAGAGCTGTAGGCTTGTGCTGTCAGACCTACCAGGCTGTCATTGTTTTAATTCAGCCAACACTTTTATCAGCTTTTTTTCAAGTACCTTCAACCTCTGGGTCTGCAGTCAAATGCTCACCTTTTGAGCTATGCCGACCTCCTTATGCATTTTACTGTTGGGCAATGTCCAAATATCCAGGATGTTTGGGGTATTAACTGTTCCGAGGAGTTTCTGTGATGTCCTGATAAAAGGCTTCTATCAGTTCTGTGAGGTGGAACACATTCCACAAGAGGAATGCTCCCATTCAATCACTTTGGACATCCACTTCGATTCTTATTGCGTCGAAGGTATTCATCTTTGACTCTGGGTGATTTAATATTTTAAAGCTAGTGTTTATGTCCATGAGCTGTCAGACGAACCATCTGGACCTGAGAAACCCTCTAAACACAGAGAACAGAACATGTTTTCCTACAACAAAGCACATGTTCTCAATCCACCGTTTTCTCAAAGAGGTCTTCGTAATTCCTTTGTTTTTCTAGACACCTGGATTTTGTGTTAAATTCCAGTATTTCTTTCTTTGGCTGGTAGTGTACCAAATGTGCGACCTGGCGGTTGTGTCTCCGCCGCCCCTGGCCTCCCAGCCAGCAGCCTTGTGGCGCTGTTGGATTGGCAGGCCGACAAATCGATGGTGGTGACAAGGTGCAGGACATGGAGGTGACAAGGTGCAAGACATGGAGGTGACAAGGTGCAGGACATGGAGGTGACTGAGAGGAGGACATGGTGGTGACAAGGTGCAGGACATGGAGGTGACTGAGAGGAGGACATGGTGGTAATAAGGTGCAGGACATGGAGGTGACTGTGAGCAGGACATGGTGGTGACAAGGTGCAGGACATGGAGGTGACTGTGAGGACCTTCTGTCCACAGGACCTGCTGGACGAGCACAGCAGGAATACAGCGATCAAGCTTTTGTGGATGAGAAGACAGGTGTTCTGGTTGAGATGTTTCTGCTGACACACTCTCACACACACACACACACACACACACACACACACACACACACACACACACACACACACACACACACACAGTAGTCAGAGGGCTCCAGAACAGCTCGAGTATCATTCAAACAGACTGTAAGATTTGTGGTACTCCCGTATGCTATCAGGCAGTATTTTGCCAGCATATAGCTTGATAAGCTTATGGACACCAGCATGGAGCCTGCTCTGGCTAACTGATTGCATTATTGTATATTTTGTATATTAGGATGTTTATTATTATTATTTTATTTTATCTTATTTTATTTGCGCTTATCATAGATGTAATCTATGTTCTTAGTACTTATATGTCATTTTATGTCATGCCAGGTTGCGTGCGTTGTCTTGTTCCAAAAATGTCAGTGCTCAGTCTGACCTTGTGTTGTTCTGTACACCTGACAATAACAACTTGAAACTAGAGAGGGTACAATTTCTGGGGAAATTGTTTCTGGGGAAATTGTAGGGTGTGCTTGCTTGTGTCGGTTGCAGGTGGGTCCGTTTTCCCTTCTAGTGATATTTTCAAGCATTTAGCCTACTCATATTGCATAATTCATTTAGCCTGGCTGCCAGCCCAACTTCTCTCCGTCCACAAAAAAATTTGGTCGGGAAGTTGGGTCTGGAGGGTCTCGTATTGGGGAACAACTACAGAAAACCAGAATCTGGGCGTACCAATGAAATTGCCAGGGCGGGCTTTATACGATGATGGACAGATGATCAACAGTAACGTAATCACCCACGTCACAAAAGAGCGCTTAAGTTGAATTTGTTTTGAACAAACAACAAATTACATTGCTCTGATTGGTTGTACGTCTATCCAATTGAGCGAAGAGGCATTTGTTTTCCAGGCTCGTTTGAAACTCGCCCCGTAGTCAAAGCGCAACGGAGAGTTCTCAGACTCATATTCTGACTAGAATTATGAGTATGACAACGTTAGGCTATAATTAATTAAGAACACCCTTTGAAACAAGAAACACCTTTGAAACAAGCTACTGTAACAACGTTGTCACTGGCAGTATTTCAGATGGAATTGCAATTCAAATAGTCCCGTCTGCTAACTGAAAATAAGCCCCCCAAAACGTAAATAAGTTCGATATTAATTTAGGGGGACATGGCTAATTTATAAGCAGTTTGCTAGAGGCAAGCTAGCTGCCGTTGCTATCCACACTTCACTGATTGTTTGAAAGCGCCGGAAATGAGAATGTTTCTTTTGAAAGGGATAATGTATAGAACGCCGGTCATTATCAGAAAATCAAGCCCCGACAGGGCGAACAGCACCCCGACGCGAAGTGGAGGGTTGTAGCTTCGCTCTGAAGGGGCTTATTTTCCCTATAATGACCGGCGTTCTTTACATTATCCCGCTTAATACACGGCTACTTGCCAACAAAAATAACTTAACACAGTGTGTCTTTTTACAATGTATTTGTTACCAGTCGTATGGTTGATCAGCAGAGAAATAGTTGAAGACGTTGAACTTCATAGACTTTGAACATTGACAGCTGACGTGGAGGTGACAAGGTGACAGCTGACGTCACTAAGCAACAGAGTACGCTGGGGTTGAAAAGTTACCGGACTACTTGCGGAGTGCTACTAAAGCTGTGAATCTGAGGCAAAAAGGCCACTTTCCTTGACAGAGGTCAAATATGCATAGCAACGGTGAAATATGAGAAAAATGACATATTATTATATGGCAACGACGGTACAAGTTTTCTGATGCCGTGTATTGACCGCGGTCTGATAAGTATTCTTATTGCCCTCTGACGTCATCTTCACAATGAGCGATATCGACGAGTTAGCTGTTGAGTTTTACTATCCAGACGATACTGAAGACATCAACAGCGATGAAGAAATTGTTAACTTTCTAAAGAGTCGTTACTTGTGTTGGAATTAAAGCCATTTTAGCAGACTCATGTTGTCCGCTTTCTATCAAAAGTAATGAGTTGCTAGGCAACACACGAAACACACCGTGAGAAGACTTGAGAGCTAGCTACAATTAGCCCAGAGGTACCATTTATTTTTCGTTTACAAAATCAAAAGAAGCTAAAAATGGCATATAATGAACTACTTACTAACCTCGACCGTTCGGTTAGTAAGAAGTTAATAAAGTTTAACCATAGCTGTGGCATTGAAGACAATACTGTAGCCTACTGCTACACACTGCCAGTGGGCGAGCTGAGTCTGTGACTCTGAGGCTAACGTCAAAACAAGATGCGGTCTCAATCAAATTCCAGGTTTTACACAAAAAAAAATATATGCTGACCCGCTGGCTGTCTTTGCAATCGCCATATCTTTAAAACACTGCTGGATGTAGAATTGACCCTGGTACGAAATTAAGAAAATACTCACCAGATGCAGATCGACAACACTGTATTCAACGAGTGTCAACACTCGTTGACAACACTGTTGTTGCTGCCACAATCGTCCATGGAGGTTGATGGGGCTCTCACGTAACAAACAAATCAAAGTTTTTACAGCAACTTACATTAAAATCTCACCACCTGGCTGTCTTCACAATAGTCATATCGTCATAACATTACCCTCTTTCAGTTTTTTTTTTTTTGTGTAAAATTGAACTATGAAATTAGCTATGAATATACTGCCCTACAAAGCCAAAAGACTGTAAGTCGCCGAAATGTAGAACTGAGAAAAACGACTTCAAAGTTTTTGCACTTTCAAAAGAGTTGTCCTGCCAAATGCATTTTAGGTAGGACACTGGAAATCTAGCAGTTTGATGTTTTATTGATTACACATTATCTAAACTAGACATTTTTGAAATTGTTGATCTTAAACTGCACTTTTGACCCATATTTTGAAGTAACAGAAGTATACCATAGTCTATCGTAAGTGGTCATGCCAAGGCAAAATACAGTAACTTCCGTTTCTTCGCTCACTTAGTTGCTTATCACGATATAAACTCTGTATTTTATAAGCCAATGTAACATACACGTGGATACCTGTCACAAGACTCACAAGACAAGAGTGTTTTTGATTTAACTGCCAGGGTAAGATACTTACAAACGACTCATGTTTGGGATGTTTGGTGTTGAATGCCAGCGAGTAGGCTAAGCTAATGCTAGATGTGTTTATTGTTGCTAGGTTACGTATTAGTTCAATTGAAACCGTAACTCCATTTGAACGTTTTGAGTGCCGCAAAACAAAGGCAAAGAACTGTAACTGATGTTACAGCATTCTGCATTGGATTTCTAAAGCCAAAGCAGGCTTTTGGAAGGTACGGTGAAGACAACAACCTCATTTTCTCTGAAAAACAAACGAGATATTTGGCCACATGATAAAGCAGACCTTAACTGTTCCGAAAATGAAAAAAAATCATTTTCGACAAAATTGAAGTTACGGTCTTCTGCCTTTTGCACAGCAGTATACTACTATGACGCTTTCTAGCAATGCTGCCGCCTAAAAGACTAGGCGGTCTCACGCGCGACCTGCACTCGCTCAAATCACAAAGACTTTCGAGACCTAAATCAAAAATCAGAGATTGCAGTTCCACTCGAAATCGTGGTATTTTTCACTCGTAATCCAAGCTCCAATTTGCGAGCTAGAAAGTCTCTATCACGTTGTATCCATGCGTCGTTGCTAACGTGTGTTGACGTGGTGACGTAGCTAGCACAGATTACCCTTCGTCGACAAAAGGCACTTTGTCGCCACAAAAACGTTGTAAGCTCCTAAACTGTGCAACGGAACGTAACTCCCAATACAAGCAACGCAATCGAGACCAAGACGAACATTTTGACACAGGCGTTGTCTATGTAGTCCAAATATTGACTGATCCTTAGGGGGGCAAAAATTATGAATAAATATATATATGAGATAACAATGGTTTGTGCTCGCCGAAGGCAAGCACACCCCAACTATGGTGAAGGGCAACATTACCTCTAATGTGGTCTCTATTTTGACTTGAGGCTATTTGTTGAGGCTTTTCCTTCAGTCTTGTGAAGACTATCCCTGCAGTCCTTAGAGGCTGGGCCTCCTGTTTTTAAAAGGCTGGCCCTCCATTCTTTCAAGGCTGTCCCCACCCCGTAGAGACAGCAGGTGATGTGGACCTTTCAGAACAGCATCTGGAAAACGCAGGCTGTCCTTGAGGATCAGTGCTTCTCCCTGAACCCTTAAGGTTGTCATCTTGTGGGCAGGAACAGCTGCTTCCTCTCTCTCTCTCTGTCTCTCTCTGTCTCTCTCTGTCTCTCTCTCTCTGTCTCTCTCTCTCTCTCTCTCTCTCTCTCTCTCTCTCTCTCTCTCTCTCTCTCTCTCTCTCTCTCTCTCTCTCTCTCTCTCTCTCTCTCTCTCTCTCTCTCTCTCTCTCTCTCTCTCTCTCTCTCTCTCTCTCTCAAGCCTTTCCCACCAGTTGTATTAGCGCCAGGATGTTAGCCAGCTCCAATCCCAGTAGGACCCTGATGCAGGCCTCCAAAGAGAGATAGCTCATTAGCTGTAATGCAACTCTCAATAGCCCCTGAGCTCTCAGCTGTGGAGCAATGTTGTGGTTTCGTTCACGTTTTCCCCTCTTTATCTATCTGCGTGGATTGCGTTCCCACTCCACCTTGCCGGCCTGGCCAGAGGCCTCTTCTGATGGCTGGCTGAACATGTCATGTTTCACAGAGAGGCTGTGTTTCTGTCTGTCTCCTTCTGCTGTGTGTTTGCTGACCCCAGCACTGAGCTCAGAGTTAGGAGATGTCCTGTCTGCACCCTGCTTCTGGCCACCTTGCGCAACTGTATCAGACTGTAGCTGTCTGAACACTGAAGCTGTGTCAGACTGTCGCTGTCTGAACACTGTAGCTGTATCAGACTGTAGCTGTGTCAGACTGTAGCTGTATCCGACTGTAACTGTATCAGACTGGAGCTGTATCAGACTGTAGCTGTGTCAGACTGTAGCTGTATCCAACTGTAACTGTCTGAATAGTTTAACTGTATCAGACTGTCGCTGTGTCAGACTGTCACTGTCTGAACACTGTAGCTGTATCAGACTGTAGCTGTATCAGACTGTAGCTGTATCAGACTGTAACTGTATCATACACTAGCTGTCTGAACACTGTAGCTGTATCAGATTGTAGCTGTCTGAACACTGTAGCTGTGTCAGACTGTAGCTGTGTCAGACTGTAGCTGTATCCGACTGTAACTGTCTGAATAGTGTAACTGTATCAGACTGTCGCAGTGTCAGACTGTCACTGTCTGAACACTGTAGCTGTATCATACTGTAGCTGTGTCAGACTGTAGCTGTCTGAACACTGTAGCTGTATCAGACTGTAGCTGTATCAGACTGTAACTGTATCAGACACTAGCTGTCTGAACACTGTAGCTGTATCAGATTGTAGCTGTCTGAACACTGTAGCTGTATCAGACTGTAACTGTATCAGACACTAGCTGTCTGAACACTGTAGCTGTATCAGATTGTAGCTGTCTGAACACTGTAGCTGTATCAGACTGTAGCTGTCTCAACATTGTAGCTGTATCAGACTATAGCTGTGTCAGACTGTAGCTGTCTGAACACTGTAGCTGTATCAGACTGTAGCTGTGTCAGACTGTAGCTGTCTGAACATTGTAGCTGTGTCAGACTGTAGCTGTCTGAACACTGTAGCTGTATCAGACTGTAGCTGTATCAGACTGTAACTGTATCAGACACTAGCTGTCTGAACACTGTAGCTGTATCAGATCGTAGCTGTCTGAACACTGTAGCTGTGCCAGACTGTAGCTGTCTGAACACTGTAGCTGTGTCAGACTGTAGCTGTCTGAACACTGTAGCCGTATCAGACTGTAGCTGTGTCAGACTGTAGCTGTCTGAACACTGTAGCTGTATCAGACTGTAACTGTATCAGACAGTAGCTGTCTGAACACTGTAGCTGTGTCAGACTGTAGCTGTCTGAACACTGTAGCTGTATCAGACTGGGAAGGCAGGGGGTGGAGGCAGGTAGGGGTGGAGGCAGGTAGGGGGTGGAGGCAGGTAGGGGTGGAGGCAGGCAGGGGGTGAAGGGCAGCAACTGTGGCCTCCACCTCTCTGGATGGAAATCTTATATATTTTTTCAAAGCAGCTCATAACACGCAGAAACACAGCCTTCACTCCCCACCTGACACACCCTGTCAGACCACCAACTGAGACAGAGACAGAGAGAGATTCAGAGAAAGTTTGACAGAAAGATTTAGGGAGAGAAAAGAAAAAATAATGAGAAATGAAGACAGAAGGATGGAGAGAGATGAGAGAGAGAGGAGCTAGAGGAGGTGGGCTCCCTGAGCGGCAGCGTTTGGGCGGCAGCGTCTGGGCGGCAGCGTCTGGGCGGCAGCGTCTGAGCAGTAGTGTGACCGCTCGCTGACACCTGCAGCTGTATGTGGGAGGAGCAGACTGTCACCATGACACGCCAGAAGATCTGGGAATATGAGAACCATATGGGAGAGCTCCTGCTGTCTTCCCCTCTCTCTGTCCTCCTCCCCCCTCCAACCTCACACACAACACACAAATAGTCCATGGAAGAAGTACAGCAGAAGATCATGGAGTGCCTAGTTCTACAGTATGTCAGTGGTCAAGGAGTGGTCTTTATGTACCAGCCCCTAGTACTGTACAGTACCTACCCCAGTACTGCAGTGGTGCTGCACACACCCCTCACCTAGTTCTGCAGGATTCCGATGGTCACAGTGAACGAACAATTCTCATCTTTCCGCTTCGGCTCTTTCTTCATCTTGTCTACCTGGATCCAGAGAGCTGTCAAAGACCGGATCTCCCTCCCTCCCTTCCTCTCTCCCCCCCTCTCTCTCTCTCTCTCTCTCTCTCTCTCTCTGTCTCTCCCTTCCTCTCTCTCTTTCTGTCTCCATCTCTTTCTCTTTCTCCCTCCCCCTCTCTCTCTCTCTCTGTCTCTCCATCTATTTCTCTCCCTCCCTCTCCATCCCTCTCTCTATCTCTTTCTCTCTCTCTCTATCTCTCTCTCCCACCCTCTCTCTCTCTTTCTCTCTCTCTCTCTCTCTCTCTCTCTCTCTCTCTCTCTCTCTCTCTCTCTCTCTCTCTCTCTCTCTCTCTCTCATCAGCGCAGACAGCAAACATCATACGTCTCTTCTGACTGTTCTAGAATGTCACACCAGAGTGTAGCTCTGAGTTCAGAGCCTGGAGCAGGAGCTTCAACAGGCAAGCGTCCTCAACAGGGAGGGGAATCATGAGGCCTTAGAAAGGGGAGGGTGCGGGAGAGGAGTGTGGGGGAAGGGGAAGGGAAGGGGAGGCATGGTCTCTTCCCTGTCCTCTCCTCTCTTCCAGAAATGTGTTCATCTAGTCACACGGTGGCCATCTTGCTGCAAAACACCAGCAGACCCACAGCTGACTCTGTGATTGGTTCATTATGCTGATATGGTATTTCTCCCTTTCCTGAATACCAATGCAAAATATGTCAAAGCTGTAATTTGGGGCCTAGTTTAAGGTTAGACTGCCCTCATGATTTGGTCCAGGCTGCATACCTACTATGATGTAATGCAGTGGCATGATGGGACACACTGTGTGTGATTGTGTTGATGTGATATCATGTCAAGTGAAACAGGGTTGGAAGTAGTGGTTAAGACCCCTTTATTAGAATGTTGTCTATCTTCTCTTATTCTGTCTTCTTTCTCTCCTTCCTACCCCTCTTCTCTCTTTCCTAACTCTCTTCTCTCCTTCTGACCCTTCTTCTCTCCTTCCTACCCCTCTTCCCTCCTTCTTACCCCTCTTCCCCTCCTTCTTACCCCTCTTCCCTCCTTCCTAACCCTCTTCTCTCCTTCCTACCCCTCTTCTCTCCCTCCTAGCCCTCTTTTCTTTGTCCCTTTCTATTTTACCCCTCTTACTCCCCCTCTACTTCTCTCTCCTATCTCCTACTCTCCCCTCCTCTCCTACCCCCCCCCCCCCCCACACTCTGAACATTTAACCCCCATATTGCAAACTCCATCATGTCTTGTCTTTATGCTTTGAACACTTGATTTGTGCATCATCCTTCAGCCCTGAGCCAAATACACCCTAAATAACCCACCCTGTAACCACTGAGGCTGGAGACAGGCCTCTGGGACGGGGTATGGTTCAGGGGTAGATCGTTTCATTGCAGATCAAAAGGTCACTGGTTCAAATCCCCACCTGTACGTCGCTGCGGATAAAAGCATCGGTTAAGTGAATATATTGTTACAGTCTGTGAGCCTTGAAACAGATCCAGAGAGATACAAGGAGGGATCTGAACAGTCCAGTCTGAACAGTCCAGTCTGAACAGTCTGCACAGACCAGTCTGAACAGTCCATTCTGAACAGTCCATTCTGAACAGACCAGTCTGAAAGACCAGATTGAACAAACTAGTCTGAACAGAGAAGTCACATGGAACCGCTTTCCTGTCTGCAAATGAGGTGTTACTGATGACTGATACCATCCCCATGTTCTACCACTGAGCTAGCCATCCCCATGTTCTACCACTGAGCTGTACCCATCCCCATGTTCTACCACTGAGCTAACCATCCCCATGTTCTACCACTGAGCTATACCCATCCCCATGTTCTACCACTGAGCTATACCCATCCCCATGTTCTACCACTAAGCTATACCCATCCCCATGTTCTACCACTGAGCTGTACCCATACTCATGTTTTACCACTGAGCCAACCATCCCCATGTTCTACCACTGAGCTAACCATCCCCATGTTCTACCACTGAGCTAACTCATGAAATACAGAACAGTAAGAGAGCTACTGGGTCCAGTGGAGGGCAGAGGGCATCTGAAGGACCTGACCGTGCAGTAGGAGAGTCCGGAGTGAGGAGAGGAACATAGAGAGCTCCGCCCAGCAGCTTGACCAGAGCCCTGACCTCTAACCTATGATCGTTGACCCTGATCAGGCCACATGCTCCCCTCATCCCCACCCTCTACAGTTTGGGATTGTTAAAGTGAATTGAGAGTGTGTGTGTATAAGCCATGTTCTCTAAAGACGTTTCCAGAACCAGGGTTGTGGTTAGGTTGGATGCGGATTAGAGTGAATGGCTACCAGTCACCAATCTGGTTGGAATCATGTTATGCTCCAGCTTATATCCTGATGCTAACATTAGTTATTTCATGCTTGAATGGTGTGGGAGGTGTACAGTGATGTACAGTTTCCTTATGTTCCCTCCCTCCCTCCCTCTCATAGCTGCTGACCGGGACCCTGGATGGGCGGCTTGGTGTGTTTCGACCCAGGGATGGGGCCAGCCTGTCCTGTGTCTAACCCTGCCCAGTGATGGGGCAGCCTGTCCTGTGTCTAACCCTGCCCAGTGATGGGGCCAGCCTGTCCTGTCTCCAACCCTGCCCAGTGATGGGGCCAGCCTGTCCTGTCTCCAACCCTGCCCAGCGATGGGGCCAGCCTGTCCTGTGTCTAACCCTGCCCAGCGATGGGGCCAGCCTGTCCTGTGTCTAACCCTGCCCAGTGATGGGGCCAGCCTGTCCTGTGTCTAACCCTGCCCAGCGATGGGGCCAGCCTGTCCTGTGTCTAACCCTGCCCAGTGATGGGGCCAGCCTGTCCTGTGTCTAACCCTGGAGAGTAGAGGGCTCCACAACCAAGACCAGGGACCAGTATCATACACACACAGAACACACACACTGTGTATTTGTCACGACAACACCCAAACACAGATGTGGTCAGGACCAAACATCTTTCCATAGTGAGTCGCCTGGAGTGTGACTTATTTCTTAATAAAAAAAATAAAAGTTGTTTTATGGAATGTTCTCTCTTGTGGTTTATTAAAATAGGAAAGCCTTGGCCTCTCTGGAGTTACGTACTGGTGGTTGAGAAGTTGTACTATCAAAGGTACCACTAGTGAAGGATCCACTGATTGAAGATTCTACTAGTGAAGGTTCTGCTGGTGAAGGTTCTACTGGTGAAGGTTCCGCTGGTGAAGGTTCTACTGGTGAAGATTCTTCTGGTGAAGGTTCTACTGGTGAAGATCTACTGGTGAAGGTTCTGCTGGAGAATGTTCTACTGCTGAAGGTTCCACTTGTGATGGTTCCGCTGGAGAAGGTTCTACTGGTGAAGGTTGTGCTGGTGAAAGCTCTACTGGTAAAGGTTCTACTGGTGAAAGTTCCGCTGGTGAAGGTTCCACTTGTGATGGTTCCGCTGGAGAAGGTTCTACTGGTGAAGGTTGTGCTGGTGAAAGCTCTACTGGTAAAGGTTCTACTGGTGAAAGTTCCGCTGGTGAAGGTTCCACTTGTGATGGTTCCGCTGGAGAAGGTTCTACTGGTGAAGGTTTTGCTGGTGAAAGCTCTACTGGTGAAGGTTCTGCTGGTGAAAGCTCTACTGGTGAAGGTTCTGCTGGTGAAGGTTCTGCTGGTGAAAGCTCTACTGGTGAAGGTTCTGCTGGTGAAGGTTGTACTGGTGAAGGTGCCCATGTGTGTCCATTACATCATCCCCTTTAGTGCAAGAACAGGATGACTCAATACAATATGAAGCCAATTCTGTAGAAAGACATTTGTTATGAATCTATGTGCTATAAATGACATGGCATAAATGTTCCTGTCCACATCTGGAAAGCAAGAGCCATGTCCCTGGCCCAGTACAACTAGATCAGCACTCCATGCTTAACTGATTACATTGAGATGAACCGGCCTGAACCTTGGGATCTGGCTGAAGGGAACGTCCAATCAAAACCTGAGGATCACTTGGCCCAGGGTCAGTGCTGGAGGGCCCAGGGTCAGTGCTGGAGGGCCCAGGGTCAGTGTTGGGGGAGGGCCCAGGGTCAGTGCTGGAGGGCCCAGGGTCAGTGTTGGAGGGCCCAGGGTCAGTGTTGGGGGAGGGCCCAGGGTCAGTGCTGGGGGAGGGCCCAGGGTCAGTGCTGGAGGGCCCAGGGTCAGTGCTGGAGGGCCCAGGGTCAGTGCTGGGGGAGGGCCCAGGGTCAGTGCTGGAGGGCCCAGGGTCAGTGTTGGGGGAGGGCCCAGGGTCAGTGCTGGGGGAGGGCCCAGGGTCAGTGCTGGAGGGCCCAGGGTCAGTGCTGGAGGGCCCAGGGTCAGTGTTGGGGGAGGGCCCAGGGTCAGTGTTGGGGGAGGGCCCAGGGTCAGTGCTGGGGGAGGGCCCAGGGTCAGTGCTGGGGGAGGGCCCAGGGTCAGTGTTGGGGGAGGGCCCAGGGTCAGTGCTGGAGGGCCCAGGGTCAGTGTTGGGGGAGGGCCCAGGGTCAGTGCTGGGGGAGGGCCCAGGGTCAGTGCTGGGGGGCCCAGGGTCAGTGCTGGGGGAGGGCCCAGGGTCAGTGTTGGGGGAGGGCCCAGGGTCAGTGTTGGGGGAGGGCCCAGGGTCAGTGCTGGAGGGCCCAGGGTCAGTGCTGGGGGGCCCAGGGTCAGTGCTGGGGGAGGGCCCAGGGTCAGTGTTGGGGGAGGGCCCAGGGTCAGTGCTGGGGGAGGGCCCAGGGTCAGTGTTGGGGGAGGGCCCAGGGTCAGTGCTGGAGGGCCCAGGGTCAGTGTTGGGGGAGGGCCCAGGGTCAGTGCTGGAGGGCCCAGGGTCAGTGCTGGGGGAGGGCCCAGGGTCAGTGTTGGGGGAGGGCCCAGGGTCAGTGTTGGAGGGCCCAGGGTCAGTGTTGGGGGAGGGCCCAGGGTCAGTGCTGGAGGGCCCAGGGTCAGTGCTGGAGGGCCCAGGGTCAGTGCTGGAGGGCCCAGGGTCAGTGTTGGGGGAGGGCCCAGGGTCAGTGTTGGGGGAGGGCCCAGGGTCAGTGCTGGGGGAGGGCCCAGGGTCAGTGCTGGGGGAGGGCCCAGGGTCAGTGTTGGGGGAGGGCCCAGGGTCAGTGTTGGGGGAGGGCCCAGGGTCAGTGTTGGAGGGCCCAGGGTCAGTGTTGGGGGAGGGCCCAGGGTCAGTGCTGGGGGAGGGCCCAGGGTCAGTGCTGGAGGGCCCAGGGTCAGTGTTGGGGGAGGGCCCAGGGTCAGTGCTGGAGGGCCCAGGGTCAGTGTTGGGGGAGGGCCCAGGGTCAGTGCTGGGGGAGGGCCCAGGGTCAGTGTTGGGGGAGGGCCCAGGGTCAGTGCTGGAGGGCCCAGGGTCAGTGTTGGGGGAGGGCCCAGGGTCAGTGCTGGGGGAGGGCCCAGGGTCAGTGCTGGGGGAGGGCCCAGGGTCAGTGCTGGAGGGCCCAGGGTCAGTGCTGGAGGGCCCAGGGTCAGTGTTGGGGGAGGGCCCAGGGTCAGTGCTGGGGGAGGGCCCAGGGTCAGTGCTGGGGGAGGGCCCAGGGTCAGTGTTGGGGGAGGGCCCAGGGTCAGTGCTGGAGGGCCCAGGGTCAGTGCTGGGGGAGGGCCCAGGGTCAGTGCTGGAGGGCCCAGGGTCAGTGCTGGGGGAGGGCCCAGGGTCAGTGTTGGGGGAGGGCCCAGGGTCAGTGTTGGGGGAGGGCCCAGGGTCAGTGCTGGAGGGCCCAGGGTCAGTGCTGGGGGAGGGCCCAGGGTCAGTGCTAGAGGGCCCAGGGTCAGTGTTGGGGGAGGGCCCAGGGTCAGTGCTGGAGGGCCCAGGGTCAGTGTTGGGGGAGGGCCCAGGGTCAGTGTTGGGGGAGGGCCCAGGGTCAGTGCTGGGGGAGGGCCCAGGGTCAGTGCTGGGGGAGGGCCCAGGGTCAGTGCTGGAGGGCCCAGGGTCAGTGCTGGAGGGCCCAGGGTCAGTGCTGGAGGGCCCAGGGTCAGTGTTGGGGGAGGGCCCAGGGTCAGTGTTGGAGGGCCCAGGGTCAGTGCTGGAGGGCCCAGGGTCAGTGCTGGGGGAGGGCCCAGGGTCAGTGCTGGAGGGCCCAGGGTCAGTGTTGGGGGAGGGCCCAGGGTCAGTGCTGGGGGAGGGCCCAGGGTCAGTGTTGGAGGGCCCAGGGTCAGTGCTGGAGGGCCCAGGGTCAGTGCTGGAGGGCCCAGGGTCAGTGTTGGAGGGCCCAGGGTCAGTGCTGGGGGAGGGCCCAGGGTCAGTGTTGGGGGAGGGCCCAGGGTCAGTGTTGGGGGAGGGCCCAGGGTCAGTGCTGGGGGAGGGCCCAGGGTCAGTGCTGGAGGGCCCAGGGTCAGTGCTGGAGGGCCCAGGGTCAGTGTTGGGGGAGGGCCCAGGGTCAGTGTTGGGGGAGGGCCCAGGGTCAGTGCTGGAGGGCCCAGGGTCAGTGCTGGGGGAGGGCCCAGGGTCAGTGCTGGAGGGCCCAGGGTCAGTGCTGGAGGGCCCAGGGTCAGTGTTGGAGGGCCCAGGGTCAGTGTTGGGGGAGGGCCCAGGGTCAGTGCTGGGGGAGGGCCCAGGGTCAGTGCTGGAGGAGGGCCCAGGGTCAGTGCTGGAGGGCCCAGGGTCAGTGCTGGAGGGCCCAGGGTCAGTGTTGGGGGAGGGCCCAGGGTCAGTGCTGGGGGAGGGCCCAGGGTCAGTGCTGGAGGGCCCAGGGTCAGTGCTGGAGGGCCCAGGGTCAGTGCTGGGGGAGGGCCCAGGGTCAGTGCTGGAGGGCCCAGGGTCAGTGCTGGAGGGCCCAGGGTCAGTGCTGGGGGAGGGCCCAGGGTCAGTGCTGGAGGGCCCAGGGTCAGTGTTGGGGGAGGGCCCAGGGTCAGTGCTGGAGGGCCCAGGGTCAGTGTTGGGGGAGGGCCCAGGGTCAGTGCTGGAGGGCCCAGGGTCAGTGCTGGGGGAGGGCCCAGGGTCAGTGTTGGAGGGCCCAGGGTCAGTGTTGGGGGAGGGCCCAGGGTCAGTGTTGGGGGAGGGCCCAGGGTCAGTGCTGGGGGAGGGCCCAGGGTCAGTGCTGGGGGAGGGCCCAGGGTCAGTGCTGGAGGGCCCAGGGTCAGTGCTGGGGGAGGGCCCAGGGTCAGTGTTGGGGGAGGGCCCAGGGTCAGTGTTGGGGGAGGGCCCAGGGTCAGTGCTGGGGGAGGGCCCAGGGTCAGTGCTGGAGGGCCCAGGGTCAGTGTTGGGGGAGGGCCCAGGGTCAGTGTTGGGGGAGGGCCCAGGGTCAGTGCTGGGGGAGGGCCCAGGGTCAGTGTTGGAGGGCCCAGGGTCAGTGCTGGGGGAGGGCCCAGGGTCAGTGTTGGGGGAGGGCCCAGGGTCAGTGTTGGGGGAGGGCCCAGGGTCAGTGCTGGAGGGCCCAGGGTCAGTGTTGGGGGAGGGCCCAGGGTCAGTGCTGGAGGGCCCAGGGTCAGTGCTGGGGGAGGGCCCAGGGTCAGTGTTGGGGGAGGGCCCAGGGTCAGTGCTGGAGGGCCCAGGGTCAGTGTTGGGGGAGGGCCCAGGGTCAGTGTTGGGGGAGGGCCCAGGGTCAGTGCTGGGGGAGGGCCCAGGGTCAGTGCTGGAGGGCCCAGGGTCAGTGCTGGAGGGCCCAGGGTCAGTGCTGGGGGAGGGCCCAGGGTCAGTGTTGGGGGAGGGCCCAGGGTCAGTGCTGGAGGGCCCAGGGTCAGTGCTGGGGGAGGGCCCAGGGTCAGTGTTGGGGGAGGGCCCAGGGTCAGTGCTGGAGGGCCCAGGGTCAGTGCTGGAGGGCCCAGGGTCAGTGCTGGAGGGCCCAGGGTCAGTGCTGGAGGAGGCTGGGCCATCATCAATTCTACTCAGCAAAAATCATATCTGGTTTGTGTGTTGTGTATGTAGGTGTGTGTGTTGTGTGATTGTGTGTGTTTGAGCGTGTGTAAATGTTTGAGCGTGTGTGTGTGTGTGTGTCAGTAATAGGTATTTACTGGCAGGTCCAGCCTCACGTTGTCACTGAAAGCTTTAGTGTTCCTGAGAACGGGATGTTTTGGAACAGAGTAATTTATGGTCATCTTCTTTCCCCATTTCCTGGAAACACTTAATCAAGTCATTGAAATATGTTGTATCATGAAACAGTTCCTAGTGAAAGGACAGCTTGAAAATGACAGCATTAATAATGATGAGAAGAACCCTACAGACACTGCCCTGCCTGTAGCGTCTGAGCTCACTTTGACCATCTTTACACAGAGACACCTCACTGCTGTGTGTGTTCCCTTCACTTCATTCCAACATCTTCCAGTGAGAGCAGGTGGAGCATAGACACTGATGTGCAGGCCAGGATCAGCCCGCCTTAGTGACTTAAGCACAACCAATGCTACAAAGAGCAGCGATACAGACTACGCCATCACACAATGACCGCAAAAGTCAGGTTTAGGTAGGATGCCCATGGAGTTTGCTCTACAGAGACTGAAAACCTGCCTCGATGAGAGGTCTGACGGATTGCATTTTCATGCTTGAATTTTGCTTGGAAATGACTGGGAGTGCTGTTTAGCTTATTATTATTAACATTTGAATATAGTCCACTGTAAAGAGGGGTATGCCTTTGCAAATGAAATGTCAATATGTCAGAAATGTCAGGTAGAGAGAGAGAGAGAGAGAGAGAGAGAGAGAGAGAGAGAGAGAGAGAGAGAGAGAGAGAGGGAGGAGGAGAGAGAGAGACAGCCAGAGAGAGACAGCCAGAGAGAGAGAGATAGGTAGGAGGTAGAGACAGAGAGAGAGAGAGACAGAGAGAGAGAGAGAAAGACAGACAGACAGAGAGAGAGAGAGAGAGGGAAAGAAAGACAGACAGAGACAGAGAGAGATGGGGTGGAAGCACATGTCCGTGAAGAGATCTCCAGCCTTCAACATGTTCGCAGTCTGTCGACATCTGGGGCCGAACATTCACACCAAACACATTTTACCCATAAAACATTTTGCATGTGAAGCATTTATTTGAACTCCTTCCTAAAACTGTTCTGATGTTATTATTCACATGATGTTTTATGTGCCTGGAGGTTGTCAAGGCACATGTCTCAGCCTGTGGCTGTCAGCTGGGAGTTCTGTATGTGAAGTACTACTGCAATACTGACTGTTGAAGTACTACTGCAGTACTGACTGGTGAAGTACTACTGCAATACTGACTGGTGAAGTACTACTGCAATACTGCCTGGTGAAGTACTACTGCAATACTGCCTGGTGAAGTACTACTGCAATACTGACTGGTGAAGTACTACTGCAATACTGCCTGGTGAAGTACTACTGCATTACTGCCTGGTGAAGTACTACTGCAGTACTGACTGGTGAAGTACTACTGCAGTACTGACTGGTGAAGTACTACTGCAGTACTGACTGGTGAAGTACTACTGCAGTACTGACTGGTGAAGTACTACTGCAGTACTGACTGGTGAAGTACTACTGCAGTACTGACTGGTGAAGTACTACTGCAATACTGACTGGTGAAGTACTACTGCAATACTGCCTGGTGAAGTACTACTGCATTACTGCCTGGTGAAGTACTACTGCAGTACTGACTGGTGAAGTACTACTGCAGTACTGACTGGTGAAGTACTACTGCAGTACTGCCTGGGGAAGTACTACTGCAATACTGACTGGTGAAGTACTACTGCAGTACTGACTGGTGAAGTACTACTGCAGTACTGACTGGTGAAGTACTACTGCAGTACTGACTGGTGAAGTACTACTGCAGTACTGACTGGTGAAGTACTACTGCAATACTGACTGGTGAAGTACTACTGCAATACTGCCTGGTGAAGTACTACTGCATTACTGCCTGGTGAAGTACTACTGCAGTACTGACTGGTGAAGTACTACTGCAGTACTGCCTGGGGAAGTACTACTGCAGTACTGACTGGTGAAGTACTACTGCAATACTGACTGGTGAAGTACTACTGCAATACTGCCTGGTGAAGTACTACTGCATTACTGCCTGGTGAAGTACTACTGCAGTACTGACTGGTGAAGTACTACTGCAGTACTGCCTGGGGAAGTACTACTGCAATACTGACTGGTGAAGTACTACTGCAGTACTGACTGGTGAAGTACTACTGCAGTACTGACTGGTGAAGTACTACTGCAGTACTGCCTGGGGAAGTACTACTGCAGTACTGCCTGGGGAAGTACTACTGCAATACTGACTGGTGAAATACTACTGCAGTACTGACTGGTGAAGTACTACTGCAGTACTGACTGGTGAAGTACTACTGCAGTACTGACTGGTGAAGTACTACTGCAGTACTGACTGGTGAAGTAGTGCTCCTCCAGTACTGACTGGTGAAGTACTACTGCAGTACTGACTGGTGAAGTACTACTGCAGTACTGACTGGTGAAGTAGTGCTCCTCCAGTACTGACTGGTGAAGTACTACTGCAGTACTGACTGGTGAAGTAGTGCTCCTCCAGTACTGACTGGTGAAGTACTACTGCAGTACTGACTGGTGAAGTAGTGCTCCTCCAGTACTGCCTGGTGAAGTAGTGCTCCTCCAGTACTGCCTGGTGAAGTAGTGCTCCTCCAGTACTGACTGGTGAAGTAGTGCTCCTCCAGTACTGCCTGGTGAAGTAGTGCTCCTCCAGTACTGCCTGGTGAAGTAGTGCTCCTCCAGTACTGACTGGTGAAGTAGTGCTCCTCCAGTACTGCCTGGTGAAGTACTACTGCAGTACTGACTGGTGAAGTAGTGCTCCTCCAGTACTGACTGGTGAAGTAGTGCTCCTCCAGTACTGACTGGTGAAGTAGTGCTCCTCCAGTACTGACTGGTGAAGTAGTGCTCCTCCAGTACTGCCTGGTGAAGTAGTGCTCCTCCAGTACTGACTGGTGAAGTACTACTGCAGTACTGACTGGTGAAGTAGTGCTCCTCCAGTACTGACTGGTGAAGTACTACTGCAGTACTGCCTGGTGAAGTAGTGCTCCTCCAGTACTGCCTGGTGAAGTACTACTGCAGTACTGACTGGTGAAGTAGTGCTCCTCCAGTACTGACTGGTGAAGTACTACTGCAGTACTGACTGGTGAAGTAGTGCTCCTCCAGTACTGCCTGGTGAAGTAGTGCTCCTCCAGTACTGACTGGTGAAGTAGTGCTCCTCCAGTACTGACTGGTGAAGTAGTGCTCCTCCAGTACTGACTGGTGAAGTAGTGCTCCTCCAGTACTGACTGGTGAAGTAGTGCTCCTCCAGTACTGCCTGGTGAAGTAGTGCTCCTCCAGTACTGACTGGTGAAGTAGTGCTCCTCCAGTACTGCCTGGTGAAGTAGTGCTCCTCCAGTACTGCCTGGTGAAGTAGTGCTCCTCCAGTACTGCCTGGTGAAGTAGTGCTCCTCCAGTACTGACTGGTGAAGTAGTGCTCCTCCAGTCCTCCTCTCTCGCACCCTGCTCCTCCAGTCCTCTTGAGTGACTGTGTATGAGTGTGTGCGTCCTATGTGCGGGAGGCGGGGTGTGTGTGAGTGTGTGTGTGAGTGTGTGTGCTCTATGTGCGAGAGGTGGGGTTGTCTGTTTCACTACCCAGAAGTGTGGCCTTACATTCATGCTCTTGTGATGGAAAAGGTGGATGTTCTTTCAGTTACATCACTGCATCTGTGTAGTTTAAAGTCTACAGACTATGTTTTTGGTTTGCTAACAAGAACCAACATAACAAAGTTATGGTGCTACTAAAACCTGAGGACACGTGCTTCACTCCAGTTAGAAGCAGAAACGGTTTGTGGGGTTGCACATTCAAGTCTTTATTTCTAAATAACTTTTGTATCAGTGTGGCTGCATCAAGCCTCAGACTGATTTCTGTTATTTAGTCTGAAAAAACCTCCCCACATCATTTATTTAGTATTGAATTATTATGTATAACTTTTTTGTTATACTTTCTTTTACTACGTTGGCTTAATTTAATCATGTAGCACCTGTGAGGCACAATGTCATTACACATCTGTACTGTGCTGCTCACGGTGAAACATCTGTACTGTGCTGCTCACGGTGAAACATCTGTACTGTGCTGCTCACAGTGAAACATCTGTACTGTACTGCTCACAGTGAAACATCTCTACTGTGCCGCTCATGGTGAAATATCTGTACTGTGCTGCTCACAGTGAAACATCTGTACTGTGCTGCTCACAGTGAAACATCTGTACTGTGCTGCTCACAGTGAAACATCTGTACTGTGCTGCTCACGGTGAAATACCTGTACTGTGCTGCTCACGGTGAAACATCTGTACTGTGCTACTTACGGTGAAACATCTGTACTGTACTGCTCACAGTGAAACATCTGTACTGTGCTGCTCACAGTGAAACATCTGTACTGTGCTGCTCACGGTGAAACATCTGTACTGTGCTGCTCACAGTGAAACATCTGTACTGTGCCGCTCATGGTGAAACATCTGTACTGTGCTGCTCACAGTGAAACATCTGTACTGTGCTGCTCACAGTGAAACATCTGTACTGTGCTGCTCACGGTGAAACATCTGTACTGTGCTGCTCACGGTGAAACATGGGGAAAGGAGAAATAAAGCAAACTAGAACCTTGTCGAGGGATGACCATTTGTTGAGAAACGTTCCTGACGATAGACTATACTCAGGTTTTTTGTCAAATTGACTGCTGTGGGAGATGGCTGAAGAATCTTGTTGTAGTTTATTAGTTGCTATTAGCTACTGTATTACTGTGTACAATATACTCTTATTGTACGTCATTTTGGATTTAAGGTTTAATGTAAAACATAAGCCTAAAATTTTAATGTTAGATAGCTCAACCTGTTTGGATGATCCAAACTGGATCCTGTCTTCTGGTGCTCTTGATATGTCAAACTGCTTTTTTGAATCAGATTGTCCACTCGAGGACTGTTGCAGATATCCTTCCTCTTCAGAGTTTGTGATCAGAAACTGTAGAAACAGTGATGAACTGTTTCAAGTGTCATATGGGAACAATGATACCAAGCAATGCACGAGTAGGCTATAGCAGGGGTGTAGCCACGGGTAGGCCTGGGTAGGCACAGGCCTACCCAATTTGTTCTAAGGCCTACCCAAAAATTAAAATATCTCCAAAAGATTATGCACCGGGTGTCAGGGGCGGATCTAGAGATTTTCATTCGGGGTGGCAGAAGGAAGTTGTTGGGTGGCCTCCTGGAGGCGAATCAAACCCAAAGTAGGGGGGTACAGTACTCCCTATGGTAAATGATTAGGCTATAACATTGTAGTTTAAATTAAACAGTAACATTGATATTATTTAATGAAATGTTCTGTAATGTACAAATAATATTTTTTCATGGGAAGATTGAGGTCCATGTTGTTTAATTGTAACTTGTTTCACTACATGCTCTTATGGTTCTTCCCTTTGGGACTGTTTTTTCACAATGTATGTATCATGTTTTGGCTACCCACAATGTTTGGGGCTATCTCATTGTTATTATCAGAGACCTAAGCACTTTTGTAAAGCTCTGTCTTGGAAGTCACTTTGGATAAAAGCGTCTGCTAAATGCATTTTTTTTTAAAACTTGGGGTGGCAGTATTTTTAGATCCGCCACTGCCGGGTGCACATCTCAAAGTAAATCATTAAAAAACACTGAAAAGATGCCTATCCACATTTTTCTAGGCCTACCCAAAAATATTTTTCTGGCTATGCCCCTGGGCTATAGGCGATCTTATAGAATGCTGTAACCCACTTCGGTTGTGGATAGTATGTCCATGCGTGGCAAAATCCATTGTTATGTCTAAAAAATATATTTTAGATATAGTAAAACTTTAGCTAGCTTGCAAATCCTGAGGATGGCCTACTTATAAAACGTTTGGTTTCCCCTGGTGTGTGGTTTCCTCTGGTGTGTGGTTTCCTCTGGTGTGTGGTTTCCTCTGGTGTGTGGTTTCCCCTGGTGTGTGGTTTCCCCTGGTGTGTGGTTTCCCCTGGTGTGTGGTTTCCTCTGGTGTGTGGTTTCCCCTGGTGTGTGGTTTCCCCTGGTGTGTGGTTTCCTCTGGTGTGTGGTTTCCTCTGGTGTGTGGTTTCCTCTGGTGTGTGGTTTCCCCTGGTGTGTGGTTTCCTCTGGTGTGTGGTTTCCTCTGGTGTGTGGTTTCCCCTGGTGTGTGGTTTCCTCTGGTGTGTGGTTTCCTCTGGTGTGTGGTTTCCCCTGGTGTGTGGTTTCCTCTGGTGTGTGGTTTCCCCTGGTGTGTGGTTTCCCCTGGTGTGTGTTTTCCTCTGGTGTGTGTTTTCCTCTGGTGTGTGGTTTCCTCTGGTGTGTGGTTTCCTCTGGTGTGTGGTTTCCCCTGGTGTGTGGTTTCCTCTGGTGTGTGGTTTCCCCTGGTGTGTGGTTTCCTCTGGTGTGTGGTTTCCCCTGGTGTGTGGTTTCCCCTGGTGTGTGGTTTCCTCTGGTGTGTGGTTACGCCTGGTTTCCCACTGTGCCTGACCAGCGTGCTTCTCCAGCAGAACACAAAGTTACAGAATGTGTTAATGTAATGGGGGTGTAAGAGATGTGGTCTTGCTCCGCCAGGGGCGTTGTTCGCTTAGCTTGACGTTGTCATACTCATAATTGTAGTCAGAATATGACTCTGATAACTCTCTGTTGGGCTGTGAGTATGGGGCGTGTTTCAACCGAACTCGTAAAAAAAATGCATGTTCGCTCAATTGGATAGACCTACAACCAGTTAGAGCAATGTTGTATGTTGTTTGTTGAAAACAAATTCAACCCAAGCGCTCTTTGGTGAGGTGGTTGATTACGTTACTGTTGATCCATCATCGCCCTGACAATTTGATTGGTCCAAACAGCTCCTATTCGGACGTACTTTTTCCCAACACTAGCAACCCCAGACCCAACTGAGGGGTGTCAGGTGGCTAAGCGGTTAGGGAGTTGGGCTAGTAATCAGAAGTTTGCCGGTTTGATTCCTGTCGGGGGACACAACAACCTCTGGACTGCCAAGCGCAACCACTACCAGCTACGCCAAAGAAAAGCTAGCGCTTCATTGATGTAGGTGGCCTCTTACATACCAGAGGAGTGAATTTCACCGATTCACACTGGTTACATTAGTACCAACCCAACACTGTGGGTGTCTGGTGTCAGAAGCTGCTCCCCGCCTCTCCCTGAACACTTCCACCCTCTCCCTGAACACCTCCAGCCTCTCCCTGAACACCTCCACCCTCTCCCTGAACACCTCCAGCCTCTCCCTGAACACCTCCAGCCCCTCCCTGAACACCACCAGCCCCTCCCTGAACACCACCAGCCCCTCCCTGAACACTTCCAGCCCCTCCCTGAACACCTCCAGCCCCTCCCTGAACACCACCAGCCTCTCCCTGAACACCTCCAGCCTCTCCCTGAACACCTCCAGCCCCTCCCTGAACACTTCCAGCCCCTCCCTGAACACCTCCAGCCCCTCCCTGAACAACTCCAGCCTCTCCCTGAACACCTCCAGCCCCTCCCTGAACACCTCCAGCCCCTCCCTGAACACTTCCAGCCCCTCCCTGAACACCTCCAGCCCCTCCCTGAACACCTCCAGCCCCTCCCTGAACACCTCCAGCCTCTCCCTGAACACCTCCAGCCCCTCCCTGAACACCTCCAGCCCCTCCCTGAACACCTCCAGCCCCTCCCTGAACACCTCCAGCCCCTCCCTGAACACCTCCAGCCCCTCCCTGAACACCTCCAGCCTCTCCCTGAACACCTCCAGCCCCTCCCTGAACACCTCCAGCCCCTCCCTGAACACCTCCAGCCCCTCCCTGAACACCTCCAGCCCCTCCCTGAACACTTCCAGCCTCCCTGTTTTCTGACGAGCCGCTCAGTGTGGAGGCGTTAGGAGGGCCAGTGTTGAGGCTCCAGCAGAACAGTGTTGAGGCTCCAGCAGAACCGTGTTGAGGCTCCAGCAGAACCGTGTTGAGGCTCCAGCAGAACCGTGGGTGCAGGTCTCTCTAGAGCTTGTTTCCCCGTAGAGACATGACAGCTTACAGCCCAGACGCGGAGCGAGCCAGTGCGGGAACCTGGGCCTAATAACCTGCAGGAGATTCTATTCTAGGATTCTGTGCTCCTCAGCCCCTTGCCAGATCAGAAAGAACGCCAAAGCTCAACATCTTTCAAACAAGCCTTCCTGCGTAGCAGAGAAAACACACTGCAGGGCCAACAGCAGGCCCTCAACCTTGCCAACAGAGCCTCATAGCAGTCTGTCTCAGCAGTAGTCAATCAATAATATGTATCAGTATTGTTTATCAGTAGTCTGTGTCAGTTATAGTCAGTATCAGTAATAGTCAGTATCTGTAGTCTATATCAGTAGTGTGTATCAGTATTAGTCTGTATCAGTAATAGTCTGTATTATATGGCAACGACAGTACAAGCGTTCTGATTGGCTAATGGGTAGTCATGCCAGCCACGTATTGAGCTCCTCGCCGGTCTGCGGTCTGATAGGGATACTCATTGACCTCTGACGTGATCTTCACAATGAGCGAGATTAAGGAGTTTTACTATCCAGATGACAAGGAAGACATCACAGAACACAGAGAGAAAGACGACAAGCGCTAGGCAGATTGCTAGGTTTGGTTGCTCAGATTTCAGATTGGTTGCTATAGGCAACACCTGAAACACACCGTGAGAGCTGAACAAAGCAACATTGTTTAAATGAAAAGAGCTAAAAATGCAAAATAATAAACAACTTACTTACCTCGACTGTTTGGTCATGCCGGGAAATATCAATGAACTCACTCTCGGTTAGTAAGTAGTTAATATTATTGGTCTGTATCAGCAATAGTCTGTATTGATAATAACTACTTACTAACCAAGCGTGAGGTCATGCTGGGAAATATCAAACTGAGGCTTGAAGTCTGTATCAGTTATAGTCTGTATCGTATCAGTAGTGTGTGTCAGTAGTGTGTATTTGTAGTGTGTGTCAGAAGTGTGTGTCAGCAGTGTGTATTTGTAGTGTGTGTGAGTAGTGTGTATTTGTAGTGTGTGTCAGTAGTGTGTGTCAGTAGTGTGTGTCAGTAGTGTGTATTTGTAGTGTGTGTCAGTAGTGTGTATTTGTAGTGTGTGTGAGTAGTGTGTATTTGTAGTGTGTGTCAGTAGTGTGTATTTGTAGTGTGTGTCAGTAGTGTGTGTCAGTAGTGTGTGTGAGTAGTGTGTATTTGTAGTGTGTGTCAGTAGCGTGTATTTGTAGTGTGTGTCAGTAGTGTGTATTTGTAGTGTGTGTCAGTAGTGTGTATTTGTAGTGTGTGTCAGTAGTGTGTATTTGTAGTGTGTGTCAGTAGTGTGTGTCAGTAGTGTGTGTGAGTAGTGTGTATTTGTAGTGTGTGTCAGTAGCGTGTATTTGTAGTGTGTGTCAGTAGTGTGTATTTGTAGTGTGTGTCAGTAGTGTGTATTTGTAGTGTGTGTCAGTAGTGTGTGTCAGTAGTGTGTATTTGTAGTGTGTGTCAGTAGTGTGTGTCAGCAGTGTGTGTCAGCAGTGTGTGTCAGTAGTGTGTATTTGTAGTGTGGGTCAGCAGTGTGTGTCAGTAGTGTGTGTCAGTAGAGTGTGTCAGCAGTGTGTGTCAGCAGTGTGTATTTGTAGTGTGTGTCAGCAGTGTGTGTCAGTAGTGTGTGTCAGCAGTGTGTGTCAGCAGTGTGTATTGGTAGGAACATTTCAAAGGATCTTGTCCATAAGACACCAAAGCAATTATCAGATCAAATAAAGATCCAACAATAAACATCATTGCTTTTAGTTGTAGATAATATTTCAATACTGTTTTATAAATGTATCATGTATGTATTGCACACAGTGTGTATGAAAGTGTGCTTGGGTGCTAGAGAGCTGTGTTGTTAACAGCTGACAGTGTGAAGAAACAGCACCTTCTGCACCCAGGGATCCAAGCTCAAAGCCCCTCCCCTCAGCTCAGCTCAGCTTCTCTCTCTCTCTCTCTCTCTCTCTCTCTCTCTCTCTCTCTCTCTCTCTCTCTCTCTCTCTCTCTCTTTCTCTCTCGCTCTCTCTGTCTCTCTCTCTCTCTCTCTCTCTCTCTCTCTCTCTCTCTCTCAGCTCAGCTCAGCTGCACTCTATCTATCTCCCTCTCCCCTCAGCTCAGCTGAACTCTCTATCTCTCTATGTCTGTCTCAGCTCAGCTAAACTCTCTCTCTTCCCTCAGCTGCACTCTCTCTCTCTCTGCTCCACTCAGCTATGTTGCACTCTCTCTTTTTCTCTCTCCCTTCTCACTCTTTCCTTCCCTTTCTCTTTATTTGTCTCTTCCCTCTCATTATTCCCTCTCTCTGTCTCTGTCCTCTGCCCCTCTTTCAGTCTCTCTCTCCTCACTCTCTTTATCTTCTCTCTCCCAATCTCCCTCTCTCTCTCTCTCTCTTTCTCTCTCTCTCTCTCTCTCTCTCTGCTCAACTCAGCTATGTTGCTCTCCCTCTCTCTCTCCCTCACTCACATTCTTTATTCATTTTCCTACTCTCTCTCTTACTGAGTCATGGGGAAGTTGAATGCATAAAGCACAAAATTGCCTTTCTTAAACAAAGACTGAAGTAGTTTCCATTCCTGTGTCCTGGTGTGTTGGAGGGTACTGGGCTGGCTGGTGGGGCCTGTCTGAGAAGTCATGTGCTGTCCTCCTGTCAACCCTGATCTGGGAAATATCAGAGTGATTGCATTTCAATAACCAAAATATAGTTTCTTCAGGGAAGGATTGTGGAGATAATGGGACACAGAGATTGCTATTTTGAAATACCCCTGTTATGTCCAGTGATATTGTGGCTACTAGTGCTGACCACTAAGCAGCTGAGACACTGATGAACACAGCCTGAACACAGCAGCTGAGACACTGATGAACACAGCCTGAACACAGCAGCTGAGACACTGATGAACACAGCCTGAACACAGCAGCTGAGACACTGATGAACACAGCCTGAACACAGCAGCTGAGACACTGATGAACACAGCCTGCGTCCCTCCTGTCTGTTGTTGTTTTTGTCTCCATCTCTTCACTTCCTGTTCCTGTCTTTCTGAACCATCTATCTTCTCTCTTGCTGCTTCACTTCCTGTTCCTGGTTCTCTTTGCCTTCATTCTTCTCCCTCAGTACCACCTTTCCAGCTGAGCGAGGATGAGAACTATTTATTTTACAATGCCAGCTATTCTTACAAAATCTTTATTGGCCTGACTCAATAGTTGGCTTTGTCTACATCCAATCTGATGAAAATCACAACAACAAAAAAGTACTTTACGTAAGCTAATTTAGTTTCCTGGTTGAAGCTTCAAAGTGGTCTGTCTCCAGATGCCATCAACATGGCTTCTTATCGGGCCAGGTAGCGTCTATGCTTGGCTCAACAATCACACTACTGCACATCAGGAGAATCACCCAAATCACAATATTATGCAGTACAGTCACAAAATATATAATATATAATAATTTACTAATAATATATGATACAGACATGCAATAATGTCAACATGGAGACTCCAGCTTGTGCTGTTTGATCAGCACTCACGGTTTGGCCAGGTTACCCTCTGCCAGGGTTCTAGTGTTCGTTCTGCCAGGGTTCTAGTGTTCCCTCTGCCATGGTTCTAGTGTTCGTTCTGCCAGGGTTCTAGTATTCCTCTGCCAGGGTTCTAGTGTTTATTTACGCTGTGATCTCTGAAATCGGTTCAGATATATTTCTTGAAACGGTCCAGTGTCATGTGCTCTTTTTATTAAAAACAATATTTTCTATCATATTTTCTAACATAATATTTTCTCAAATTCTAAATCATCTAAAAAAATTCTGAGGCAGCGTATATTTTTGATTTACCTATTTAGGTCAGATACTGTCTGTTCTCTCATTCTGGTGCTGCGGATGACGTTTCACCCATCCCCTCTCCAACACCAACCACAGCTCCAAATCCTCAGGAATGAGAGATTCTATCACATTCCTGGAAACCAGCCATCATTCCCTTTGTAATAATGGATGTAAGCTCCATTACTGCAACCAACACTGCACACACTGATCACTGTATATCATATTTAATATGTGGGTTTGAATCTGTCAATACTATATGGTATATGGTGTACAATTTCATTTGATTTATGTGTCATTTATTTTATTTATTTATTTACTCTTCAAACTGGTAAGCATTGATGTAGCAAGGGGGGCACCCACTATGAAGCTAGGTCACCACTGGCCACCTCAGACTGATTGACAAACTTTAGGTTTCTCTAAATTCTACTACTAGTAAAAACTACGTAAAAATGTTTTTGCCAACATCTCATTGTTTTGTAAACGCACAAAAACATATAATTAAAGGTAAAAGTAGGCAGAGTAGAAGTCGGTTAGTACACAGCTGACACTTCGTATTCACGTAACGTCGATTAATCGAAAGCTCAATCAACCGTGCGCTTGGCGCAATAATAACCCTCAGTGTTGCGCGCTCCCAGACAAAACCACTGCGCATACGCACTTTCTCTCCATCAGTAAATGAAACCGGATTCCGTTATGATTTGCGCGCATATTGGGGTTCGTGTGAAGGAGGTTTCCAAGCTTTTCGCCACTGCCCATGTGCAGAAATATGAGAGAATTACCCTATCAGAACAGAGTTATGAGAGAAATACCCTATCAGAACAGAGTTATGTAATTCCTCTTTGACAAACGAACGGAGCCAAACTCGTCATATTCCAGTTTGATTGACAGGATCCCGGGAGCGGTATATAACCGAGAGGGGGTCTGTCATTTAGGCACTACCGCTCAAGTCCTTCCACTACCGCTCACGTCCTTCCACGCGTGGATATAGTGGACATTACACGCACAGTTTCCTCTCCGCCAGAACACTTGATATTTATTTGAACAATATAGTTTTTTCGTTGGATATTTTTCAGTTTGAATTGAAAGCGATTACATTCGCACCAGGTAGGCAACGTTGTATGACGAAGGACGTACGCTCGTGCAAATTACTTTATAGGCTTTAATTTGATCATGATTTTGTCACAGTTGTCAGTTCGGTGAGATCGTATCCGGTGCATGCACTCAGTGATGATGAGTACACACTAAATTAGAGTTGGGTGAGACTAGCTTGCTTTTGAAACGTTTGATTAATTTGTGCCGTGTCTGGGACAGATGTGGCTGTGTCGACGATAAATCATTTGTTAGAAGTTGTGAACGTTTGTCTGTTGCCATAACCTCTCAGTGTATGCACAGACAGCAGTAAAACTGTGTGGAAATTGTTTATTAACGATGAAAGCAACGGCAATTAAATAAAACGTGTGTTCTGTGTTTCTAAGGAGACATGATACTCAGGAGATGTCTGTACTTGCTGCCGTTACTGTGTGTCTGCCTCGCAGCGCAACCTCAAGGTAAACAGACAGCTGGACTCCATCACCATTAACCTAGAGATGTTCTCACTTGTCTTCAGACTTCCCCTTGAAACGTTTTTTTGTTAAAGGATGATGAAACTGCTTCATGGTGATTTTGCTCTCTATTACATTTCTGTCTCAAAGGCTGTTCCATTGTCTCTGTAGGGAAATTCTCAGAACCTTTTTAAGTACTGTTTGGGTTTCTTGTGAAACCTTTTTCCAGTGAAATGTTTCAAAAGTGGACCTCTTGCTTGATGTAATATTTAGAAATGTTTCAATGGTTTCTGAACAAGATTCCCTAACTGACACAACCATATTTGGAGTTGGTGGCTGTTGTGCCTGTTACCTTCAGTGCTCTTCTCCTCTTTCCCTCTGACCCACGTCTTGAAGATGGGGAGTTGGACGACGACACAATTTTCGACCTGTTTGAGATCAGTCACATCAACCGCAAGACTCTGGGAGCCAAGCAGTTCCGGGGCCAAGACTCGGACGCGCCGGCGTACCGCTTCATCCGCTTCGACCAGCTGCCGTCCGTCCACGCTCCTGTGCTGAGACAGCTGCTGCGGCAGGTCCAGAACAACGAGGGCTTCGTGCTGGAGGCCAGCTTGCGGCAAGACCGTGGATCCCGGGGGACGCTGGTGGGGCTGGAGGACTCCAACGGTCAACGGCAGTTTGAGATTGTGTCCAACGGGCGCGCCAACACGCTGGACCTGGTGTACTGGATGGACGGATCCCAGAACGTGGTGTCCTTCGAGGACGTGGACCTGTCCGACTCCCAATGGAAGAACATCACGCTTCACGTCCACGGGGAGAACGCTCACCTGTTTGTGGGCTGTGGGCTGGTGGACAGCTTCATCCTGGACGAGCCCTTCTACGAGCACCTGCAGCAGGAGGGCAGCAGGATGTTCGTGGCCAAGGGCTCCACCCGGGAAAACCACTTCAGGGTAACACTCACGTTTGATTAACACAACAGATGCTTTTATCCAAAGAGCCAGACAGTTCATTTAGGAAGTACAGCCAAAACTGACACAGTCACCCTTGGGGCAGGAAATAGAAGTTTCAAACTCAAGAGCTCAGCTAACTAGTCTCTAACTACTGTAACTAGTCTAACAGGTCTCTTGCTATCTCACAGGGCTTGCTGCAGAATGTGCGTTTCATCTTTGACACTTCGATGGACGACATCCTGATGGGGAAGGGCTGTGATGTCACTAAACCAGGTAGGAGGTCCAATGAGATGTTGGAGATGTAGGAGATGTAGTGGTAGTGTAATGGATTTAGGAAATGTAATGCCCCAGTCCTATCAGCAGAGGGAGCAGTAGTGCTAGTGTGTGGATCTGTACCATAGTGTGTGACTGAGCAAGCTGACTCCTATCTGCCTGCCTCCAGGGAGGACCCTGCCCTACTCTCCCTGCTAGGCACGACTCGATTGTGTTTCACAATTAAGAAGCCAATTTCAGATAATTTCTCATTTCTTCTTCAAACTGTTCTCTGTTCCATGGTGTTGGCGCCACAGCCCCGACTAGTGAGAGAGGAAGTTAGGAGGGAGGACGTGGAAAGATCTCAGTATTACATCATGTTTACGGAAACAGTGGTGTGGGAGTGGTGGTGTGAGGTCAGCCCATGTGTGAACACAGGGAGAGTCAGATGGGAGGGTTTATGTCTACTGGCAGGATCCTCTGAGTGGAGCCTGAAGGAGAACAGGACACAAAAGTAAATGCTATTACAGTGTTATAGTAGGGAGTCTACACACACACACACACACAGTGAGGACATGACTTGGCAGAGAGGGTAGCTCTCGCTCCACTGGATCCTGAGTTCCTCCTGGATGTGGCTAAACCAGGGTTCTCCAACTAAGGATCTGACCAGTTCTTCTCTCTGTCCAGTGAAAATGTCTAGACACTGGCACCAGCCCAGCCCTGCTCTGGGTCTGTCCTAGGTCTGCTCTTAGAGAGGAGGTCTTTAGCTCTGAATGATTCCTCCAGACTTAGAGAGGAGGTCTACAGCTCTGAATGATTCCTCCAGACTTAGAGAGGAGGTCTACAGCTCTGAATGATTCCTCCAGACTTAGAGAGGAGGTCTACAGCTCTGAATGATTCCTCCAGACTTAGAGAGGAGGTCTACAGCTCTGAATGATTCCTCCAGACTTAGAGAGGAGGTCTACAGCTCTGAATGATTCCTCCAGACTTAGAGAGGAGGTCTACAGCTCTGAATGATTCCTCCAGACTTAGAGAGGAGGTCTACAGCTCTGAATGATTCCTCCAGACTTAGAGAGGAGGTCTACAGCTCTGAATGAGTCCTCCAGACTTAGAGAAGGGAGCAGAAAATAAACACAGAGTTGGCTGTGCGGTGCGTCTAGAACCGTCCGTCATGACTTCATGATGTAGAGTCCCTGTTCACCCATTCATCTCTGCCAGTTTACATGGCTGACCTACTGAAGGCTGCTGTGTGTGTCTGTGGGTGTGTGTACGTGTGTATGTACATGTGTGTGTGTGTACTGTCAGACATGTGGGGAGACCGAAGGGACACATTAAGAGATGGGGTAAGAGGAGTGAGACAGTGTGGAACACAGCCGTCATGCATACTCCTCCTGGGGGGGCTGAGGAGGCTCCAGTGAAGGGAGGTAAGGGGGGCTGGGTGAGGGGGGCTGGGTGAGAGGGGCTGGGTGAGGGGGGCTGAGGAGGCTCCAGTGAAGGGAGGTAAGGGGGGCTGAGGAGGCTTTAGTGAAGGGAGGTGAGGGGGCTGAGGAGGCTCCAGTGAAGGGAGGTGAGGGGGGCTGAGGAGGCTCCAGTGAAGGGAGGTAAGGGGGGCTGAGGAGGCTTTAGTGAAGGGAGGTGAGGGGGGCTGAGGAGGCTCCAGTGAAGGGAGGTAAGGGGGGCTGAGGAGGCTTTAGTGAAGGGAGGTGAGGGGGCTGAGGAGGCTCCAGTGAAGGGAGGTGAGGGGGCTGAGGAGGCTCCAGTGAAGGGAGGTAAGGGGGGCTGAGGAGGCTTTAGTGAAGGGAGGTGAGGGGGCTGAGGAGGCTCCAGTGAAGGGAGGTGAGGGGGCTGAGGAGGCTCCAGTGAAGGGAGGTGAGGGGGCTGAGGAGGCTCCAGTGAAGGGAGGTGAGGGGGCTGAGGAGGCTCCAGTGAAGGGAGGTGAGGGGGCTGAGGAGGCTCCAGTGAAGGGAGGTGAGGGGGCTGAGGAGGCTCCAGTGAAGGGAGGTGAGGGGGCTGAGGAGGCTCCAGTGAAGGGAGGTAAGGGGGGCTGGGTGAAGGGGGCTGAGGAGGCTCCAGTGAAGGGAGGTGTGGGGGGCTGGGCTGAGCAGTGGGTTTGAATAGAACAGCTGAATTATGTCAGGGATGCACAGCTGGCAGACAAATCAAACTGCCCAAGTGTGACTGAGCCAGTGGGCTTGGCCATGCTGTTGTGACTTCCTGCTTCACTTCCTGCTTCATTTCCTGCTCCACAGTGTGTGTGTGGGAGTTTGTCTGTGTGTGTGCACGTACATGTGTGTGCATGCGTGCAGGTATGGCTACACAAGACAGGTTCAGTGGTTCAGCAGGAGTCGTTCAGTGCCGTTGTCTTCGTGCTTGTTTACAGTCCGTCTCTCCGACCCAGATGAGGTGAACACGGTGAGCGAGAGCGCTGAGGTGGTGGATGTCAGTCCTTCCATCACCACTAACTTCATTGGTCAGAAGCCAGAGAAGGCGGGGCCGGGGGCGGAGCTATGCGAGCGCTCCTGTGAGGAGCTGAGCTCCATGTTCCAGGAACTTAAGGGACTGCGCGTCGTCGTCGGCAACCTGATTGACGGCCTTCAGAAAGTGGTGAGTGGCTTCTGATGGGCGAGTTTGATGCTGACAAGATTAACGCTATACAGTGTGTTTGTTTTTGGTTTGTTAGTTTCTCAGAGTGATTTAGGAGTCAAGGTTTACTCTAGAACTGTTTTCTCTCTTCAAATCAAAGGAAATATTCCAGCACATGAGACCACACAGGAGAGCTGTTGTATCTAAGTAGTCTAATAGACTTGGCTCCAATAGACTGTATAGCTTTATACAGCCTCTAAATTATAAAAACCTACTGTTTAGTATACAGCCTTATAACTATTATAAACCTACTTCATAGCCTTATACAGCCTTATAACTAGTATAAACCTACTCCATAGTCTTATACAGCCTTCTAACTATTATAAACCTACTATATAGCCTTATACAACTTTCTAACTATTACAAACCTACTGTATAGCCTTATACAACCTTCTAACTATTATAAACCTACTGTATAGCCTTATACAACCTTCTAACTAGTATAAACCTACTGTATAGCCTTATACAACCTTCTAACTATTATAAACCTATTGTATAGCCTTATACAACCTTCTAACTATTATAAACCTACTGTATAGCCTTATACAGCCTTCTAACTATTATAAACCTACTGCATAGTCTTGTACAGCCTTCTAACTATTATAAACCTACTGTATAGCCTTATACAGCCTTCTAACTATTATACACCTACTGAATAGCCTTATACAACCTTCTAACTATTATAAATCTATTGTATAGCCTTATACAGGCTTAAAACTTCTATTAATATCTGATAGAGGCCTACAGACGGTGACCTAACAACCAGGTGTTACTGTGTTAGCAAGCTGTGTTAGGAAGCTGTGCTAGCAAGCTGTGTTAGCAGCCTGTGTTAGCAAGCCATGTTTGGAGAGTGCTGGATAGCTGTGTTAGCAAGCTGTGCAAGCAGGCTTCTGGATTGCTGTGTTAGCAAGCTGTGCTATCAGGCTGTTGGCTAGCTGCGTTCGTAGGCTGTGTTAACAGACTACAGGCTAGCCGTGTTAGTAGGCTGCTGGCTAACTATGTTAGCAGGCTGTGTTAGCAGGCTGCTGGCTAGCTGTGTCAGCAGACTGGTGGCTAGCTCTGTTAACAGGCTGTGTTAGCAGGCTGTGTCAACAGACTGGTGGCTAGCCCTGTTAACAAGCTGTGTTAGCAGGCTGTGTCAGCAGACTGGTGGCTAGCTCTGTTAACAGCCTGTGTTAGCAGGCTGTGTCAGCAGACTGGTGGCTAGCTCTGTTAACAGGCTGTGTTAGCAGGCTGTGTCAGCAGACTGGTGGCTAGCTCTGTTAACAGGCTGTGTTAGCAGGCTGTGTCAGCAGACTGGTGGCTAGCTCTGTAAACAGGCTGTGTTAGCAGGCTGTGTCAGCAGACTGGTGGCTAGCTCTGTTAACAGCCTGTGTTAGCAGGCTGTGTCAGCAGACTGGTGGCTAGCTCTGTTAACAGGCTGTGTTAGCAGGCTGTGTCAGCAGACTGGTGGCTAGCTCTGTTAACAGGCTGTGTTAGCAGGCTGTGTCAGCAGACTGGTGGCTAGCTCTGTTAACAGCCTGTGTTAGCAGGCTGTGTCAGCAGACTGGTGGCTAGCTCTGTTAACAGCCTGTGTTAGCAGGCTGTGTCAGCAGACTGGTGGCTAGCCCTGTTAACAGCCTGTGTTAGCAGGCTGTGTCAGCAGACTGGTGGCTAGCTCTGTTAACAGCCTGTGTTAGCAGGCTGTGTCAGCAGACTGGTGGCTAGCTCTGTTAACAGCCTGTGTTAGCAGGCTGTGTCAGCAGACTGGTGGCTAGCTCTGTTAACAGCCTGTGTTAGCAGGCTGTGTCAGCAGACTGGTGGCTAGCTCTGTTAACAGGCTGTGTTAGCAGGCTGTGTCAGCAGACTGGTGGCTAGCTCTGTTAACAGGCTGTGTTAGCAGGCTGTGTCAGCAGACTGGTGGCTAGCTCTGTTAACAGGCTGTGTTAGCAGGCTGTGTCAGCAGACTGGTGGCTAGCTCTGTTAACAGCCTGTGTCAGCAGGCTGTGTCAGCAGACTGGTGGCTAGCTCTGTTAACAGGCTGTGTTAGCAGGCTGTGTCAGCAGACTGGTGGCTAGCTCTGTTAACAGGCTGTGTTAGCAGGCTGTGTCAGCAGACTGGTGGCTAGCTCTGTTAACAGGCTGTGTTAGCAGGCTGTGTCAGCAGACTGGTGGCTAGCTCTGTTAACAGGCTGCGTTAGCAGGCTGTGTCAGCAGACTGGTGGCTAGCTCTGTTAGCAGGCTGCCTCCAGAGGCCTCCAGTAGCAAGGCAGTCTGACTCTGGGTAGTTTCCCTGAGAGAGGTCCCTGAGGCTCGGATAGACCGAGTGGTGTCTAGCAACCTGACACAGCTAACACTGCTGTCTGAACACACACACACATACAGACTCTTTCTCTCTTTTCCTTCCACTGTCCCTCTCTCCCTCTCCCTCTCCCTTTCCCTCTCTCTCCCTCTATCTCTTTCCTGCTCTCTCTCCCACTCTCACTCCTTCTCTCTCTCTTTTCCTTCCACTCTTTATCTCTCTCCCGCTCTCTCTCCCTCTCTCTTTCTCTTTTCCATCCACTCTCTCTCTCTGTCTCTCTCCCCCTTTCCCTCCTCTCTTTCTCTTTCTTTTTCTCTTCCTTCCACTCTCTCCATCCCTCTCTCTCTTTCTCTGACTTCCACACTCTTTCTCCCCCTCTCCACCCCCTCCCTCTTCCTTCACTCTCTCTCTCTCTCTCTCTCTCTCTCTTTTCCTTTTACTCTCACCCTTTCTATTCCTTCTCTCTCTTTTCTCTCCCTCCCCCTTACTCTTTTCTTCCCCCCCCTCTCTCTCTCACACACAAACACATTTGCAGACAGACAGACACACAGACATACAGACTATCTCTCTTTTCCTTCCATTGTCTCTCTCTCACCCTTTCTCTTTCCCCCCTCTCTCTCCCTTTTCCGCTCTCTCCCACTGTCTCTCCTCTCTCTCTTTTAATTCCACTCTGTCTCTCTCTGTCTCTCTCCCCCTTTCTCTCCTCTCTCTTTCTTTCTCTCCTTCCACTCACCACCCCTCTCTCCCCCTCCCCCTCTCCCTCCCCCTCCCTTCCTTCCCTCCACTCTCTCTCTTCCCCCTCTCTCTCTCTTTCCTTTCACTCTCACCCTTTCTATTCATTCTTTCTTTCTCTCTTTCCCTACCCCCTTACTCTCTCTTTCTTTCCCCCTCTCTCTCTCACATACACACACATTTGCAGACAGATAGACAGACAGACAGACAGACAGACAGACAGACAGACAGACAGACAGACAGACAGACAGACACACACACACACACAGACAGACAGACAGACAGACAGACAGACAGACAGACAGACACACACACAGAGACACACAGACACACACACAGACACACACACAGACAGACAAACTGACACACACACAAACACACAGACAGACAGACAGACAGACACACACACACACACAGACACACAGACAGATTGACAGACAGACAGATACACACAAGCTGGTCACATGGAAGGGTTTCCTCTTCATTCCAGACACACAGTGTGCACAGGGCAGAGACACAGTGTGCACAGGGCAGAGACACAGTGTGCACAGGGCAGAGACACAGTGTGCACAGGGCAGAGACACAGTGTGTGCACAGGGCAGACACAGTGTGTGCACAGGGCAGAGACACAGTGTGCACAGGGCAGACACAGTGTGTGCACAGGGCAGAGACACAGTGTGCACAGGGCAGACACAGTGTGCACAGGGCAGACACAGTGTGCACAGGGCAGAGACACAGTGTGCACAGGGCAGACACAGTGTGCACAGGGCAGAGACAGTGTGCACAGGGCAGAGACACAGTGTGCACAGGGCAGATACAGTGTGTGCACAGGGCAGAGACACAGTGTGCACAGGGCAGACACAGTGTGTGCACAGGGCAGAGACACAGTGTGCACAGGGCAGACACAGTGTGCACAGGGCAGACACAGTGTGCACAGGGCAGAGACACAGTGTGCACAGGGCAGAGACACAGTGTGCACAGGGCAGAGACACAGTGTGCACAGGGCAGAGACACAGTGTGCACAGGGCAGAGACACAGTGTGCACAGGGCAGACACAGTGTGCACAGGGCAGACACAGTGTGCACAGGGCAGAGACACAGTGTGCACAGGGCAGACACAGTGTGCACAGGGCAGACACAGTGTGCACAGGGCAGAGACACAGTGTGCACAGGGCAGACACAGTGTGCACAGGGCAGACACAGTGTGCACAGGGCAGAGACACAGTGTGCACAGGGCAGACACAGTGTGCACAGGGCAGAGACAAATGTTTCAAGTATATATACTAACTGGAAATAGATATGGTTACTAAAAATAAACCCACATATGAACACTATGTACACTTGTACACTAACTGTAAACACATGTGACCTATACTACCTGTAAATGTAAACATACATGTAAACTAACTGATATATGTAGGGGGTTAAATATTGTCCAAACAACCAAAACAAATTCCCCTATGGTTTAAAGGAAGATGGGAAACTGAACAGTGTATTCGCATGAACCAAATAATGCCAATACCAATAGAATTCCAGGTATTTTACTCTATGGAATTGTAGGTGGCGAATTGAAAGGCCAGAGACGCTTGGCGTTTGTCCCTGGCTTGGGAACCACAATTCACTTTTGGTTAGATTCTCAGGGAGATAATTGACTCGTTAATATCTGACTCCAATTTTTAGACATGCGCGTAAGTGCGTTACATGTAACCTTGAGCGCTAAACAGTTAATGACATGAAACTCTGACGTAGGTAAAAATTGTTTGCTTGATCAGAGCACCGACCCTAAAGTATGCCTGTTCACTAATCAGTCGTTTATCTCTACTATAATATGGATTTAACCATAGTAGACCTAGTAGGATATGTAATCGATCACTCAGAGGCTCCGGTAAATTCCTTAGGAGCGTGGAGATCCACTGTAAGTGACTCAGAGGCCTTAAGTTAAAACCTACTCCAAAAGTCTGTTTATAATCAGTTAGCCGCATCAACAAGACTAGATTTAAGCAATAAGTCCCAAGAGGCCGTGGTTTACGCTGATTTTAGAACAGGTATAAGGGGAGTTGTTAGGAACGACGCGAAGCGGAGTGTCGAAAACCCCCTTACCTGTTCTAAAATCAGCGTAAACCACGGCCTCTTGGGGCTTATTGCTTTTCTAAAACTGTTACTACAAATATTTGACATGGTTTCATCAATAAAAACAATTAGAAACAAAATAGTTTAATAATAAACTGTCATTCTTCCGCTACTACAAAGTATAGTTCCTACATAAATCGTTGCCACACAACAGCCAGATGGACATCTTTGCCGTCTTTTTCAATTTGAAATATTCGATGCGCAGTAATATGGAATGTTAAAGAATGTTATGAGGACAACCTGTGAGGTTATGCTGGATTTTACAACGGCATGGAACGTCATATAGCCAATCATAATCAAGGATGGGAACAACCTGTTTTAGAACAAAGTTTTCACCGCCGTAGCTTGATAGATACGTTTCAAGGAGAACAAGTAACTTCAAAATGCACACATTAATAGTTTATTATCTAAATAGTAAGATAATCAGTACAATTATAATGAAATATCATCACATACAAAACTTACCTTCAGAGCAATGGTTAACAAAGATATTCACAATGAAGACTAGGCGCCTAACGCACCGGAGCTGTATCGTAAACAGAACTCAGTGATTGGTAAAAACTTATTCCTATATACACCCAAACCTGACTAAAATGGGGACATCGGTCATATGACTGAAAAGTTGTCGAACGCATACAAATTCAAATTGGATCATTAATCAAGGCTGCAGTAGACCAAGTGGTGCCCTTGCAAGACAAGGGAATATGTTAAACATATGTTGGTCTGCTGCAGGCACAAACTCTGTAAACCCTGTTCATGTACATGTTACAGTGTTAAAATTATTACTAGAATGTAATACATGAAATAAGAAACAAAAGCATATCAAACATGACATTAAAAGCTGTTTATAACGATATTTACAAGAACACTTGTAAGTTTTAATGATAATTTCTTCCTCTGTCCACCTTCCTCTTCAACTGTTGAGATCCCCTCTCCAGAAGTGTGTCATTAAGGTGTGATTGTCATTTTAGCATTCATGCCAATCAACGACTGTCCCAGACGAGTGTCTGGGTGACCAGTGACAAAGGGGCTGACAAAACAGTCCTACATTATGTAAACACAGATATGTAGACTAATTGTAAATGTCAACAAATGTAAATGTATACTAAGTGTGAAGACATGTCCTTGGTCAGACGGAGGAGAATGTGGTGATGAAGGACGCTCTGGCCAGGATGAAGAACTCCAAGGAGAAGAGCATGTGCTGGCAGGACGGCCGTCTGTTTGAGGACAAGGAGGACTGGGTGGTGGACAGCTGCACCAAGTGCACCTGCCAGGTAGGACCACACCATAACCATGACAACACCACACCATAACCATGACAACACCATAACCATGACAACACCACACCATAACCATGACAACACCACACCATAACCATGACAACACCACACCATAACCATGACAACACCACACCATAACCATGACAACACCATAACCATGACAACACCACACCATAACCATGACAACACCACACCATAACCATGACAACACCACACCATAACCATGACAACACCACACCATAACTATGACAACGCCACACCATAACCATGACAACTCCACACCATAACCATGACAACACCTCACCATAACCATGACAACGCCACACCATAACCATGACAACGCCACACCATAACCATGACAAAACCTCACCATAACCATGACAAAACCTCACCATAACCATGACAACACCTCACCATAAGCATGACAACACCTCACCATAACCATGACAACGCCTCACCATCACCATGAGAATATCCCCTCTGTCTCATTACCACTTTGAATCTAATGCCACAGTATTCTAGTTCCTTATTACTCCACAGCATTGTAGTTCAAGAGTATTCTTACTACACAGTATTCTAGTTCAACAGTATTCTAATTCCACAATATTCTAGTTCCACAGTATTCTAACTACACAGTATTCCAGTTCCACAGTATTATAGTTCAACCATATTCTAATTCAACAGTATTCTAGTTCCACAGTATACTGTATGTATGCAAATTCACTATTAGGGCTTCTTTACAAAACCTGGCACACCCTGTGTTATGTAAACAAATCCTACAAAGCATGTTTTTCATTTAGCAGAGGATTTTATTCATCATGACAAACAGATAGTGTGTACATACAGTTGTGTGTAAAATTATTGGAAGTGTGATTGTAATTCTGCCTACAATAAACATCTTCTTACATAAGACTATAATATTTCAGATACAGCTCAAAGCATAAATATACAGGAAAATATGGAAAATCCAGTTTTTCTTCTCTCTCTTTCCTATCTCTCTCCTGTCTCTCCTGCCTCCTGTCTCTCTCCTCCTGTCAGGAGTCTAAGATAGTGTGCCACCAGATTACCTGCCCT
>NC_140371.1:1407500-1597500 GCF_054491055.1 Hypomesus nipponensis
CAATGAGGTGAGAGCTAATGACTGTAGATGAAGAGATTGCAGGTTAACCCCCTTCTACACACACACTGATATTGATAAAAGTATCTGCTAAATGAACATACATTACATACATTTCTACATTATTACAACCAACCTGACCCTGAGTGCTGACCCTGAGTGTTGACCCTGAGTGTTGACCCTGAGTGTTGACCCTGAGTGCTGACCCTGAGTGCTGACCCTGAGTTTTGACCCTGAGTGCTGACCCTGAGTGCTGACCCTGAGTGCTGACCCTGAGTGTTGACCCTGAGTGCTGACCCTGAGTGTTGACCCTGAGTGTTGACCCTGAGTGTTGACCCTGAGTGATGACCCTGAGTGTTGACCCTGAGTGCTGACCCTGAGTGCTGACCCTGAGTGCTGACCCTGAGTTTTGACCCTGAGTGCTGACCCTGAGTAATGACCCTGAGTGCTGACCCTGAGTGCTGACCCTGAGTGTTGACCCTGAGTGTTGACCCTGAGTGATGACCCTGAGTGTTGACCCTGAGTGCTGACCCTGAGTGTTGACCCTGAGTGTTGACCCTGAGTGATGACCCTGAGTGATGACCCTGAGTGTTGACCCTGAGTGTTGACCCTGAGTGATGACCCTGAGTGCTGACCCTGAGTGCTGACCCTGTGCCCCTCTGCAGTGTGACATGGTGTCGGACGTGTGCTACCGGGTGGGTGAATCCCAGCGCTGTGTGAACACAGACCCAGGCTTCCACTGCCTCTCCTGCCCTCCCAGGTACAAGGGCACCCAGCCCTTCGGCATGGGAGTGGAGGCTGCCAAGAAGAACAAGCAGGTGGGGGATTACAGGAATATAGTCCCTCCCACACGCTCCTTCTGTCTCCCCCTGTCTCTCACCCCCTCTCCCTCCCTCCCTCCCTCACTGTCTGTCTCTCTGTCTGTCTGTCTCTCTGTCTGTCTGTCTGTCTGTCTGTCTTCCTCTCCTTCTTTCTCCATCTCAGTCTCCCTCTGTGTCTCTCTTCCTCTCCTTCTTTCTCCATCTTAGTCTCCCTCTGTGTCTCTCTCCCTCTCCTCTCTCCGTCTTAGTCTCCCTCTGTGTCTCTCTACCTCTCCTCTCTCCATCTCAGTCTCCCTCTGTGTCTCTCTCCCTCTCCTCTCTCCGTCTTAGTCTCCCTCTGTGTCTCTCTACCTCTCCTCTCTCCATCTCAGTCTCCCTCTGTGTCTCTCTCCCTCTCCTTCTTTCTCCATCTTAGTCTCCCTCTGTGTCTCTCTACCTCTCCTCTCTCCATCTCAGTCTCCCTCTGTGTCTCTCTCTCTCTCCTCTCTCCGTCTTAGTCTCCCTCTGTGTCTCTCTCCCTCTCCTCTCTCCGTCTTAGTCTCCCTCTGTGTCTCTCTCCCTCTCCTTCTCTCTCCATCTCAGTCTCCCTCTGTGTCTCTCTCCCTCTCCTCTCTCCGTCTTAGTCTCCCTCTGTGTCTCTCTCACTCTCCTCTCTCCGTCTTAGTCTCCCTCTGTGTCTCTCTCCCTCTCCTTCTCTCTCCATCTCAGTCTCCCTCTGTGTCTCTCTCCCTCTCCTCTCTCCGTCTTAGTCTCCCTCTGTGTCTCTCTCCCTCTCCTCTCTCCGTCTCAGTCTCCCTCTGTGTCTCTCTCCCTCTCCTCTCTCCATCTCAGTCTCCCTCTGTGTCTCTCTCCCTCTCCTCTCTCCATCTCAGTCTCCCTCTGTGTCTCTCTCCCTCTCCTCTCTCCGTCTTAGTCTCCCTCTGTGTCTCTCTCCCTCTCCTCTCTCCGTCTTAGTCTCCCTCTGTGTCTCTCTCCCTCTCCTCTCTCCGTCTTATTCTCCCTCTGTGTCTCTCTCCCTCTCCTCTCTCCGTCTTAGTCTCCCTCTATGTCTCTCTCCCTCTCCTCTCTCCGCCTTAGTCTCCCTCTGTGTCTCTCTCCCTCTCCTCTCTCCATCTCAGTCTCCCTCTGTGTCTCTCTCACTCTCCTCTCTCCGTCTTAGTCTCCCTCTGTGTCTCTCTCCCTCTCCCTCTCCCTTTGTCTGCCTCCCTCCCTCGTGGTCAGGGTTAGTCTTGTTGGCCCCAGTGATTAGCAATGTGTTTGTTGCAGCCCTCAGTGTTTCCACCCAGCTAGTTGGAGGCCTATTACTGTTTAATGCGCTGTGTCATGACTCTGTCTCCCTGGTATTCTGTCAGCCTGCCTGAGAGCTCCCTTCCTGCTGGCTGGGAGAGGTGAGTCATCCAGCCTGGAGCTGCTGCCAGATGTTGTATAAGCAGGGGGACCATGTGGTCAGCCTGCAGCTGGAGCCTGCAGCCTGGATCAGTTGATTAGGAGAGGGGGCCACCTCATCGTTGGCATGGGGGCGTGTGTGTGCGCTTTTATTTTACGTGCGCGAGTGTATGGGGTGTGTGGGTGCGTGCATCTGTGTGTATGTTCTAGAGGGGCATTTGAAGGTTGTGTTAGTGAAATAAGTTCATTTTTAACAGCCACTTTTCGCTGTAAAACCCAAGCTCCCATACCAAGTTTCACTTATAACGCTGCCCACATCACAGTTCCTAGGTCAAGTCTGTAAAGGAGAGCGGTAGGAGAGGTGAACTGGTATAAAAAGACCTGTTGTAAACTCTGCCTTTCCTTGGTCCTTTCATCCCTCTCCTCCCCACTCCCCAGGTGTGTGAGCCTGAGAACCCGTGCCAAGACAAGACCCATAACTGCCACCGGCACGCACACTGTGTGTATCTCAGCCACTTCAGCGACCCCATGTACAAGTGTGACTGTAAGATCGGCTACGCAGGGGACGGCTTCATCTGCGGGGAGGACTCCGACCTGGACGGCTGGCCCAATCACAACCTGGTGTGTGACGCCAATTCCACCTATCACTGCAAGAAGGTGCGTGGGTAACAAGACACTTGACCAATCACAACTTTGCATGGGGGGGGGGCTGACTGACTTTATCAAGTACCTGCCCCTAACCTGCCCCACCCCATCCTGCCCTAATCTAACTCTGCCATAATGCATCTGTGTTCCAGGACAACTGCCCCAACCTGCCCAACTCTGGACAGGAAGACTTTGACAAAGACGGGCAAGGGGACGCGTGTGACAAGGACGATGACAACGACGGCATCGTAGACGAGAGAGTAAGACCGCTGTCACTGTATATATCTGTATATGCTTGAGAGCCCAGTGATATGTACATATGTAGGCTACTGGAGATTCAGTGATGTGTATATATGTAGACTGAGATCCAGTGATGTGTATATATGTAGACTGAGATCCAGTGATGTGTATATATGTAGACTGAGATCCAGTGATGTGTATATATGTAGACTGAGATCCAGTGATGTGTAAATACAGTCCATCCGGAAAGGATGCATCCAAACTCAATTTTGAGTGTGGCAAAGGCTGTACATGTGATTTGTTTAATTTTTTTTATTTATTAGGTTTGCAAAAAATTCCCCAAACCTTATATACGTTATTAGTATGAGGGATTGTGTGTCGAATTTTGAAGAAAAAAATTATATGAATCCATTTTTGAAAATGTCTATAACATAAGTTGGAAAAAGTGAAGCGCTGTGAATACTTTCCGGATGCACTGTTTGAAGACCTCCACTGCCTAACCGATGTTCTCACCTGTGTGAACAATAACGTTTTCAATTGCACTCTGTTCTTCTCTACTGTACTGTACTCTACTCTGCTCTCCTTTCCTCTGCTCTCCTCTCCTCTGCTCTGCTCCTCTGCTCTGCTCTTCTCCTCTGCTCTCCTCTCCTCTGCTCTCCTCTGCTCTGCTCTTCTCCTCTCCTCTCCTCTGCTCTCCTCTGCTCTGTTCCTCTGCTCTGCTCTGCTCTGCTCTTCTCCTCTGCTCTCCTCTGCTCTGCTCTCCTCTGCTCTGCTCTCCTCTGCTCTGCTCTTCTCCTCTGCTCTGCTCTGCTCTGCTCTGCTCTGCTCTGCTCTCCTCCGCTCTGCTCTGCTCTCCTCTGCTCTCCTCTGCTCCTCTGCTCTGCTCTTCTCTGCTCTACTGTCCTAGGATAACTGTCCTCTGCTGTACAACCCTCGTCAGTTTGACTTTGACAAGGACGACGTGGGTGACCGCTGTGACAACTGCCCCTACGAGCATAACCCCGCCCAGATAGACACGGACCACAATGGCGAGGGAGACGCCTGCTCTGTGGACATCGACGGGGACGGTAGGAGGGTCGACCAGCACCACGCTGACCGAGTGTCAGCATAGCGTGTCCGTGTCTAAACAACTTCTCTCCTCCAGAGATTCTGAACGAACATGACAACTGTCCGTACGTGTACAACCATGAGCAGAAGGACACAGACATGGATGGAGTAGGAGACCAGTGTGACAACTGTCCACTGCTGCACAACCCAGACCAGGTGAGGAACACTGCTATATTATCCAGACCAGGTGAGAACACTGCTATATAACCCAGACCAGGTGAGGAACACTGCTATATAACCCAGACCAGGTGAGGAACACTGGTATATAACCCAGACCAGGTGAGGAACACTGCTATATAACCCAGACCAGGTGAGGAACACTGGTATATAACCCAGACCAGGTGAGGAACACTGCTATATAACCCAGACCAGGTGAGAACACTGCTATATAACCCAGACCAGGTGAGGAACACTGGTATATAACCCAGACCAGGTGAGGAACACTGCTATATAACCCAGACCAGGTGAGGAACACTGCTATATATCCCAGACCAGGTGAGGAACACTGCTATATAACCCAGACCAGGTGAGGAACACTGCTATATAACCCAGACCAGGTGAGGAACACTGCTATATAACCCAGACCAGGTGAGGACACTGCTATATAACCCAGACCAGGTGAGGAACACTGGTATATAACCCAGACCGGGTGAGAACACTGCTAAATAACCCAGACCAGGTGAGGAACACTGCTATATAACCCACACCAGGTGAGAACACTGCTATATAACCCAGACCAGGTGAGGAACACTGCTATATAACCCAGACCAGGTGAGGAACACTGCTATATAACCCAGACCAGGTGAGGACTTTGTGTGTATGGTGTGGCGCCTGTCCTCCGTGTTTATTGTGGTGGTGTTTGTTTGCCAGGCGGACAAAGATAACGACCTGGTGGGGGACCAGTGTGACAACAGCCAGGACATCGACGAGGACGGCCACCAGAACAACCTGGACAACTGTCCCTACGTTGCCAACTCCAACCAGGCCGACCACGACAAGGACGGCAAGGGTGACGCCTGTGACTATGACGACGACAACGATGGTATCCCTGACGATAAAGATAACTGCAGACTGGTGCCCAATGAAGACCAGCTTGACTCTGATGGTGGGGATTTAACACACACAGACGGACAGAACACCCCCCCCCCCCCCCACACACACACACACACACTCACAATCTTTTACACCAGGTGATGCTGTAATACTGCCCTCTAGCGAGTCAGTAGAGGATGTATCTGGCACCACTTCAGTGTTAACGAGAGCTTGGATGTTTGGCTCCCCCTACCTGTAGAGACAGCAGTGCAGCACTACCTGTAGGGAGAGAAAACAGTTACCCTTCTATCAGTCCACAGGGAAACACAAACGCACAGATAACTTGGATATAGTCAAGACTTACAGTACATCAGTCATCATGTGCTAATGGTATACCGATGTTATTCAATATTATGTTTTCTGTCATGTTTTGCCTGTTTTGTTTGTTTTCAATAACGTTTTCAGTTTAATGACCTGTGTGTTTCCTATGCAGGAGATGGCAGGGGGGACGCCTGCAAGGACGACTTTGACAACGACAACATCCCCGACATCCTGGACGTGTGCCCTGAGAACAACGCCATTAGCATCACGGACTTCAGGAAGTTCCAGATGGTGCACCTGGACCCCAAGGGAACCACGCAAATCGACCCCAGCTGGGTGGTGCGGCACCAGGGCAAGGAGCTGGTCCAGACCGCCAACTCAGACCCGGGCATCGCCGTGGGTGAGGAGAGCCATCACGCACACTGTGGGGGAACCTCCAAGGGACCCTTGGAAGTCATAGAAGCATTACGGATGAGTGCAGCTCAGTGGTAGAGCATAGAAGCAGTAGGGATGAGTGCTGCTCAGTGGTAGAGCATAGAAGCAGTAGGGATGAGTGCAGCTCAGTGGTAGAGCATAGAAGCAGTAGGGATGAGTGCAGCTCAGTGGTAGAGCAGAGAAGCAGTAGGGATGAGTGCAGCTCAGTGGTAGAGCATACAAGCAGTAGGGATGAGTATAAGTTCAGTTCACGAACTCTATCCCTGTTCTCCTCCTCCTCCCCTCCTGTCCTCCAGGCTTTGACGAGTTCAACGCGGTGGATTTCAGTGGCACGTTCTACGTGAACACGGACCGTGACGACGACTATGCTGGCTTCGTGTTTGGGTATCAGTCCAGCGGCCGCTTCTACGTGGTGATGTGGAAGCAGATCACCCAGACCTACTGGGAGGACAAGCCCTCCAAGGCGTTCGGCCTCTCAGGAGTCTCCCTCAAGGTGGTTAACTCCACCACGGGCACTGGGGAGAACCTGAGGAATGCCTTGTGGCACACAGGGAACACTGCCGGCCAGGTGAGAAACCACATGCACATCAGCCATACTTATGTTACCTATGGATTCATGTTAGTGATAATACAATCACATGTACAGTGTTTGACTGAAAATCAAAAGTTCCAGGTTCAAATCCACCCCTGGTCGTTTTGAATGAAAGTGAAGCTAGCTAGTTTTGCTTCTGTTTGAACCGATTCAAACCCAAATATCCCAAGCCCTCCCGTCAAAACCACTCCCACAAAACTACAGCAACGAGCATTGAGTGCGCGCAAGTAGGTAGGCAGACAGACAGGTAGCCCGTCCAATCATTAGTCTCGGAACAGTCTTAATGATTTGTGGTGTTTATTACAGTCGGATTGATTTCATATTACCCTCAAACCTTTAGATTTATTGGTTGCTATCAAGTTTATTTAGCTAATATGACAAAAAATGCTTTTTAAACACATTAGATACCCTGCCTTTAACTTTAACATATTGTTTCAGTTTAGAATATTTTTACGGTAACAATATATAAAACCTCACAGTATACATGTATGTGTTTGTGGCGTGTGGCGTGTGTGTGGCGTGTGTGTGATACGGTGTGCAGGTGCGTACTCTCTGGCACGATCCCAAGAACATCGGCTGGAAAGACTTCACCGCCTACAGGTGGCACCTCATACACAGGCCCAAGACGGGCTTCATCAGGTGAGCACACACACACGTGTACACACACACGTGTACACACACACGTGTACACACACACAGCTCAGGGACCCACCTGCCGGCTGTGCTGTCCCCAGGGTGGTGGTGTACGAGGGGAAGCAGATCCTGGCAGACTCGGGGCCCGTGTATGACCAGACATTTGCAGGAGGACGGCTTGGCCTCTTTGTGTTCTCCCAGGAGCTTGTATTTTTCTCAGACCTCAAGTATGAGTGTAGAGGTGAGTTACCCCCCACACATTCCCCCCCACACACACTCCCCCCCACACACACTCCCCCCCCCACACACTCTCCCCCCCCCCCCACACACTCTCCCCCTCCCCCCACACACTCTCCCCCTCCCCCCACACACTCCCCCCCGCCACACCCCCCCCCCCCACACACCCTCCCCCCCACACACCCTTCCCCCCCCCCCACACACCCTCCCCCCCACACACCCTCCCCCCCCCACACACTCTCCCCCACCCCCACACACTCCCCCCCACACACTCTCCCACCCCCCCAGAGCTGTAGAGAGGGGCGTGTGTTCTGTTGTGCTGTCTGGTTTAAGAAATAGACCGTTTTAAAAATCCTTCAAATGTTTTTTAACACCCAGATAAGCCGGAGTTTCCAACTGTGTTCATATAAAGGTAACAACCTGGAGCTGCGGTCTGCTTGGTGATGCCTGATAACTCCTCACGCTGTGCTGCCTGCTTGTCACCTGCCTGGTTACACTGGCTGTACGGTTATCATACTGGCTGTATGGTTATCATACTGACTGTATGGTTATCGTACTGGCTGTATGGTTATCATACTGGCTGTAAGGTTATCATACTGACTGTATGGTTATCGTACTGGCTGTACGGTTATCATACTGGCTGTATGGTTAAGGTTATCATACTAGCTGTATGATTATCACACTGGCTGTATGGTCATAGTGACTGTGGTCATAGTGACTGTATGGTTATCATACTGGCTGTATGGTTATACTGACTGTGGTCATAGTGTCTGGATGGTTATAGTGATGGCATGGTCATCATAGTAACTGTATGGTTAAAGTGACTGTATGGTTATTATAGTGACTGCATGTTAACCATATTGACTGTTTTTTAATAGTGATTGTGTGGTTATCATAGTGACTACATAGCAAACATTTAATCACAGAGAGTATATAGCAAACTAGTACTTTTTTACCGAAACAAGATCAATGTTGACATCACCTTACACCTGGGAAGGCCAACCTCCACCATAACTATTTTTACTTGTTCAATAACTTGTAGCAGTTACTATGTAAGTACAGTGTTGTTACTATAGGTTTTGCTATGTAGTTACATGGTAGTGGATGCAAATGTAATGTGATGTGGGTGGTGATACTGAAGAGCTCGTTATGAAGCGTGAGGTCTGTGGGAGGACGAGCAGATGTTTCAGGGTGGTCAGTGGTGGAGTACTGGGCTGGTATGGTGCGTTTGTCATCACAGCTGTAGATGGAACCCACATGTTGGGGAGCTGAGCTCTGAGGGCCTGCTGTGCCCAGCCCAAGGGCAGGGCTGGCTCCTTCCACCCTGCTGGTGTGGACCTTCCCTGGGTCTCCTATCTCTCTGTGCAGACGTGAAACTCGACTCTCATCTTTTCCAACAGAAGTTTGCTGTAACCATAGCTTTCATGTCTTCAAATGTGTTCGAAGTGATTGACCCAATGACCCATCCACCTCTCCCCCTTTCTTTCCCCCTCTCCCTCCCTCCCTCCCTCCCTCCCTCCCTCCCTCCCTCCCTCCCTCCCTCCCTCCCTCCCTCCCTCCCTCCCTCCCTCCCTCCCTCCCTCCCTCCCTCCCTCCCTCCTTCCCTCCCTCTCCTTCTCTCCCTCCCTCCCTCACCCTCTCTCCCTCCCTCTCCCTATCTCTCCCTCCCTCTCTCCCTCCCTCTCCCTCTCTCCCTCTCTCCCTCCCTCTCCCTCTCTCCCTCTCTCCCTCCCTCTCCCTCTCTCCCTCCCTCTCCCTGTCTCTCCCTCCCTCCCTCCCTCACCCTCTCTCCCTCCCTCCCTCTCCCTCTCTCTCCCTCCCTCCCTCTCTCTCCCTCTCTCCCTCCCTCTCCCTCTCTCCCTCTCTCCCTCCCTCTCCCTCTTTCCCTCCCTCTCCCTCTCTCCCTCCCTCTCCTTGTCTCTCCCTCCCTCCCTCTCCCTGTCTCTCCCTCCCTCCCTCTCCCTCTCTCCCTCCCTCCCTCTCCCTCTCTCCCTCCCTCTGTCTCTCTTTCTCCTTCTTTCTCCTTCAGATAACTGATGTGGGTGGACCATGCTCCTCTGTCTCCTGGATCTCCACATCTTCACTCCATCTTTCAGACAGACACAGACCTGCTGTGCTGGAACAGCCATCAGACAGGTTAGGGTTAGCTGTGTGTCTTCCAGGGTTAGGGTTAGCTGTGTGTCTTCCAGGGTTATGGTTAGCTGTATGTCCTCCAGGGTCTTGGAAAACCAGACTTTCCCTTAGAAGTGACATCACATCTCAGTGGACTAAGAAAAGCCAAATAACTTAACGCTGTTGTCGACATTGTAAAAAAAAATTAATCCTATTTTTTCTGTTTTACATTTTTCATTTTAGCTCACTTTTCCGACCGTCATTGTTAGTGAATACCAATATTTGAGTTCTAGGGACAGATAAGGGACATGATCCACACATTTGACCTATAACTTAAGGTTGTACCAAAGACCAGTGATGTGGCTGATTATAGACTGGTACCAAAGACCAGTGTTGTGGCAGTGTATAGACTGGTATCCGTTCCCATCATTCTTAATGCCTCTGGAAAGTTATTTAACCCCAAGGCAATTTCACAGCAACTTACTCTGGGAACAAGATGTTTATACTAAGTCTGTATTATAAATTCTTTTTTTGTAAATTATTTATGCCATTGTTTTTTGTGTTTATTTGTTTTCCTGGTTTGTTTCCCTTTTTGCTCAAATTTGTAAATACTTATTTATTTGTTTACACTGATATAAAACAACTATTTGAAATACACATGAAATTTATGCTTAACAATATCCAAACTTTGCATCATAACTGAAAGGTAGGGTCAGGATTGAAATGCAGCACTTTGCAGGCAGTGCTTCTGTCACCATGAAGTTTGGAAGTGTGTGGTTACTACACACCATGACCTGAGCAGATCTGAAAAGTCACATGAATGAGTGTTTATGCTGAGTTAGAGAGTCATGTTTAGGTTGTGTAGTGTTGTATGTAGTGTAGTGTGAGGACGTCTGTCCACAGTGTCACAGGCCCAGTGTGAGTCCACAGGCATACAGATCTATTCCTGTATGTGGAAAGTGTGTTTTCTATATATGGAAGGACTTTATTGTAAACGTGTCTTTCCTATATCAAGGCTGGGTATTCAGAACTTCCTGTTTCTTGTCTATAAGGTTGAGATAACAATATCATCACAACAGGGACATGTGGATTTCATGGGATGGCGACGTTGCAGCTGTACACCTGTAGCACAATTACCCCAGATTAGATCAAAGCTAACTGTAACTAAATGTTGCTCCTTCAAACAAACACAATAAGCAAACGATCATTAAAAAAACAAGTTATCACACAATTTGTTGTACAAATAAATGTAATTGAATGAATTTATATATAATGACAACCAACTAAGCAAAAATTCAATTAGCCAAAGTTATCCCCTTTGTGTGTGTCCCTGGGAGTAATGACATAACTACCACAACATGTGCAAAGGCTCTTGGGTAATGGACAGAAGTCTCATTCTCCATCCTTGTTTTCTACTCAGAGAACCCGACAGACCCACAATGCTGTCCCTGAATTCCATCACTAAACTGAAATAACATCAGAGTTAAAAAGCACGTTAATTACATGGATCAAACAATCAGAAAGTACGACCATATCCGTTAGTATAGCAGTTGTTGTCCCAATACATCAAAATATGTTAGCTTGTTCTGTTTTGGGGGGGTTTTGCAATGCACAAATGTAAATTGTTTTTTATATACATGATGCACATGTTACATTTTCTGCCAACCCTTTTTGTAAGTGGTAAACATTAAAAATGTATCTTGTTTAATGAAACAATCTCATGTACATGATAAGATTATGTTCTATAGGGAATAAACATTTTGTACATTATTTGTTTGTTTACAGAAATGTGGTTCAAAACTACAGAATAAGAATCCTGTTTATCGCCCAGTAGGTTTACACATATGAGGAATTTGCTTCGGTAGATGGTTGCTAACATAATATGTAGAAATATAAAGACAAATTAAATAGGTACTGTAGTAAAAAGCAGAAATATAAAGTACAAGAGAAGGTACAATTTCTGGGGAAATTGTGAGGTGTGCATAAGTCGTTTTTTGGTTTGTTTGTTTTTTACAATATCACCTCCAAACCTATTGTTTAAACTAATATCAAACATACAAACATTTGGATTTTCATAGGTGTACTTTACTGATATTTTTGTATTTTAAGTATGTATACTTAGTAAATAAGAAGATTGCATAGATTAAAAAGCATACATTGTGAGAGTGAAGTGCAGAATGAAACAGGGTTCTCTTGTCATTTCCCTCAGTGCAAGAGGGAATGTGATAGGCTTTGTGGCAGCCTCACATAGTTTAAACAGTTGCATCAAGAACCATTCTGTGTAGAAATAGTCCTAACATATATGACTTAAACTTCCCCTTTTTAAGAATTTACTCATATTGCATTAATTCATTAATAAATAATCCACTTTGAAACAAGCTTTCCCATCTACACGTAATACAAATGATAGTTTTTAGCTTGTAAGTAGTTGCAGTAGTTCAACATCAATCAAATTGTTTTATCATCTGATGGATGCCTCTGTAGATCACAAGAATCATCAGTTCGTTCCCTGTGTCTGGCAAAAGTTTTTGCTTCAAATGGAAATGTTTGAATTTACACTTCTAGCAAATGAATAACATTATCATTAACTGTTAATGATGAATCGGACTGCCAGTGAAAGAGCCAGACTGAGGCAGACGGCAGTACAGTCCTGTCCCACTGAGCTCACATTACCAATCAGAATACAATTTAAACCCCCCATGCAAGAAAGACGCTGGCTAGATGCAGCTCATATCTACAAAACACAACGATCCTGGAGATTTGTGGTGTAGGATTATTGAGTGAAATATGAAATAGTAAAGAGACTGATAGTAGGAGGTCATGTGACCGGCCGTCCGCATAGGGAAAACCACCTTGGGCGTATTGAAGAAGTCTCATATTGTACCCCAATTGCTGTGAAAGTACCAAGTCAAATACATTTAGTCGTTTAGCAGACGCTCTTATCCAGAGCGACTTACAGTAAGTACAGGGACATTCTCCCCGAGGCAAGTAGGGTGTAGTGCCTTGCCCAAGGACACAACATCATTTGGCACGGCCGGGAAACGAACTGGTAGCCTTCTGATTACTAGCCCGATTCCCTAACCACTCAGCCATTTGACTCCCAATGACGTCGGTTACCAATACGAGTTCAAGACATATTCAAAGTATTTATTCCAGATCTGTAAGGTGCAGGTGTCTGATCCACTTAAGCTGAGCATCTCAGAGGATAAAGAATACAGGAAAACAGTTATAGTATCACAATATGGGAGGTTTTACTCTCCCTAGAAATTCCAGGGGGTGACAATCAACAAAGCTTCGCAAGCACAGAAAGAAGACGCTGTATTCATGGTGCTGGATAGCTTTTGTTTAGTCTTTAGATAGGGCTCCTAGAAATGGCCTTGACGTTCCTTCTATTTTCCTCATTCAAAGTCGCCTGGCGCTATAAACTTACGTAACATTGTGACCTCTGACCTACAATCTAGTGTCACAGACATTTCCCAGTCGTATCCTACAAATGGACTAACTTATGGCTATGCAGGCATCAGCAAGCTTTAGCAAACAGCATAATGACAGTTTATCAATGTTACAAGCAACATAATTCATAGGGCCATGTTCTCATGAGTTAATATAGTAGTAGGGTATATTTTATTTAATGTTTATTTTTAGGCGCAATGGCCCATACACAAATACATTACATACAAGAGACATAAATCTACTTATCTATATATAGATCAAACATTGTTTATTATATTCAGAACATTCAGAAGAGTATAAAAGTAATTGTAGTATCCTGGAATAATTAGGATCCTACAAAGAATGTGTATCCTATCCTATGTGTATTCTATCCTGTGTGTATTCTACAACCTAGCATAACACAACATATAAGTACTAAGAACATAGATTACATCTTTGATAAGCTAAAATATAATATAAATAAAGTGATACTAAACCTCCTCTTACTAAATACTATGCAATATACAATACAATATACTAGACCTCTAAATACACATAATGACCTATACTAACCTTATAGACCTAACTAACCTAAGACAAGACCTATATTAACCTAAGACAAGTGGGGCTAGTTAGTGCAATGGGGGGGGGGGGGGCAAGGCATACACACCTTGTGGCAAGTAGAACAAACCACCTCTCAAAAGTAAGACCCTACAGGCCTTGTCCTCCATTGATCCTGTGGTGAGGGGCCATTCCCAGGCTGTTACTCAGCTGAAGGAGTTGGCTAGGATCATCAACATTTAGTGCCCTTAGAGGTGGCCAGGAAGAAGAGGAAGAAGGAGTAAAACCAGAAGAAGTGCTAGATAGTTTAATAAGAGTTTATGTCTCGGAATAAAAAAATAAATTGAATTTTACAAATCAGTGTCGGTGTATTTTGATCTTCCGAATGTACTTTTACTCTGTGTGCATAAAGGTGTGGGCAAGGGATGTCAGGGGGTTAGTGGCAATGTAAGTATATGGATATTTGCCACGGGGTGAGGGCTTCAATTACCTCTCTCTTTTTTGACCACATGTGTTTGCATCGCTGCCAACGTAGAGTTATCAGACTCATATTCTGATTAGAATTATGAGTATGACAACGTCAGGCTAGTCTCAATGGGTACAAAGCTGAACACTCGTTCTGTTGTCGAGCGGGTTAATGAGTTGGTTTCGGTTCGCGAGTTTTCCACAACTAGCGATGCCGAACTATCGAGCGCACGTAGTGGAGTCTGGCCATATCGCTACCCGCCTCCGAGCACCTGAAATAGAGAGAGAAGAGGATGGAGCAGAAGGAGGACGGGAGAGTGACGAGAGTAATCAAGAAAAAGATGACTGGCAAGACAAAATGTATTTGGTCAGTGGTGAAAGACACAAGGGCTGACACCCCTAAAGGTTCATCCAAAGATTCTAAATTCAAACTATATCAACATTGTAATTGAGTAAGCATCATTGTCACATTTTTCATCTTTAAAAGTAAGATTGTGGACCATTGTAATACAACATATCCAACTAATCTTATGAATCCAGAGTTGTATCACTCATCCAACACCAAAGCTGTGATGGGTGAGTCAACAGACCATTTTAACAATGTCACAGAAAATATTCCAAGATGGTGAGTCCTTATACAGAGATTACTACATCAATTGCCACCATATGTCTTATTTATTAGATGTGAAACTGCATTTCAGTGGCATTCCACCAAAAATGCCTGTGTCGATTACAAAATGTACGTTCCTTGTAAAATGTAGCCTACATTAACGATTTCCAATCGTTGCGAACCCTTTTTATTTTCTTTACAAATATGTGTTATATGTACAAATGTCTATTTAAATCTGTTGAATGAATGAAACGTTAAATATATATATTTTCCCTCTCTGACTGAAGTTCCCTCCCATTGCAACGCCCTCCAAGTAAAGAACTGGCCTCCTTCTGGCAAGTCGAGAACCATTCTCGTCTCTGGTATCATAAGAGAAACTAAAGATGTCAGGAAGAGGTAAAGGAGGCAAAGGACTCGGTAAAGGAGGCGCCAAGCGTCATCGCAAGGTTCTCCGTGATAACATCCAGGGTATAACTAAGCCCGCCATCCGCCGCCTTGCTCGCCGCGGTGGTGTGAAGCGTATATCAGGCTTGATTTACGAAGAGACTCGCGGTGTGCTGAAGGTGTTCCTGGAGAACGTCATCCGTGATGCCGTGACCTACACCGAACACGCCAAAAGGAAGACCGTGACCGCCATGGACGTGGTTTACGCCCTCAAGCGCCAGGGACGCACTCTGTACGGCTTCGGTGGTTAAATCATCCTCACGAATATCAACCGAAATTAAACAAAGGCTCTTTTAAGAGCCACCCACATGTTACAGATCAGAGACTTTGTTTCCATAATTTGGGTGTCGATTAGATTTCAGCCTATGACATTACTTTCAAATCTATGGCATTTTTGACGATGAAGGCACAATATACAACGCTGAGTTGAGTAGCCTAGTTTTGTCCTCAGTGTTTGACGCAATTGAACTTTGATTCAATACTAGTCTGTAGGCTTCTAATCCATTTTAGTCTAATTAAGCACGAATACTACCGGTGGTCAGGGCGTATCCGAAGTATTTGAGCCAATTGTATTGTAAAAGGGGGCATTATTCAAGGTTCTTCTGCTAATGGGCTACTTGGCTAAATATGACTAATAGCTGGATGCATGGGGGTTTGCGTGGCACTGCAACCAAACGAAACTTCAAAGTTGACGTCATTAACCACGTGTTTCTGGTTAAACTACGCGGTAAACTGCTCAGGGATTTTGGCGCAACTTCCTAGCTTTTGAGTTGCCGCGTCTCCTCCAAGCATATAGCAAACATTTCCGCTGTGACATAAATGATTGGTGAAAATTAGGATTATTCAGTGTAAAAAGGTTTCTAATATTTCCTTTCAGTTATCATAACTGTCAGTTTATGATTACTGAAAGAGAAGGGGGCAATCGGTAAATCCCACGCACGCGCAGCAGATTTCAATAGTGCTCACGAAAGGAGTGCAGCGACAAGCAGGAGGCGTGCCTAAAAATGAGGATGTCTCCCGCTATATATACTGGGTAACCAACTACTGATTTGATCATTCGTTTCTGAGAAGCAACGAGACTTGACCATGCCTGAACCAGCAAAGCCCGCGCCCAAGAAGGGCTCCAAGAAAGCCGTTTCCAAGACCGCAGCAAAGGGCGGCAAGAAGCGCAGGAAGTCTAGGAAGGAGAGCTATGCTATCTACGTGTACAAGGTACTGAAGCAGGTCCACCCCGACACCGGTATCTCATCCAAGGCCATGGGAATCATGAATTCCTTCGTCAACGATATTTTCGAGCGTATCGCCGGAGAGTCGTCTCGCCTGGCTCACTACAACAAGCGTTCAACCATCACCTCCAGGGAGATCCAGACCGCCGTCCGCCTGCTGCTCCCCGGTGAGCTGGCCAAGCACGCCGTGTCCGAGGGCACAAAGGCCGTGACCAAGTACACCAGCTCCAAGTAAACGGACGCTCCTTCATATTCACCCCAAAGGCTCTTTTAAGAGCCACCCACTTGTCTCTGACTTTGAGTAAAATCCATCACGATTACTTGAATGTTGACTTGAAGGAACTATAAGCCTCCGTGAACAGGGACGGGTTATTCTGCCAACCTATCATACGACTGTAGTATAATGCCACGCATCAATGCTGTTTGTGGTTGACAAGGGCGCAGTGTTACACGGGGTTTTAGTGTGATGTGTCGGGGAACGCACGTTGGCTGTTAAGTCCGGCCTGAGCATGCAATAAACATGGACTATTAGAAGTCGTCTCATGTATAGCATCAAGCAATCTGCAACAAACCATTTCAATAGCTTTAGCACAGTGCAAGATACAATTGATCGATTTGCTTATCACATTTAACATAATATGTAAACACTGGACTTCAAACCTGAGATGTCATTGGATGGTTGTGAACTATGTTTTTGAAAACTGTAAAATAGATGGAAATCACAGTGACAGAAGAGAGGTCAAAAACAGCAGATGAAAGCAGAGTACAATAGAGTATAGTCCTCATGAAGTGCTCATCAATGATGCAAACTGTTTCGACTATTTTTTTGCAAGGCATTTTAATTGATTATTTCAACCTATTTTTGCTTTGTTTTCACACAGTGAAACGAGAGGGGAACATAAAACACAAAATAAATGAAAGCAGAGTACATTAAAGTACAGTACAGTAGAGTCCTCATCAAGAGGCCTTCTCCCCTATCTCCACAGAGACGACTCTCTCCATTCAGGACACAGAAGTTAACAGACTGGTCAAGAGGCAGAACCCACACAAAGTAGCTGGGCTAGACCTTGTCTCTCCTGCCACCGTCAAGCACTGTGCTGACCAGGAAGCAGTGTGTTAAGCTGGGAACACACATCTCTGACTCCCGGTCCATCAGCACCGGATCTCCTCAGGGCTGCGTCTTTTGCCCTCTGCTCTTCTCCTTGTACACCAACAGCTGCACCTCCAGTCATCAGTCCGTCAAACTCCTGTAGTTTGTGGATGACACCACCCTCATTGGGCTCATCTCTGGTGGAGATGAGTCTGACTATAGGTGGGAAGCTGACAACCTGGTGACTTGGTGCAGCCAGAACAACTTAGAGCTCAATGCTCTTAAGACAGTGGAGATGGTGGTCAAGAAGCCAGAGGGGAGTGACTGAAGTGTCCGAGTCAGAGACTTGTGTTCCCAGCTTAACGCACTGCTTCCTGTCAGACAGGAAGTCTGTGATCCACCTGCGGGTGGAGTCGGGCACGTTCAGCTGGGAGAGCTTGTCCTGTAGCAGGACGGGGATGATGGTGTTGAAGGCAGAGCTGAAGTCCACAAACAGGATCCTGGTGTAGGCTGCTATCAACCCCAACTTAATACGTTACTTCCACATGTATAAAAGAAAATACAATATTTAAATTAATTATACCAAATATTAAACAGAAAGTAAATCTCACACTAATTTCCTAAACGTCCCCTCATATAAACAGGCTATTGTCAACGAAATACAACCACTTGTCCAGGCTAATGAAATCAATGAAAAGTCTTTATGACTCATTCACTTCCCATCACCAACAACATGGATATTAACGTGCAGGCATACTGAAACTGACGAGTCCGGCTCATACTGAGTAGGTAGACCAGACACACACCATCCACGGAATACAGTCACTGTAGGCTACAGTGAGACGTAACAAGTCTTACAGTAGGGATTGTGTCCTTGGAGATGGAAAAACTAGGGAAGGGAGAGCAATAGGGAGACCAAGATTTCCCCGAACGCCACCCCCGCTACACACTGTGTTTTGTATCCCCCCAAAAGAGACCAGTTTTAAGCCCCTGGTACCCCAGATGTGTATTCTAAAACAGTTACGTTTCTCGACAGATTATTTGGCTCACTAGAAAACATTTTTTCGATTTGCACGACTGCCGTTTTAAATACTATTGGGGCAAATGGCACAGACAACACGGTGCGCAGAGCTCCCTCCGCGAGGCCAACGGCGATGATTTGAGTGAGCCACAACAAAACATCGAGTGCCTCCGGTCCACATACCGTTTTGTTTTGAACGTTGAAAAGGCTGCTTGCTGCCCGATTTACTTCTTGACCGCAGCTCAATTCCAACATAGATTTTTAGCCCGTTGTTCACAGGGAGAAAACACAAGTGCCAACGGATAGCAGCGACGGAGAGAAGCCTGGCCGGGAGTTGAGTCTACACAGTTCTCATGTCCTATTTAAATCCAGCGCTCTGAACGCCGCAGCGCTACACAGCAGAGAGCAACGTCGCACTTTCAAATCGTACACGTCCCGCTAGTGTTTAGACATGGCAGAAGTCGCTCCAGCTCCCGCTCCTGCAAAGGCACCCAAGAAGAAGGCGGCAGCCAAGCCCAAGAAGGCTGGACCCAGCGTCGGCGAGCTGATCGTCAAGGCCGTGTCCGCTTCCAAGGAGAGAAGCGGCGTGTCCCTGGCAGCGGTCAAGAAAGCCCTGGCGGCCGGCGGCTACGACGTGGAGAAGAACAACTCCCGCGTCAAGATCGCAGTGAAGAGCCTCGTCACCAAGGGAACCTTGGTCCAGACCAAAGGGACGGGCGCTTCTGGGTCTTTCAAGATCAACAAGGAGGCGAAGGCAAAGAATCCCGTTAAGAAGGTCGCCGCTCCGAAAGTAAAAAAGGCAGTCGCCAAGAAACCCGTTGCTGCCAAGAAGCCCAAGAAGGTCGCTGCGAAGAAGCCCGCGGCTGCCAAGAAGTCACCCAAGAAGGCTAAGAAGCCCGCGGCAGCCAAGAAGGCAACCAAGAGCCCCAAGAAGGTGAAGAAGCCTGCAACACCCAAGAAAACAGTGGCCAAGAGCCCCAGAAAGGCAGCTAAGGCAGCTAAGCCCAAAGCCGCCAAGCCTAAGGCGGCCAAGGCAAAGAAACCGGCGCCTAAGAAGAAGTAAACCTTAGTCCGCGTCCGTATCACTAAAAGGCTCTTTTAAGAGCCACCCACCTGTCCTTAAATGTGCATGTCCATGTTGTTGGCCCCCGTACCAAACACTTTCACATGCACGATGGTGTTTCATCACGCTCTGTAAAATTGTAGCGTGGGAGTGTTCAGAACTTTGATTACAGGCCACTTCTGTTGCACCTTAAATTACCTTGGTCTCAGACATGAGTTAAATCTCCGGGACGGACATTATGAAAACAAAGTAACCAGCCAGTACCAGAGGTACAAGTGATACATGTTACGCGTCCGCCACAAAACGATTATAAATAAGATGAACAAGTTGCAATGGCACTTCTCATTTGGCATAATCTAGCGAGGAAACCATGACAGAAGAAGAAAATTAATGACACAGCTAGCTAATTTGAGAAATTATCGTTGCATGAGACTTTTATTTGTGAAAGTGCTTCGTGTAACTGTAGAGCTGCATAGAAATTGTGCTTCTGCTATTAGCAACCTGCAAATAGTTGCTTGGAATATTAAGGGTGCAAATCCAATTTAAAACCACCATCACCAACTGGATAATTGTAGGCCTATATCTATGTTAAATATGTATGTGGATATATCAAATTGTTCACACTACACGATTGACGATTGTGGCCTATAGTAGACTTTGCGTCCGTCCATCCATCCATCCATCCATCCATCCATCCATCCATCCATCCATCCATCCATCCATGCCACATTAATGTATGTGATTGGCGCCTTAAACGAGGAGCGACTGAATGAACAAAGAGACGTGAGGAGGACAGACCAGACGACAAAACGCGCCTTCTGCGGGAAAGAGAATGGCTCCACCCCCGAGTCTGTCGCCACCTCCGATTGGATCAAGACCCAACCGACATTGTGACCAATGAAAGCCGTTTACCGTCAGCTAGCCTATAAATGTTGTGCTCCGACAGATTTGCTTCACTACTCTTTTTAACAGACGTATCACGAAGATGAGCGGAAGAGGCAAAACCGGAGGCAAAGCAAGGGCTAAGGCCAAGACCAGGTCATCCCGCGCCGGGCTGCAGTTCCCCGTGGGTCGTGTCCACAGGCTTCTCCGTAAAGGCAACTATGCTCAGCGTGTGGGAGCAGGCGCACCCGTCTACCTGGCAGCTGTTCTCGAGTACCTCACCGCTGAGATCCTCGAGTTGGCCGGTAACGCTGCTCGTGACAACAAGAAAACCCGTATCATCCCTCGTCACCTGCAACTGGCCGTCCGCAACGACGAGGAACTCAACAAACTTCTCGGTGGCGTTACGATCGCTCAGGGTGGAGTGTTGCCCAACATCCAGGCGGTGCTTCTCCCCAAGAAGACCGAGAAGGCCGTCAAAGCCAAGTAAAGACTAAATCTCAGTCTCACTTTACCCAAAGGCTCTTTTAAGAGCCACCCACTACACTCTTCAAAAGCGCAATGTCTTACAACTCTGTCTAGTGTCAAAGTTATTGGACTATCTACATGCAAGGTACAATAACTATTTAAACTAATACTTTTCTCCACTCTGGCACCACTTTATGGAGTTCCACCACTTAACCTAAATGGTTTACTGTGCTGCTCAATCTGCAAGGTGGCCCACAGTGTCTGACACCAGAGATAAATCCCATTTAGGTGCTGATGCTCTCGGAGGTGGCCTGAGCCTACACACCCCAGCCAGAAAATGCTTGACCAGCGGGTGGCTGATAAACGCTGTCTTGGCGAACCCTTCGTGACATGCCGAAATGGCAGCTGCGTAAAGATGCACAGTGCTCGCGGCTAAGCCCTCGTCAAACAACGATTGTAAAAAACACAAGAACATTTAGACTGGACATGAGACCCGGGTCAAGGTTCTGTTTTCCACACCATTGCATAAAGGCTCACCGGGCGCGACGCGTACCCTCTAGCAGTAGATTGGAACCAGAAAATAAGGGGAGTAGAGACCTGGGTTCTCCTTATCTCTGGGGACCGGAATCACTGTCCCTTTGGTCAGCAAACTCACTATCTCCTTCCGGAGCGCGAGTGCCTTCAGTGGGCAGGACAAATACGTCTCCAGGACAAGTCCGTACAAACTCTCCCTCACCCCTCTGAAAGGAGGGCGAGTCCGTACGAACTGGATGGCATAACCCTCTCATCATCCTGTCTAGCCAGCATGGCAGAGAGAGCGGGTGTGCGTTCAGCTGCAGAGCCGCAGACAGGAAACTGCTGTATTCTCGTCTGACCCCCGCCGCCACTGTGCACCGAATCGGCGACACAGCCCAAGGTGGGGTCGACTCCAAAGGGCTGGAGCAGCGTCTCAAGGCCAAAAGAGGTCTGAGTGCTGTCCTCATTATGGGCCTCGAGAGGACTCGCATCACAACCAGAGGTCTGTGCGTATCGTGATAACAGAGTCACACACTGTGTTATGGTGCATGGGGGCTGCTAGCGGTCTGGCCACACGCTTGCTAGCTGGGCCAGACTCCGCTATGTACGTGCTCGATGGTTCGGCATCGCCAGTCGTGGAAAACCTGTGAACCGAAACCAACTCATTACAACCGAAGCCTCTGTCCCCGCCGCCAGTCATGTTCTCCTCTTCTTCCCACTTCCGCCACCACGCCAGCTGGGGTTAGTTGGACGGCTGTAACCTGCTCTCTCGGTGGAACAGGTGCCCCGGGAGGAGCAGCCTGCGTCGCAGTGGCCGCTCGTGCCACCGGAGGGCGAGCTCGTTTCCTCCTGCTTCGAGAGGCACCTGCAGGAACAGAGAAGGGAGCAGTGGTAGCCTTCTTCTGCAGGGGCATATGCCCTAGCAGGTGCTTCCTCTCCTCCTCCAGGTGCGAGAAGTGTTTGTACGCTGATGCCACAGCCGGTCAAGCCAAGCCCCCGCCAGCCACTGGAGCATTGAGAAGGGTGGACTTGTCCGCCTCTCTCATGGCCGTCAGGGACAGCCACAGGTGGCGATGAATCACAAGGCTGTTGCCCATAGCTCTTCCAGCGCAAATAGCCGCCCCCTAGTTCAAGTGGAGCACCACTGATGCCATCCTGGCCATCCAAGACGTCTCCTCAGGGGACAGGCCTTCAGGGCACTCCGTAGAGTTTGGAGACCGCCACCGTCAAGATGGCGGCGTTGCCGGAGGCCGCCGCTGCCTGCTCACCCCAGACGTATGCCTTGTCTGCCAGAGAGGCAGTAAGCTTGTCCCGGGAGGACGGCAGGGTCGCTTTTCTAGCTGTCATCCATGCGCTGGTACCAGGTACGCCGCGAGGGACGGTTCCAAGGGCGGGGGGCCGGCCTTAACCGCCTCTCCCAGCCCGGTCACCCTCATGAACGCGAGCAGCGCTTTGACTGGCGCGTTAGCCCAGGAGCCCTGCACGTACTCAGCCAGGTTTGGCATAGTGGGGCTCAAGGGTTTCGAGGTCTTCATGCGTTTCGCATGGGGGCCAACCTCCCATGGGTCCTCTTCCTCCACAGGAGGAGAGGCCGGCAGGGGAACGCCCATGATCTCCGCTGCTTTCGTAATGATAGCTGGGAAATCCGCCCTGAGCTCCTCGTCATCCTCCGAAACTGAACTCAGCGCTCGCCCTTCGTCATCAAGAAAGGACAGGGGGGCATTAGTCACCTCAAGGTGGTCCTCAAACTCCGAACTCTCCTCGTCAGAGAGCAGGGCCGAGACCACGTCTTCAAGGAGCTCCTCCACCTGGAAGAAATCAAAGCGCAGCCGCCTCTCCGAAACAGAGAGGCAAGCGCATGATTCACAGTCAGGGGAGTCCACCAACCTGTCCTTGGTATGCCGGGGTCCCAAGCACACGATCAGCCTCCAGGTTACACCTGCACTTGGCTCTTAACAGAGCCTTGCGTGGGAGCACTGGACTGGAAAAGCTCACGTTCTTTTCTTATAGATATTCTTCAATCTTGAAGTCAATAAAGTCAAGTGACACGTGCAAATGTTGGTGGGGAACATGAGTGACAGCGGTCACCCCTTTATATAGGTCACCTGTGTGAGTGACAGGTGTGTATATATTTTGATTTTCAGTCATTGGCTGCACTAGGCAGCGGGTAAACCATTTGGAGCAGAGCTCCCCAATGGGGCGGAGTTCCACGAAATAGAACGGACAGAATAGTCTGGAAAAGACTTAATTGCTTATGGTCAATATGCGCAGCAACTTTACATATTTGAATGCTTGTATCCATGTTCGGGTTATCTGAAGTGTGAACACGCTCTGTCACAAGCACGATCTTAAATGCAGAAATTCGTTTTATTTTAAACATTCATCGCCTACTTGCCCGCCTCTGCGCAGCAGTGCAAGGAGGATGAGGGCGGGGCCAGAAGGTTTCAAATGTGGGCGGGAACTGACATCCGTCCCTGCGTCCAATTGCCAACGGAAAAGGCGTCGACGGTTTACCAATCAGTCTGCTCGGGAGAGAAGTCCAATCAGCGGACGACAAGCCGACCATATATACTTCTTTATCCCTTCTACCGAAACTTACTTCAAACTCGTCGACGAAAAGACTCCCATCATGGCCAGAACAAAGCAGACCGCTCGTAAATCTACCGGTGGCAAAGCCCCGAGGAAGCAGCTCGCCACCAAGGCTGCTCGTAAGAGTGCACCGGCCACTGGTGGCGTCAAGAAGCCCCATCGTTACAGGCCCGGGACCGTGGCTCTGAGAGAGATCCGTCGTTACCAGAAGTCCACCGAGCTGCTTATTCGCAAGCTGCCTTTCCAGCGTCTGGTCAGGGAAATCGCCCAGGACTTCAAGACTGACCTGCGTTTCCAGAGCTCCGCTGTGATGGCTCTGCAGGAGGCCAGCGAGGCTTACCTGGTCGGCCTGTTCGAGGACACCAATCTGTGCGCCATCCACGCCAAGAGGGTCACCATCATGCCCAAGGACATCCAGCTGGCCCGCCGCATCCGCGGAGAGCGCGCCTAGACGTTGTCCGTGATCATGTGATCTCGAAACCCACAAAGGCTCTTTTAAGAGCCACCTCACTGTTTATACGAAAAGACAAATGCTTCCTAGTCAAACGTCTTACTCGTACATGCTGTAATGTTTATTTTTAATAAGCAGAATTTGAGCACTCATCTGTGGCTCTGCCTCTCCTATAAAGTATAATAATTTAGTCGTACTGGAGATTATTATAACTTTAGTGGATGTGTTCATTATGGTATCTTGGCATTTGCAGGAACTGGTCTGTTCAATGATTTAGAAGGCAAAAAGAAAGGCAAGTGTTTCTGGCTTATTTTGCACAGCCATAAGGTATTGGAATGCCCTGCAGCTCTCAACTGACACTAGACAGACCAACAGTTGTTTGGCATTTTAAGATACAAACATTGGTCTTAAATGTTTGTCTTAATATAACGACCATTATTTCTAACCTCACCATCATCATCATCACCACCACCACCATTCTTTATGGCAGTCGAAACTTTGCTCTAGTTGAAAGAAACTTGTATTAAGTATCATTAATTTTCTGTACATTTCCAACATAGATGGATAACTAAAGTTACTTTGTGCAATTTGTTGTTGTTGGCCAACCTCCTCCTCTCTCTGGCAGACAGCTGGGGGGGTTCTGTTGAGGGGGACGGGGCACCGGGTAGGAGTCGCCCATGGGGTCTGGACAGGGAACAAAGAACAACGTCAGTTCAGTCAAGACAATCGCGTATTAGATTTGAGCATTTATTGTTTCATGACATGGACATGTAGATTTACTTTGGCGGAGTGGATGATCTAAGGGAAGCAATAGAGATATAATCATCCCCCTGGTGGATAGACATACAGACAGCATGGGGGAGAAGGGGACGGTGGAGGGTGGCAGCAGCACTGATCATACAACGACCGGGGTGAGTGTGTGCATATCCGCGCGTCTTTTAAGAAACAAAAGCATATGAAATGTTATGGTAAAACATTATTCAATAAATAGTATTCTAACATGTTTTTATGTTTTATTAGCCATGCAATAAAAGTCAATAACAGTTACATCAATCCCTCTGGGCATTATAATTATGTGAGAAATATATTAAAATACAGACATACAAAAATAAATATGTATTGACTATTGATAAACTGTTTACAACAGTGTTGTAAATGTGTCTTACCATCAGGGACGTGGACGGCAGGAGAGACGTGTGTATGATTCTGAGGTGGACAGGTTGGTGCAGAGGCAGCCGTGGTAAAAGAAGATTCCTCTGAGACAGATGTGCCAGAACATTATTATAATTCTGTGACAGATAGCTGTGCATATAGAAAGTAATTTCAAAATAAAGAAGTATAAATTAAGTTGGAACGGATAGATATTTTTAGGTAAACCTATTGTTTCTCCTATTAACTTTAGAGACTTCAAAATAGGTACATAATTGGAATGAGGAGAAACCTTTTTTGTATACTTCGAAGTCTTCAACATCAACATCGCCCACTTCATGCTTTACAGTGCAGCGGTACTTTTTAGTTTCAGCCTCTTGGTTCTTGATGATGATCACACTAGTCACCCTCCTGTCCTCCCTCTGCTCCAGCTCTTCTCTCTCTGCTTCAGGCACCTCCACCAACCGGCCGTCTTCTCTCTCCATCTTCCATGAAAACCTCACCAAGTCTGGGAACATGTCACTGGCCTGGCACAGCAGGGTGGTCCTTCCATTTGTTTGGGTTTTGGTCGCTTGATAGGCCATCACTTTTGGGAGTTTTACACGGGTGTCTGATGGTTCGATAAAAGAAGAAGAAAAAAGTATGCTACATTTTTCACAGGAATTTACTATTGAGTATTGAGAAATTAAAATCTACAGCAAATATTAAGTTCCCTAGATATTACCAGTCTTTAACATCGATTTTTGAATAGAGCTCATCATTAAAAACAATTGAATATGTCCCTTGCTGCACTCTAAATTGTATTACTTAATATAATTACTACCACAGATTGTATATAAACACTATCTGCATGCAAAAAAAAATTACATTCACAGTAACTTCATCAAAGGACATTCTGGGTAGCGTACTGGGCTTTGGGAAACACTGTAATGATCAGAATGAACATTTTAAGTATTTTACCTAAGATGTCAATCCAAAAAATTACTTTATGAACAAAAGTATGGAGATAACAAAACAATTTATTTAGATATTATTTGAGAATATGGGAATTTGAGAATCACTAGTACAACAACTGAAGAACAGTATCAATTAAATATTTAAATGTTTACTTTGTTTTGTAACATGCAATGTATTACAAACATAAAAACATAGAAAACATATTCAATATAGCTAATTATAAAGTAAAGTTTATAATTTAAACACTTATATCTTACCAGTAACGTAAAGTCTAGTGCCAGGACCAAAGATGTAGACACAATGAAATGTCCCATACCTATAAGTCTGTTGGATGAACTAAGGGGTATAGGCATAGTTATTTATTATTTGAATGTTCTAAATATCTGCTTTATAAACTAGCACCATTTAATACAAAGGTATACTTCAAACTTACATATTTCTACATTTATACTTAGAACTCAAAACATTGTTACACCACATAAGAAATAATAGGGTTTGGTGTGTCCTTGCTAAATGTATTCCACCTACCGTAAGTTTTTCATTCCTGCATTTAATGAGAAAAAATTTCTATATATCCTCTCTATAAAGTCATGGCTGTCACTTCACCTGCAAGTGTTTCACTTCTCTATAATAGTGAGCATGCCCTCCTCTATAATAGTGACTTTGACCTCCTGTATAATAGTGAGTCTGCCCTCCTGTATAATAGTGAGTCCGCCCTCCTGTATAATAGTGAGTCCGCCCTCCTGTATAATAGTGAGTCTGCCCTCATGTATAATTGTGATCCTGCCCTCCTTTATAATAGTGAGTCTAACCTCCTGTATAATAGTTAGTCCACCCTCCTGTATAATTGTGATCCTGCCCTCCTTTATAATAGTGAGTCTAACCTCCTGTATAATAGTTAGTCCACCCTCCTGTATAATAGTTAGTCCACCCTCCTGTATAATAGGGAGTCTGCCCTCCTGTATAATAGTGAGCCTGCCCTCCTCTATAATAGTGAGTCTGACCTTGTATATAATACAGAGAGTCTGCCCTCCTGTATGATAGTGAGTCTGCCCTCCTGTATGATAGTGAGTCTGCCCTCCTGTATAATAGGGAGTCTGACCTGTATAATAGGGAGTCTGACCTCCTGTATAATACAGAGAGAATGCCCTCCTGTACAATAGTGAGTGTGCCCTCTGTCACATCTGTGCATGTCCGCCGCTCCTCCAGAGGGCGATGCAGATCCTAGGACTCACCTTTCACCTGTCACTGACTTCCTGTTGAAGGACATGAAGGCCCTCCTCTTTCACTCTGTCATGGTTTGTCATGGACATATGTGAAGTGAAGTTGGTGAGAATACGTTTTCTACCGTGGATTACTGTTTCTTTTGTAGCTTTTTGGAATATACCTCTTTCGTTGTGGATTATATGGACTGTACTGACTGCTCCGCTCTGTAAAGTTCACAGTAGCCGGATACAAACTTTCCTTTGTTTTTTCTGGTTTCCTGTGTGGATTACCTTTTGTTGAAATATTGCCCGCTCTGTTCCGAGGAGAACTCGGCATCAATATATTTTGAACCCTACACCTGCATTCTGCACGTGTGCTTCAGACCTAGCCTGATACCCTCCTATATAATAGGGAGTCTGCCCTCCTGTATAATAGTGAGTTAGCCCTCCTGTATGATAGAGAGCCTACCCTCCTGTATAACAGTGAGTCTGCCCTCCTGTATAATAGTGAGTCTGCCCTCCTGTATAATAGTGAGTCTGACCTCCTGTATAAAAGTGAGTCTACCCTCCTCTATAATAGTGAGCCTACCTCCTGTATAATAGTGAGCCTACCTCCTGTATAATAGTGAGTCTGACCTCCTGTATAAAAGTGAGTCTGCCCTCCTCTATAATAGTGAACTTGCCGTCCTGTATAATAGTGAGTCTGCCCTCCTGTATAATAGTGAGTCTACCCTCCTTTATAATAGTGAGTCTGCCCTCCAGTATAATAGTGAGTCTGCCCTACTGTATAATAGTGAGTCTGCCCTCCTGTATAATAGTGAGTCTGCCCTCCTGTATAATAGTGAGTCTGCCGTCCTGTATAATAGTGAGTCTGCCCTCCTGTATAATAGTGAGTCTACCGTCCTTTATAATAGTGACTCTGCCCTCCAGTATAATAGTGAGTCTGCCCTCCTGTATAATAGTGAGTCTGCCCACCTGTATAATAGTGAGTCTGCCCTCCTGTATAATAGTGAGTCTGCCGTCCTGTATAATAGTGAGTCTGCCCTCCTGTATAATAGTGAGTCTGCCCTCCTGTATAATAGTGAGTCTGCCGTCCTGTATAATAGTGAGTCTGCCCTCCTGTATAATAGTGAGTCTGCCCTCCTGTATAATAGTGAGTCTGCCCTCCTGTATAATAGTGAGTCCGCCCTCCTGTATAATAGTGAGTCCGCCCTCCTGTATAATAGTGAGTCTGCCCTCATGTATAATTGTGATCCTGCCCTCCTTTATAATAGTGAGTCTAACCTCCTGTATAATAGTTAGTCCACCCTCCTGTATAATTGTGATCCTGCCCTCCTTTATAATAGTGAGTCTAACCTCCTGTATAATAGTGAGTCTGCCCTACTGTATAATAGTGAGTCTGCCCTCCTGTATAATAGTGAGTCTGCCCTCCTGTATAATAGTGAGTCTGCCGTCCTGTATAATAGTGAGTCTGCCCTCCTGTATAATAGTGAGTCTGCCCTACTGTATAATAGTGAGTCTACCCTCCTTTATAATAGTGAGTCTGCCCTCCAGTATAATAGTGAGTCTGCCCTACTGTATAATAGTGAGTCTGCCCTCCTGTATAATAGTGAGTCTGCCCTCCTGTATAATAGTGAGTCTGCCGTCCTGTATAATAGTGAGTCTGCCCTCCTGTATAATAGTGAGTCTACCGTCCTTTATAATAGTGACTCTGCCCTCCAGTATAATAGTGAGTCTGCCCTCCTGTATAATAGTGAGTCTGCCCACCTGTATAATAGTGAGTCTGCCCTCCTGTATAATAGTGAGTCTGCCGTCCTGTATAATAGTGAGTCTGCCCTCCTGTATAATAGTGAGTCTGCCCTCCTGTATAATAGTGAGTCTGCCGTCCTGTATAATAGTGAGTCTGCCCTCCTTTATAATAGTGAGTCTAACCTCCTGTATAATAGTTAGTCCACCCTCCTGTATAATAGTTAGTCCACCCTCCTGTATAATAGGGAGTCCGCCCTCCTGTATAATAGTGAGTCTGCCCTCATGTATAATTGTGATCCTGCCCTCCTTTATAATAGTGAGTCTAACCTCCTGTATAATAGTTAGTCCACCCTCCTGTATAATTGTGATCCTGCCCTCCTTTATAATAGTGAGTCTAACCTCCTGTATAATAGTTAGTCCACCCTCCTGTATAATAGTTAGTCCACCCTCCTGTATAATAGGGAGTCTGCCCTCCTGTATAATAGTGAGCCTGCCCTCCTCTATAATAGTGAGTCTGACCTTGTATATAATACAGAGAGTCTGCCCTCCTGTATGATAGTGAGTCTGCCCTCCTGTATGATAGTGAGTCTGCCCTCCTGTATAATAGGGAGTCTGACCTGTATAATAGGGAGTCTGACCTCCTGTATAATACAGAGAGAATGCCCTCCTGTACAATAGTGAGTGTGCCCTCTGTCACATCTGTGCATGTCCGCCGCTCCTCCAGAGGGCGATGCAGATCCTAGGACTCACCTTTCACCTGTCACTGACTTCCTGTTGAAGGACAGGAAGGCCCTCCTCTTTCACTCTGTCATGGTTTGTCATGGACATATGTGAAGTGAAGTTGGTGAGAATACGTTTTCTACCGTGGATTACTGTTTCTTTTGTAGCTTTTTGGAATATACCTCTTTCGTTGTGGATTATATGGACTGTACTGACTGCTCCGCTCTGTAAAGTTCACAGTAGCCGGATACAAACTTTCCTTTGTTTTTTCTGGTTTCCTGTGCAGGTTACCTTTTGTTGAAATATTGCCCGCTCTGTTCCGAGGAGAACTCGGCATCAATATATTTTGAACCCTACACCTGCATTCTGCACTTGTGCTTCAGACCTAGCCTGATACCCTCCTATATAATAGGGAGTCTGCCCTCCTGTATAATAGTGAGTTAGCCCTCCTGTATGATAGAGAGCCTACCCTCCTGTATAACAGTGAGTCTGCCCTCCTGTATAATAGTGAGTCTGCCCTCCTGTATAATAGTGAGTCTGACCTCCTGTATAAAAGTGAGTCTACCCTCCTCTATAATAGTGAGCCTACCTCCTGTATAATAGTGAGTCTGACCTCCTGTATAAAAGTGAGTCTGCCCTCCTCTATAATAGTGAACTTGCCGTCCTGTATAATAGTGAGTCTGCCCTCCTGTATAAAAGTGAGTCTGCCCTCCTCTATAATAGTGAACTTGCCGTCCTGTATAATAGTGAGTCTGCCCTCCTGTATAATAGTGAGTCTACCCTCCTTTATAATAGTGAGTCTGCCCTCCAGTATAATAGTGAGTCTGCCCTACTGTATAATAGTGAGTCTGCCCTCCTGTATAATAGTGAGTCTGCCCTCCTGTATAATAGTGAGTCTGCCGTCCTGTATAATAGTGAGTCTGCCCTCCTGTATAATAGTGAGTCTACCGTCCTTTATAATAGTGAGTCTGCCCTCCAGTATAATAGTGAGTCTGCCCTCCTGTATAATAGTGAGTCTGCCCACCTGTATAATAGTGAGTCTGCCCTCCTGTATAATAGTGAGTCTGCCGTCCTGTATAATAGTGAGTCTGCCCTCCTGTATAATAGTGAGTCTGCCCTCCTGTATAATAGTGAGTCTGCCCTCCTGTATAATAGTGAGTCTGCCCTCCTGTATAATAGTGAGTCTGCCCTCCTGTATAATAGTGAGTCCGCCCTCCTGTATAATAGTGAGTCCGCCCTCCTGTATAATAGTGAGTCTGCCCTCATGTATAATTGTGATCCTGCCCTCCTTTATAATAGTGAGTCTAACCTCCTGTATAATAGTTAGTCCACCCTCCTGTATAATTGTGATCCTGCCCTCCTTTATAATAGTGAGTCTAACCTCCTGTATAATAGTTAGTCCACCCTCCTGTATAATAGTTAGTCCACCCTCCTGTATAATAGGGAGTCTGCCCTCCTGTATAATAGTGAGCCTGCCCTCCTCTATAATAGTAACCTCTTGCAGCCACCAGGATAAAAGCATTCTCTACTAAACATACATTCCAATAGATCCCCCTTAACAATATCTCCTTTCAAGACGGATATATTCTTTGGGGTATATAAAAAAAAAGACATGGAACATAACATTTCCATAAATATTATTGTAGTGTCATGAATAAAACAAATATAATACTGACAAATGCACGATTAACAAAATATGGTTCGAGCATTGTTAACTCTTGTGTAGTAACATTATGTTTACTCCCCTTGTCCTTAGGGTTAAGTATAAACCACTTTTACTAAACGCTCAAATAAAAGCTTCAAAAGCAGGTAAATTACATTTTAAACCACAAATATATTTAGCTTGAAGAAACAACCTGTCACTCATCATAAACTTATATATCTGGGTTTTCCCTCTTCACAGTGCAGACTGCATTTAATCTGATTGGACATCACTTCTTTGTATTGCAACACTGATTTGTGCACCCATGGCTTCAGCAGAGAGAGTACAGTCATCTGCAGCACCTTTATAGCCTCTGTATCAGAAATCATTTGCACGCATAATGTCCATTTCTCATTGTGTGTTTACATCTTTGGAGGTTTTATGGTGTGTACAATATCTGACAGACAATGCCAATGTAACCTCTGTACCCTGGGGTTTACAGCTTTCACGGAAACATGAACAGAGGTGAGGTTGTATGAATGAGGCTTCTGCACCAAGTGAGTTCCACTTGTTTTTGTACAAAGTAGGTTGACTTGTCCTCACTGTGGGACCTCCCCGTTCAGATGCCACAGTAGTAGGTGGCAGGATGAACAGTTTAACAGACTGATCTTTAACTGACATTGGCCTCCTTCCAAGACAACAGAGCAGTCTGCCTTCAGAGGATGAGGGGTTTCTGAACTGACACCTCCACTTGAAGAGACATGAAGAATCCAGATCAAAGGTTCTCCATGTTTTGATCCCAGTGAGTACAGACACCCTGCTCATTGTTGCCGAAGCTGAAAGAAGCACTCTGTCCCTCTCTCCTGGTCCATGACACCTGCTCCTGTGTTGCCATGGCTGCACTGAAATATCAAATGTTTTTTTTTTTTTTAAGCACATACACATATGAATATGTTTTGATTACTTACCGAAACAAAGGACATGGACCAAAGTAGTAAAGATTACTTTCATGTATCTGCTATTTAACTGTCCACTTTTGGAGAGATGCAGAGAGAGATGAAGATGTGAGAGTTGTCTGGTTTGTAACAGTTCATAAAGCCTCACGTTGATTGTAGGTGGTGAACTGTAGGGCGGAGACGCTTCGTGTTGGTCCCCGGCTTTGGAAACACAATTCAATTCCGGGTAGATGTTCAGGGAGATAATTGACTCGTTAATATTTGACTCCAATTTTAGAAATGTGCACAATTGCGTTACTTGTAACGTTGAGCGCTAAACAGTTAATGACTTGAAACTGGCGTCGGTAAAAATTGTCTGTTTGATCAAAGCATCGACCTTAAAATATGCGCGTTCGCTAATCAGTCGTTTATCTCTCCATTGATATGGATTTAACCACCGACCTAGTATGTAAACTGACCACTCAGAGGCTTCGGTAAATTCCTTCGGAGCGTGGAGATCCACTGTAAGTGACTCAGAGGCCTTAAGTTGAAACCTACTCCAGAAGTCTATGTTTATAATCAATATATAGCCTTATCAACCAGATGAGATCAATGTTTTCACCGCCGTATCGTGATAGATAAGTTTCAAAGAGAACAAGTAACATTTAATGCAAAATAATAGTTTGTTATCTAAATAGTAAGATAATCAATACAATGATAATGAAATATCATCAAATACAAAACATACCTTCAGAGCAATGGTTAACAAAGGTATTCACAATGAAGACTAGGCGCCTAACGCACCGGAGCTGTATCATAAACAGAACTCAAAGTGATTGGTAAAACTTCTTCCTATATACACCCAAACCTGACTAAAATGGGGACATAGGTCATATGACTGAAAAGTTGTTGAATGCAGAAAAATTCAAATGGGATCATTAATCAAGGCTGCAGTAGACCAAGTGGTGCCCTTGCAAGACAAAAGAATATATATTAACATGTTGGTCTGCTGCAAGCACAAACTCTGTAAACCCTGTACATGTATATGTTACAGTATTACAATTATTACTAGAATGTAATACATAAAATAAGAAAAAAAAGCGTATCAAACACAACATTAAAAGCTGTTTAGAACGATATTTACAAGAACAAAACTTTTAATGATAATTTCAGAGTCTTCCTTGGTCAACCTTCCTCTTCAACTGTTGACATCACCTCTCCATAGGTGTGTCATCAAGGTGTGATTGTCATTTTAACATTCATGCAAATCAATGACTGTCCCAGACGAGTGTCTGGGTGACCAGTGACAAAGGGGCTGCAAAAACAGCCCTACATAATCATGTTACACATGTACCATTGCTCTAGTTGTCTATTGGTCAAGTTTTGCATACAGGCTCTGGGTGGGATTTCAGGTGGCAGAACTTTGTACATCATTCAGCCTTTAAAGTCTGCGCCGCTTGGTGCAAGTAGTGAAGAACAAATATGAGGTCACACTGCACTTCGAGAGGTGTGTCTGTATCTCACAGGTCTTAGAAATCTCACAATCATCGCTGAGGTTGTGTCCTGTCTTGCTATTACAAGAAATCTATTCATTTACCTATGTATTTATTTATTTAATTGTGACTAACTCTGCGTTCCATATTCTAAGGGTGCCATGACTGAAAAAAGGTTAGGAAACAATGATCTAGATCATTGGTTCTCAAACTATGGTACGCGTACACTGGTGGTACGTGTGCCCCCTTCTAGTGGTACGCGGAGGAATTTTAAACACTTAAATACCTTAACCATGATATAATTGATATTTTTTTTTGCTTTCCCTATAATATTTCTGTTTTAAAACAAAAATAAATGTTGTACTGCGCGAACTGTGTAGCTCAATAGGGCAGGGCTTCAGACTGCGACCAAATGGTTGCATTTTGCGACCAGTTTTGAGACAGTGCAAGCATTGTTTACAAGCACTTACGCTGGTGCGACCTACAAATTTGGAATTTATTGGGTGTGCACGTCAGCACACGTTAGCAACGACTCATAGATAAGAGGGCCTAGTACAGCGATATCAGTGAGCCCTCAGCATTAGTATCGTAGCTAAAAGTCTTGGAAAGTTGAGGCTATTTTTTGCTAGGTACCTATAAACCTAGCTAAAAGTATTGGAAGGTTTAGGCTATTTATCGCTATTATGTCTTAATCTGCCAAACCAGTGGGTTTCCCTTCGTTCTTTTGGTGAGCAGTCTCACGAGCCCTTCTCATAGAGCCGAGCAGCTAAATACTTATTTAGCATTAGCGTTGTTAGCTACTGTATCCCTGCCTGTATTTGCGTTGTTGTGCTTTTATAATCAGCAAGTATCGTGTCGTGGTATAGGAGGACTGTTCGAAAAGCGCTGCATCATGCATTTAAGTCATTTAGCTTAGACTTGCATGTACAGTACGTAATGTCACATTAAATCATGTATTTAAACTCAAGTTTGTGTGGTGCGTTGCTGTATCAGTTGTAAAAATGTCACACAAAAAAACTGACCCATCTTCAACCGACGCAAGCACACTCCACAATTTCCCCAGAAATTGTACCCTCTCTACATTAATAATTGCATTGCAGATTTATATAAGGTGTACCCCTAATTTTCTGCTTGCGCTCCAAAAAATTTCAGTCAGGGGCTACTGTGCTCTAGTAAAAAAAGTTTGTCTTGAGCATTATAGGGTATACGCTACTGTATATTAACGTTGGTCATAATGGTGGTACTTGGAGAGTCAAATATTTTCTGAGGTGGTACGGGGTGTGAAAAGTTTGAGAACCGCTGATCTAGATGAAGCCCAGACAGTTTTTGAACTGAGCATCAGAGACAGTCGTCACTGTGGTTCCCAACACCACTCTTCCAGCAGGCACAGTAGTAGGTGGCAGAATGGGACAGTTTAACTGACTGTATCTCCAAATCATAGTTGTTGTCCCTTCTCAAGGCTGAGAAGTCATCTTTTTGAGGATGACCATAACTGGAATCTATGTTGCCATTTTTCCTTCTAATGTCCAAAATCAGAACAAAAGGCTCCCCTGCTCTTTCCTGGTACCAGTAGACATAAGAACCAGAACACTGCCCAGTGCCTCTGCAGCTGAAGAAGACACCCTCGCCCTCTCTCCTGGTCCATGACATCTGGTCCTGGACCAGTTGGTCTCCAGCTGCTGCTGTTGTACAGAGAAGAAATCTAACTTTATCTTGTGATCACAGCTGTCAATGTCACATTTACAGTACGTGTAGAAAACTCACCTAAAAACAGGACAGATGTAAAAGCACTGAAAACAAGGAACATGTCTACACCATTAAACTGTCAACTGTTGTAACTGAAGTTGTTCAGGTCTTTGTTCAGTGTGGGCAGAGAGAAAAAGATGTATTGGGGTGTCTGGTTTCAGATAGTTCATCTAACCTCATGTCACGTGTCCACCATGCTTCAGTCCTCTATTGGTTGAGACAGTTTCCTAGCATGACCTTTAACTTGTGTAAAAGAGGTAGACTGTACACATGGACTCCCAAACAATCTGTGGTTAAATGGAACTTTGGTTAGAGTGACTGTCTAATGCATGTGATGAATCACCTGTCAATCTAACTGTGGTTGAACAGTCTCACTGTGTTTCCAGTAAACAACATCAGAGCCTTCATTAGAAAACCATGAACATGTTCACCACATTCCTACTGTGCAGCTGTGTACCATCAAACTCATATCAATGTGCCTGTGAAAGGACAATTATAAAACATTCAAGCTGTATGATTATACAGTATAATATCCATTACATATCTTGGTAATAATAATACAATTACAAATAATTTGATTAATTGAAAATGTATACAAAAATATAAGCACTGGCTGCAAACACATTGACATTATGCAGATATATCAGCCGTACATTCATACAGTAAAAAGCCTTTCGATATTCATCCCAAAGAAGCTTTATCGGGTTGAGGACAGTCAGGAATGCTGAACTAATGATAACAAGTAAATCACTAGCTTCATGCAGGTCCATATTAAGATAATGTATTTAGTGTTTATTTGTCCTCAAGAAGGTGGTCTTGCACACACTTACACTCCCCTATGTAGGTATTGGAAATGTTTCTGCTGCACACTAAAGAAACATGAAAACATGAATAAAACATGATCATGGAGCAGAAGTTAAGAATTTGACCTTTTATTTGTGTCTGTTTCAATATGTATGTGCTTTATAAACTTGTAATAACAATACTTTGTGTTTCATCTTCCTATTTTAAGCAAACAAAAGTGTTTGGACACTTTAATTTAGATACGTTTAATACTATAATGTTGTTGTTCTTTTAGGTAGTTTGTATTTATTTTATTTCACCTTGTGACATTACTTGAAAGGGCGGCAGCTACAGCGCCTTTCAAAATGCAATTTATACTATTTATAATTTTTTTATAAAAAAGCGTAACATGTTTAGATATAAAAAGCTATGAAAAGTTGAAATGTTGATTATAAACTTCTGGGACAGATACATACAATGTGTGTGGGGAAAAACACTGATATGTACAATGAATATGAATTCAATTAAACTGATCGCAATGCCTTACCATGTTTCAGTCAACAACATCTCAGAATTTACTCCCACAAAAATACTATTAGAATTATTTGTAACAATAATCTTGCTGTAATCTAATTGTTATATTTTCACAAATTAAGAATATTAAGTATAATGTCTGTACAGTGAAGACATGATAGGATAAGCAAGACAACTGCAATTTAAACAAAACAAAAAATACAAATAGAACCTCAACCATAAAACAATGACTGGACAGGCAGGGACATAATGATGATGGAAAATACAATTTTACAAACATTGTCTTCAAAGGTAATCACCAGAACTGCATGTGTTATCTGTGATTCGTCCACAAGATGGTAATATTGCACAGTGTTGTTGACGTTTACATGTATTCATTTAGCAGACGCTTTTATCCAAAGCCACTACCAAGAAAGAGCTTTACAAAAGTGCATAGGTCAATGAACATGAACGAGATAGCCCCAAAACATTGCGAGTAGCCATAACATGAAGCATACATTGTGAAAAGCAAATAAGTGCCAATAGGAAGAAATATAAGAGCATGTAGTTAATCAAATTACAAATTAAACAACATGAACCTCAAAAGTGCAAAAGTGTACCTAGGAAAGCAAGCATCAATAATATAATTTACAGCGAGTGGTTTATTCACTACACTGAAGAGCAACAACTATTAAATTACATGTTGCAATGATGGTAAGAACATGCAGTTCAATTGCTACGGTGTAATCAATATTTTTGATGCAGTGTCCGTGTGCATTAAGCCATTTAAGTCAACATTATAATCCAGATAAATCTGTTTTGGAGAGGTACTATTTGCAAGTTTAGATATAAACTGATGACACATTTAAGTTAAATAAATACATTATTATTCATAATTATATCACGATAAAGTGCTGTTTAAGCTTCCTTGTGAATGCAAAGAAGTCACTTTTTTGTTGTAGCTTTCAAACACTATTGGCCGAAAGTTATGGATTTATGGAAAATGTATTAACAGCCATGTTTCTAAATGTGTATTCATAAGGAAAGATGATTTAGAATACACTTTGTGATGTGAATGATGGGTAGTTTTCAAAAGGTGTCACAGTTTGATTTGAAAAACTAGCACCATCTTTATTGTAGCCCAATCATCATCCTTTGAAACTCATCTGTACGATAAATGATCTTTTGATCAAACTGTGGTTAAACGGCCTCACTGTGTTTCCTGTAAGTAACTTGTCAGCGTTTATTAGAAACCATAAACACTTTCACCACATCTTCCGTCTTTATGGTTTCAAACAACAGTGTGAGCAGCACCTGTGTTTCATCTGACTAATGTGTGCCAGAGAGAAACACATTTAAATCAATCATGAGATTTTAATGAGATTAAAGATTTGAAATTATTGTGCCTGTTTTATTTTAGATTGAATTTTGTAAATTCCAAAGCCTTTACAACACTGCAAAAACTGACAGGTCTCATAGATCAGTGGTTCTCAATATTGGTCCTCGGGACCCCCTGCCCTGCATGTTTTAGACGTTTCCCTCTTCAAACACACCTGATTCAAATTAAGGGTTCATTATCGGACCATTTATTTGAATCAGGTGTGTTGAAGCAGGGAAATATCTAAAACATGCAGGGCAGGGGGTCCCGAGGACCAGGATTGAGAACCAATGTCATAGATAATAAATCTGTTAGGCTACAATGCATTTTTGTTCAACTGGATATGCATCGGTGTCTACTGAGGCCTGATGTATATTTTACTGTGAGCCATGAACATGGAATTTATTTGCTTCAACATAAACAGGCCTTTATTTGTCAAATGTATCTTAACTATTTATCTGATGGCCGTTGAATTGTTGAAAATTTAAGCTTTAAATTTAAATTGTATTTTGAAATTTTATGACATGATTTGATGACGTTTTCGAAATTCTTTACTTCTAATGATAGCTATAGTTCAACAACTAAGAAAACAAACAGCCTATATGCAAAAGTGCAATTTCCAAAGCATTTTTAGAATAGTTAAGATTCTAAATGTACTGTATATAATTTGCAACAATGTGTCGTGTAGAGAACACAGCCTGTCATGTCACTGCAATAGCTTATTAGACGTGGCTTCCTGGAAACATGGTGAGGCAGTTCAACCACAGTTTGACTGACAGATCATTTGTATGCATTTTCATGTTGCATTGTCAATCTCAGTGACTTATCTTTGTTTAAACACAAGCACGTTTATCGGTGTAAATAAAACATGCTTTAGCTTAGTAGTGTTTGACACAAAAATAGTGCCTATATAATGATAATAACAAATCTGTTGATCAAGATGCGGTTAAACTGCCTCAGAATGTTTCAGTCGGAAACATCTTACCCTTAATTAGAAAACCCTAAACTCGTCCACCACATCTTTATACTGTGCACCTGCATCCCATCAAATCAATATACCATGGTAAAGGAAACTAATAAAAGTTTAAGTTTTTGGATCATGACACCTTCATATAAAGAGGTTATTATTTTTTTGTTTAATTAATTACAAGATCATTTGATAATATTTTTGGTCATAATAATGCCTTCCTAATCCGAGTACCTGTCTGTAGAAAATAAATAAAAATAAAATATATATATATATATATATATATATATAATATGTAGTAGCATCACTTAATAATATTGGATTGCTGTGAAGGTGTACAATAAAATGTCTAAATAGGCTTATTTAAAATGTATGGACTATATATAACATCAAACAAGTGTTGACTTTCAAAGACAGTTTTTCGACAAATCACAATAAGACTGTTTTGAACATCTAGTGGCATTACCCAAGAATGTCACAAGCCTTTGTTTAACATGTTGTCGTGTTGTAACATTTTCTGTATTGTAAAATATTATATTTTGATATTCTTTCATTTGTAAACAGCTGTTTGAAGATAATTAAATTAGGTAACACCTGTTGCTCAGGCATGTTAATTAAAAAGAGCTAAATTAACTGTATACTTTTGAACTATTATAAAGTATTAGAACATGTTCAGGAAATACAAAGAAAACGTGTCATATAAGTACTCAAGCAGTCTTACATTTCATGATGAATTTATTATTCCCATGGATATGTATTGTACAAAAACATTATAATAAATAAATAACTAAAATAAGAAAGCGGCATGGATAGGGACGTCTGCAGTGTCTCTTTACCATTCTTCTGAGCGGGATCGAACAGCCAGCAGACAGATACTTCATGGTCTGTACTGTCTCTTTACTATTGCTGCTGAGCCGGCTCTACAAGTCAGTAGCATCTCCACCAGCTCGTTACCTCTGCTGCATAACTAACTTTACAAGCCAGTAACATCTCCACTAGCTCTTTACCTCTGCTGCATAACTAGCAATACAGGTCAGTAGCATCTCTACTACTACTTTTTTTTAACTCAGGTAATAAGGCAGGTAAGTATACAAGTTTTGTAATGTATATACTCTTAATGCACATATATTCACAGACTAATCATTGTAAAATGTTGTATTTAATTTATTGTTGTATTTATTGTACATGTCAAGAGAAAAAAATACATGAAATATTTGTGACAAACAGGATTAGAAAGTCTCTTGGAAGTCATATCAAGTGATCATGTCTCCAGGTATGGGGTGGACTGATCATGTCTCCAGGTGTGTGGTGGACTGATCATGTCTCCAGGTGTGTGGTGGACTGATCATGTCTCCAGGTGTGGGGTGGACTGATCATGTCTCCAGGTGTGTGGTGGACTGATCATGTCTCCAGGTGTGTGGTGGACTGATCATGTCTCTAGGTGTGTGGTGGACTGATCATGTTTCTAGGTGTGTGGTGGACTGATTGTTCAGATATAGAACCTTAAAGATTTACAGAATGTTCATCTGTTGATGGATATGTTAACAGTCATTAATTCAATTCAAATAGTATTTGTTTTGGTATTAAAATATAAATGACAAATACACATGCATACAAAAAATACATAACTACTACATAAAATGGCACTACATAAAATGGCCCATAAAACATTTATTTTATAAACTGTATTTGTAAAAAAAAGTCACTCGATATCTCCAGATTCTGCTGTAATCTGCAGTAGTAGTAATGCAACATTCGTGAACAGTGGCTGTAGGTTTTAATGAGCTTTCCTCCAGGTGTGTGGTGGACTTCCCTGGTTGTCCCTGAGGAGCAGCAGGAGGGAGAGCCCACAGCAGTACACCAAGCTCTTCACTATCATCACAGTGTAAACCAGAGAGGCCAGGTTCACACTGCACATGGACTGCAACAGTTCTGGAAAGGAAACAAACCAACAATACCACACATTGACACAGACAGATCATGATATTTCTCCTGAGGCAACATAAGGGACGTACAGATTAATGTAATAGTGATCATATTGTTCATACCCTTTTAGTAAAATGTATTAAGAAACAAAAGCACATGTAATGTGGTATTCTAACATGTTTTTTTTCTTTTCTACCAGCCATGAAATAAAAGTAAATAACAGTTACATCAATCCTTCTGGGCATTATAATTATGTGAGAAATATATGAAAATACGTATTGACGATTAATAAACAGTTTACAACAGTGTTGTAAATGTGTCTTACCATCAGGGACGTGGACGGCAGGAGAGACGTGTGTATGATTCTGAGGTGGACAGGTTGGTGCAGAGGCAGCCGTGGTAAAAGAAGATTCCTCTGAGACAGATGTGCCAGAACATTATTATAATTCTGTGACAGATAGCTGTGTTAGATAGAAAGTAATTTGAGAACAAAGAAATATACATCTAATTGGAACGGATGAATATTTTTAGGTGAGCCCATTATTCGTCCTATTAACTTTAGAAACTTCAAAAATAGGTACATAAATGGAATGAAGATAAACCTTTTTTGTGTCTTTTTGGAATGTCTTCAACATCGCCCACTTCATGCTTTACAGTACAGCTGTACTTTTTTGTTTCAGCCTCTTGGTTCTTGATGATGATCACACTAGTCACTGTCCCGTCCTCCCTCTGCTCCAGCTCTTCTCTCTCTGCTTCAGGCACCTCCACCAACCGGCCGTCTTCTCTCTCCATCTTCCATGAAAACCTCACCAAGTCTGGGAACATGTCACTGGCCTGACACAGCAGGATGGTCCTTCCATTGTGTTGATGTGTAAATGCTGGGTAGACGGTCACTTTCGGTGTTTTGACTTCATTATCTAATAAATAAATACAATTGTGGGGGTAAAACTTTTCCTTAGGAATTGATGAAATTTAATTTTAAAAACCATTTGATTTTATACTGCATTTGGTACATTCTCAAAACATCTGGACAATTTATTATGACAAACAGGTCAATCCTGAACTTTCAGTTATGGTAGTTGAAATAGTTACCTAGATGCCAGTCGCTAAAGTTATGATAATGTCATACTGAACAAATACATGTAATTGTTATTTATTAATTCATGCAACAACCATAATATACTCAAGGGTATGTGTCATGATTGAAACTATTGTAGTTGAGAGAAAGAAAACATGCGTTAAAACAGAAATGAGATCTTACCTGACACAATGAGTCTTGTACCTGAGCCAAATACCATCACCTCCTTCTCCACAGTGACATACATGATGTCAAAAAGTCTGCATGGCAAGCTTGGTTGTACCTGCTGAAGTGGCCTAATAGGGTCCAAGGATGAAGGGGTGGATGAAGAAAGAGGGTTGGGTGTGGACCAATCAGGCTCTGCCTGGAATGACCACAAGCAACAGAAAAGTTACAAATGAAGCTTATTCACAGTCAGGAGGAGGTAGAAGCATTCTCTGTGAAGACAGATCCTTAACATACAATCAAGCCTGAACAAGGAGCCGCTATGAAATACAATCCTCCATCTACTTTGGTTCTCACAGCTCCTCTTCATCCCCGATGTTATGGCCCATTATAGGAAGACTACATGAACCACCCTGCTACTGTATGTGTGAAATAGTCAGGTAACTTAATGAGATTGTTCCACTCCTGTTCAGTTTGTAGGTCTTAGCACCCACCAAGCTGGTAAGGTCCATCATTAATATCCAGCCAGGCAGAGGATGCACTGAACAGTCTGATAGCACATGGTGTGGTAAGAAAGACCTCTGCAATCATTGAAACACCATCATTTCTCCCCAGTAACAAAGTGGGGTAATGTGTGACGTGTCATCTCATTAATACTGCTTCAGTCCTCATATTCCCCTTCCAGGGATTGACCTCGGGTCCTCTCATTCACACACAACAACAACCTTTCAGAAATACTGCTTTAGCCAGTTACGGTACCAACAAGCTAGATATTTGTGACACTCACAGTGAATTGTAATTCCACAGAATTCCATTTCAATTGGTTGGTTCTCACCAAACCGTGCAACATGCAAAATGTCAATGAATTTTGGTAGTCCCATTTCCACCATGCTTACCATTCCTGTAAAGCTAACCATAGGACTTCCCCCACTGATAATCAAATAATTCTGCTGCTTGAAAGGTTCATCCCTACTGCATTTCCCAAACATCTGGCAGCAGTAGCAAAGTGCCTGTAAAGAGAGTTATTGTCACAGGTTGTGCAATGTGGTCTGCACTGTGATAATCCGAGTAGGCACAGTAGTAGGTAGCAGAGTCGGTTATATTTAAATTAACAATCTTTAGAAGGTAGTTATTTCCTGTTTTGTCTACTGAGACCTGGTCAAATCCAGGCTCAGTGATCCAATTTGTATTCTTTTTTTGCATTTCCGGTGTTCTCAGATCTTTGGTTGCAATAATCGCGACCCTTTTTAAAGGCTCTCCGTCTTTCTGACTGTACCACTGCACGTAGCTCGAAGGAACATTTGGAGATTCACAATCAATGAGAACCATTTTGTTGGGAGTTTTTATCATGAGGGCCTTCTGCTTCAGCTCTGAAGCTTCTGATGCTACAGGTTTGCACAAAAGAAGCAGTAAGATATTGTAAAAACCATTGAAACTGTCCAGAAGTCATGCAACTACATTTCAGCAATAACAGCTAATACTATATTCATCTTACCAGTGCACCATATAGTCCAATAGCACCAATGTGAAATTTGATTATAAAAACCCATTATTCTGTACAGTTGTGTTTCCTCAACATAGATTCTCCATTGACAAAGCGTACTTTATCTCCATCTTCTATTGTATGTTTGTTTACTTACCCAGATAAAGAAGACAGGTGAGACTTATGAGAACTGAGGACATGATTGTTCACAGACTGTCTGTTCACAATGACTACAACTCTGACTTTTGGTGCTCTAAGGTCTTTGAGGCCAAGAGGGAGTGACAAGGAGATGATGCTGGCTGGATGCATGAGGCCTTGTGACTTGCCTCTGAATCGTCATGTTTCTACTGTGATTAAGTACTTTAATTTACTGTTTGTGACAACCAAAACGTCAGTTCATTTGAACTTACCTAGTTTCTTGTTCACAGTAATCTCCAATTCTAATATAATAAAACGACAAATTGAACACAATCCAGAGAAGTATGTTCCTACATGGATTAGACCCTATTTATTGAATGTCACTAAATGGTTGTAAAAAATAAATAAATCAATGTTAAAATGCACAAGGTAAGTGTATGAGTTTGTGTGTCTACATGTTTTCATTCGAGGAAACAAGTTTGCACATTGCTAGATCTGTAAGTTGTTGCGCCCCCTTGTGGCTCACATGGAGCAGAGATGGTGTGGGAGGAAAACTGATCTGTGAATTGCTCCTCATTTGTAGTGTGTAAGCGTAATTTGAAATGGATCACTGCTCATAGCATGAAGCCTTTTCTCTCTTCCCTAGGAGTACGGTGCCTCCCTCAGAAGAGATCCCTCCACTCTGACTGAAGGGGGGAGAGGGGTGTACATGGGCCACCACCCGGCCGAGGGCAGGGGTCCCTGGGCTGAGGAGGGTGGACCTCCCTATAGAGAGAGCAGGACCACCAGACTGGGAAGGCTGGAGCCTGTTAAGCGTAGGGCACCAACGTACCAGGAGGAACTGGAACAGCAGGTGACTCCCCTCCCCCTCCTCTCTGTGTTGGGAGACTGGACTATACACTAAATACCATGAATGTAGTGATTCTGCTCATGGAAAAGTGTTCAGGATTGAAAGTACAAACTCATCAACACATGGACTGTACTGTAACACATTCAATGTTTTTTTTATCAACTTTGAGTTGTGGTTGAATTTGAGATTCCATGTATTATAAATGCTGGATTCCATATTGGTCAGAACCAAGATGTTATCTGTATATAAGTACTTTTTATCTCTAAATATATAAAAATATTTGATATTTCAGTTGGTTGCTTTATATTAAGTTCTCTAAATTATTGTGTGTACTTGTTTCTGGTGATAATCAACAAAAGCACCATCACCAAAGTGTCTAGTTGTCGTCGTAAATAAGCGCAGCTAGTTCAGGCAGGGCAATCGGGCAGCGCGCGTCATTCATTTAACGGGGATGTAAGGCGTCGTACTCCACCTTCCTTTACTCCACCCACTACCACACCCATGTTAGCAGCGCATATCCATTGGGCCACGTCCGATAAGGCGTCTTTAAAAGACGCGCGGATATGCACACACTCACCCCGGTCGTTGTATGATCAGTGCTGCTGCCACCCTCCACCGTCCCCTTCTCCCCCATGCTGTCTGTATGTCTATCCACCAGGGGGATGATTATATCTCTATTGCTTCCCTTAGATCATCCACTCCGCCAAAGTAAATCTACATGTCCATGTCATGAAACAATAAATGCTCAAATCTAATACGCGATTGTCTTGACTGAACTGACGTTGTTCTTTGTTCCCTGTCCAGACCCCATGGGCGACTCCTACCCGGTGCCCCGTCCCCCTCAACAGAACCCCCCCAGCTGTCTGCCAGAGAGGAGGAGGTTGGCCAACAACAACAAATTGCACAAAGTAACTTTAGTTATCCATCTATGTTGGAAATGTACAGAAAATTAATGATACTTAATACAAGTTTCTTTCAACTAGAGCAAAGTTTCGACTGCCATAAAGAATGGTGGTGGTGGTGATGATGGTGAGGTTAGAAATAATGGTCGTTATATTAAGACAAACATTTAAGACCAATGTTGGTATCTTAAAATACCAAACAACTGTTGGTCTGTCTAGTGTCAGTTGAGAGCTGCAGGGCATTCCAATACCTCATGGCTGTGCAAAATAAGCCAGAAACACTTGCCTTTCTTTTTGCCACCTAAATCATGGAACAGACCAGTTACTGCAAATGCCAAGATACCATAATGAACACATCCACTAAAGTTATAATACTCTCCAGTACGACTATATTATTATACTTTATAAGAGAGGCAGAGCCACAGATGAGTGCTCAAATTCTGCTTATTAAAAATAAACATTACAGCACGTACGAGTAAGACGTTTGACTAGGAAGCATTTGTCTTTTCGTATAAACAGTGAGGTGGCTCTTAAAAGAGCCTTTGTGGGTTTCGAGATCACATGATCACGGACAACGTCTAGGCGCGCTCCCCGCGGATGCGGCGGGCCAGCTGGATGTCCTTGGGCATGATGGTGACCCTCTTGGCGTGGATGGCGCACAGATTGGTGTCCTCGAACAGGCCGACCAGGTACGCCTCGCTGGCCTCCTGCAGAGCCATCACAGCGGAGCTCTGGAAACGCAGGTCAGTCTTGAAGTCCTGGGCGATTTCCCTGACCAGACGCTGGAAAGGCAGTTTGCGAATAAGCAGCTCGGTGGACTTTTGGTAACGACGGATCTCTCTCAGAGCCACGGTCCCGGGCCTGTAACGATGGGGCTTCTTGACGCCACCAGTGGCCGGTGCACTCTTACGAGCAGCCTTGGTGGCGAGCTGCTTCCTCGGGGCTTTGCCACCGGTAGATTTACGAGCGGTCTGCTTTGTTCTGGCCATGATGGGAGTCTTTTCGTCGACGAGTTTGAAGTAAGTTTCGGTAGAAGGGATAAAGAAGTATATATGGTCGGCTTGTCGTCCGCTGATTGGACTTCTCTCCCGAGCAGACTGATTGGTAAACCGTCGACGCCTTTTCCGTTGGCAATTGGACGCAGGGACGGATGTCAGTTCCCGCCCACATTTGAAACCTTCTGGCCCCGCCCTCATCCTCCTTGCACTGCTGCGCAGGTGCGGGCAAGTAGGCGATGAATGTTTAAAATAAAACGAATTTCTGCATTTAAGATCGTGTTTGTGACAGAGCGTGTTCACACTTCAGATAACCCGAACATGGATACAAGCATTCAAATATGTAAAGTTGCTGCGCATATTGACCATAAGCAATTAAGTCTTTTCCAGACTATTCTGTCCGTTCTATTTCGTGGAACTCCGCCCCATTGGGGAGCTCTGCTCCAAATGGTTTACCCGCTGCCTAGTGCAGCCAATGACTGAAAATCAAAATGTATACACACCTGTCACTCACACAGGTGACCTATATAAAGGGGTGACCGCTGTCACTCATGTTCCCCACCAAAATTTGCACGTGTCACTTGACTTTATTGACTTCAAGATTGAAGAATATCTATAAGAAAAGAACGTGAGCTTTTCCAGTCCACTGCTCCCACGCAAGGCTCTGTTAAGAGCCAAGTGCAGGTGTAACCTGGAGGCTGATCGTGTGCTTGGGACCCCGGCATACCAAGGACAGGTTGGTGGACTCCCCTGACTGTGAATCATGCGCTTGCCTCTCTGTTTCGGAGAGGCGGCTGCGCTTTGATTTCTTCCAGGTGGAGGAGCTCCTTGAAGACGTGGTCTCGGCCCTGCTCTCTGACGAGGAGAGTTCGGAGTTTGAGGACCACCTTGAGGTGACTAATGCCCCCCTGTCCTTTCTTGATGACGAAGGGCGAGCGCTGAGTTCAGTTTCGGAGGATGACGAGGAGCTCAGGGCGGATTTCCCAGCTATCATTACGAAAGCAGCGGAGATCATGGGCGTTCCCCTGCCGGCCTCTCCTCCTGTGGAGGAAGAGGACCCATGGGAGGTTGGCCCCCATGCGAAACGCATGAAGACCTCGAAACCCTTGAGCCCCACTATGCCAAACCTGGCTGAGTACGTGCAGGGCTCCTGGGCTAACGCGCCAGTCAAAGCGCTGCTCGCGTTCATGAGGGTGACCGGGCTGGGAGAGGCGGTTAAGGCCGGCCCCCCGCCCTTGGAACCGTCCCTCGCGGCGTACCTGGTACCAGCGCATGGATGACAGCTAGAAAGGCGACCCTGCCGTCCTCCCGGGACAAGCTTACTGCCTCTCTGGCAGACAAGGCATACGTCTGGGGTGAGCAGGCAGCGGCGGCCTCCGGCAACGCCGCCATCTTGACGGTGGCGGTCTCCAAACTCTACGGAGTGCCCTGAAGGCCTGTCCCCTGAGGAGACGTCTTGGATGGCCAGGATGGCATCAGTGGTGCTCCACTTGAACTAGGGGGCGGCTATTTGCGCTGGAAGAGCTATGGGCAACAGCCTTGTGATTCATCGCCACCTGTGGCTGTCCCTGACGGCCATGAGAGAGGCGGACAAGTCCACCCTTCTCAATGCTCCAGTGGCTGGCGGGGGCTTGGCTTGACCGGCTGTGGCATCAGCATACAAACACTTCTCGCACCTGGAGGAGGAGAGGAAGCACCTGCTAGGGCATATGCCCCTGCAGAAGAAGACTACCACTGCTCCCTTCTCTGTTCCTGCAGGTGCCTCTCGAAGCAGGAGGAAATGAGCTCGCCCTCCGGTGGCACGAGCGGCCACTGCGACGCAGGCTGCTCCTCCCGGGGCACCTGTTCCACCGAGAGAGCGGGTTACAGCCATCCACCTAACCCCAGCTGGCGTGGTGGCGGAGGTGGGAAGAAGAGGAGAACATGACTGGCGGCGGGGACAGAGGCTTCGGTTGTAATGAGTTGGTTTCGGTTCACAGGTTTTCCACGACTGGCGATGCCGAACCATCGAGCACGTACATAGCGGAGTCTGGCCCAGCTAGCAAGCGTGTGGCCAGACCGCTAGCAGCCCCCATGCACCATAACACAGTGTGTGACTCTGTTATCACGATACGCACAGACCTCTGGTTGTGATGCGAGTCCTCTCGAGGCCCATAATGAGGACAGCACTCAGACCTCTTTTGGCCTTGAGACGCTGCTCCAGCCCTTTGGAGTCGACCCCACCTTGGGCTGTGTCGCCGATTCGGTGCACAGTGGCGGCGGGGGTCAGACGAGAATACAGCAGTTTCCTGTCTGCGGTTCTGCAGCTGAACGCACACCCGCTCTCTCTGCGCTATGCAGAGTGGTGAGCACTGCCATGCTGGCTAGACAGGATGATGAGAGGGTTATGCCATCCAGTTCGTACGGACTCGCCCTCCTTTCAGAGGGGTGAGGGAGAGTTTGTACGGACTTGTCCTGGAGACGTATTTGTCCTGCCCACTGAAGGCACTCGCGCTCCGGAAGGAGATAGTGAGTTTGCTGACCAAAGGGACAGTGATTCCGGTCCCCAGAGATAAGGAGAACCCAGGTCTCTACTCCCCTTATTTTCTGGTTCCAATCTACTGCTAGAGGGTACGCGTCGCGCCCGGTGAGCCTTTATGCAATGGTGTGGAAAACAGAACCTTGACCCGGGTCTCATGTCCAGTCTAAATGTTCTTGTGTTTTTTACAATCGTTGTTTGACGAGGGCTTAGCCGCGAGCACTGTGCATCTTTACGCAGCTGCCATTTCGGCATGTCACGAAGGGTTCGCCAAGACAGCGTTGTTCAGCCACCCGCTGGTCAAGCATTTTCTGGCTGGGGTGTGTAGGCTCAGGCCACCTCCGAGAGCATCAGCACCTAAATGGGATTTATCTCTGGTGTCAGACACTGTGGGCCACCTTGCAGATTGAGCAGCACAGTAAACCATTTAGGTTAAGTGGTGGAACTCCATAAAGTGGTGCCAGAGTGGAGAAAAGTATTAGTTTAAATAGTTATTGTACCTTGCATGTAGATAGTCCAATAACTTTGACACTAGACAGAGTTGTAAGACATTGCGCTTTTGAAGAGTGTAGTGGGTGGCTCTTAAAAGAGCCTTTGGGTAAAGTGAGACTGAGATTTAGTCTTTACTTGGCTTTGACGGCCTTCTCGGTCTTCTTGGGGAGAAGCACCGCCTGGATGTTGGGCAACACTCCACCCTGAGCGATCGTAACGCCACCGAGAAGTTTGTTGAGTTCCTCGTCGTTGCGGACGGCCAGTTGCAGGTGACGAGGGATGATACGGGTTTTCTTGTTGTCACGAGCAGCGTTACCGGCCAACTCGAGGATCTCAGCGGTGAGGTACTCGAGAACAGCTGCCAGGTAGACGGGTGCGCCTGCTCCCACACGCTGAGCATAGTTGCCTTTACGGAGAAGCCTGTGGACACGACCCACGGGGAACTGCAGCCCGGCGCGGGATGACCTGGTCTTGGCCTTAGCCCTTGCTTTGCCTCCGGTTTTGCCTCTTCCGCTCATCTTCGTGATACGTCTGTTAAAAAGAGTAGTGAAGCAAATCTGTCGGAGCACAACATTTATAGGCTAGCTGACGGTAAACGGCTTTCATTGGTCACAATGTCGGTTGGGTCTTGATCCAATCGGAGGTGGCGACAGACTCGGGGGTGGAGCCATTCTCTTTCCCGCAGAAGGCGCGTTTTGTCGTCTGGTCTGTCCTCCTCACGTCTCTTTGTTCATTCAGTCGCTCCTCGTTTAAGGCGCCAATCACATACATTAATGTGGCATGGATGGATGGATGGATGGACGCAAAGTCTACTATAGGCCACAATCGTCAATTGTGTAGTGTGAACAATTTGATATATCCACATACATATTTAACATAGATATAGGCCTACAATTATCCAGTTGGTGATGGTGGTTTTAAATTGGATTTGCACCCATAATATTCCAAGCAACTATTTGCAGGTTGCTAATAGCAGAAGCACAATTTCTATGCAGCTCTAGAGTTACACGAAGCACTTTCACAAATAAAAGTCTCATGCAACGATAATTTCTCAAATTAGCTAGCTGTGTCATTAATTTTCTTCTTCTGTCATGGTTTCCTCGCTAGATTATGCCAAATGAGAAGTGCCATTGCAACTTGTTCATCTTATTTATAATCGTTTTGTGGCGGACGCGTAACATGTATCACTTGTACCTCTGGTACTGGCTGGTTACTTTGTTTTCATAATGTCCGTCCCGGAGATTTAACTCATGTCTGAGACCAAGGTAATTTAAGGTGCAACAGAAGTGGCCTGTAATCAAAGTTCTGAACACTCCCACGCTACAATTTTACAGAGCGTGATGAAACACCATCGTGCATGTGAAAGTGTTTGGTACGGGGGCCAACAACATGGACATGCACATTTAAGGACAGGTGGGTGGCTCTTAAAAGAGCCTTTTAGTGATACGGACGCGGACTAAGGTTTACTTCTTCTTAGGCGCCGGTTTCTTTGCCTTGGCCGCCTTAGGCTTGGCGGCTTTGGGCTTAGCTGCCTTAGCTGCCTTTCTGGGGCTCTTGGCCACTGTTTTCTTGGGTGTTGCAGGCTTCTTCACCTTCTTGGGGCTCTTGGTTGCCTTCTTGGCTGCCGCGGGCTTCTTAGCCTTCTTGGGTGACTTCTTGGCAGCCGCGGGCTTCTTCGCAGCGACCTTCTTGGGCTTCTTGGCAGCAACGGGTTTCTTGGCGACTGCCTTTTTTACTTTCGGAGCGGCGACCTTCTTAACGGGATTCTTTGCCTTCGCCTCCTTGTTGATCTTGAAAGACCCAGAAGCGCCCGTCCCTTTGGTCTGGACCAAGGTTCCCTTGGTGACGAGGCTCTTCACTGCGATCTTGACGCGGGAGTTGTTCTTCTCCACGTCGTAGCCGCCGGCCGCCAGGGCTTTCTTGACCGCTGCCAGGGACACGCCGCTTCTCTCCTTGGAAGCGGACACGGCCTTGACGATCAGCTCGCCGACGCTGGGTCCAGCCTTCTTGGGCTTGGCTGCCGCCTTCTTCTTGGGTGCCTTTGCAGGAGCGGGAGCTGGAGCGACTTCTGCCATGTCTAAACACTAGCGGGACGTGTACGATTTGAAAGTGCGACGTTGCTCTCTGCTGTGTAGCGCTGCGGCGTTCAGAGCGCTGGATTTAAATAGGACATGAGAACTGTGTAGACTCAACTCCCGGCCAGGCTTCTCTCCGTCGCTGCTATCCGTTGGCACTTGTGTTTTCTCCCTGTGAACAACGGGCTAAAAATCTATGTTGGAATTGAGCTGCGGTCAAGAAGTAAATCGGGCAGCAAGCAGCCTTTTCAACGTTCAAAACAAAACGGTATGTGGACCGGAGGCACTCGATGTTTTGTTGTGGCTCACTCAAATCATCGCCGTTGGCCTCGCGGAGGGAGCTCTGCGCACCGTGTTGTCTGTGCCATTTGCCCCAATAGTATTTAAAACGGCAGTCGTGCAAATCGAAAAAATGTTTTCTAGTGAGCCAAATAATCTGTCGAGAAACGTAACTGTTTTAGAATACACATCTGGGGTACCAGGGGCTTAAAACTGGTCTCTTTTGGGGGGATACAAAACACAGTGTGTAGCGGGGGTGGCGTTCGGGGAAATCTTGGTCTCCCTATTGCTCTCCCTTCCCTAGTTTTTCCATCTCCAAGGACACAATCCCTACTGTAAGACTTGTTACGTCTCACTGTAGCCTACAGTGACTGTATTCCGTGGATGGTGTGTGTCTGGTCTACCTACTCAGTATGAGCCGGACTCGTCAGTTTCAGTATGCCTGCACGTTAATATCCATGTTGTTGGTGATGGGAAGTGAATGAGTCATAAAGACTTTTCATTGATTTCATTAGCCTGGACAAGTGGTTGTATTTCGTTGACAATAGCCTGTTTATATGAGGGGACGTTTAGGAAATTAGTGTGAGATTTACTTTCTGTTTAATATTTGGTATAATTAATTTAAATATTGTATTTTCTTTTATACATGTGGAAGTAACGTATTAAGTTGGGGTTGATAGCAGCCTACACCAGGATCCTGTTTGTGGACTTCAGCTCTGCCTTCAACACCATCATCCCCGTCCTGCTACAGGACAAGCTCTCCCAGCTGAACGTGCCCGACTCCACCCGCAGGTGGATCACAGACTTCCTGTCTGACAGGAAGCAGTGCGTTAAGCTGGGAACACAAGTCTCTGACTCGGACACTTCAGTCACTCCCCTCTGGCTTCTTGACCACCATCTCCACTGTCTTAAGAGCATTGAGCTCTAAGTTGTTCTGGCTGCACCAAGTCACCAGGTTGTCAGCTTCCCACCTATAGTCAGACTCATCTCCACCAGAGATGAGCCCAATGAGGGTGGTGTCATCCACAAACTACAGGAGTTTGACGGACTGATGACTGGAGGTGCAGCTGTTGGTGTACAAGGAGAAGAGCAGAGGGCAAAAGACGCAGCCCTGAGGAGATCCGGTGCTGATGGACCGGGAGTCAGAGATGTGTGTTCCCAGCTTAACACACTGCTTCCTGGTCAGCACAGTGCTTGACGGTGGCAGGAGAGACAAGGTCTAGCCCAGCTACTTTGTGTGGGTTCTGCCTCTTGACCAGTCTGTTAACTTCTGTGTCCTGAATGGAGAGAGTCGTCTCTGTGGAGATAGGGGAGAAGGCCTCTTGATGAGGACTCTACTGTACTGTACTTTAATGTACTCTGCTTTCATTTATTTTGTGTTTTATGTTCCCCTCTCGTTTCACTGTGTGAAAACAAAGCAAAAATAGGTTGAAATAATCAATTAAAATGCCTTGCAAAAAAATAGTCGAAACAGTTTGCATCATTGATGAGCACTTCATGAGGACTATACTCTATTGTACTCTGCTTTCATCTGCTGTTTTTGACCTCTCTTCTGTCACTGTGATTTCCATCTATTTTACAGTTTTCAAAAACATAGTTCACAACCATCCAATGACATCTCAGGTTTGAAGTCCAGTGTTTACATATTATGTTAAATGTGATAAGCAAATCGATCAATTGTATCTTGCACTGTGCTAAAGCTATTGAAATGGTTTGTTGCAGATTGCTTGATGCTATACATGAGACGACTTCTAATAGTCCATGTTTATTGCATGCTCAGGCCGGACTTAACAGCCAACGTGCGTTCCCCGACACATCACACTAAAACCCCGTGTAACACTGCGCCCTTGTCAACCACAAACAGCATTGATGCGTGGCATTATACTACAGTCGTATGATAGGTTGGCAGAATAACCCGTCCCTGTTCACGGAGGCTTATAGTTCCTTCAAGTCAACATTCAAGTAATCGTGATGGATTTTACTCAAAGTCAGAGACAAGTGGGTGGCTCTTAAAAGAGCCTTTGGGGTGAATATGAAGGAGCGTCCGTTTACTTGGAGCTGGTGTACTTGGTCACGGCCTTTGTGCCCTCGGACACGGCGTGCTTGGCCAGCTCACCGGGGAGCAGCAGGCGGACGGCGGTCTGGATCTCCCTGGAGGTGATGGTTGAACGCTTGTTGTAGTGAGCCAGGCGAGACGACTCTCCGGCGATACGCTCGAAAATATCGTTGACGAAGGAATTCATGATTCCCATGGCCTTGGATGAGATACCGGTGTCGGGGTGGACCTGCTTCAGTACCTTGTACACGTAGATAGCATAGCTCTCCTTCCTAGACTTTCTGCGCTTCTTGCCGCCCTTTGCTGCGGTCTTGGAAACGGCTTTCTTGGAGCCCTTCTTGGGCGCGGGCTTTGCTGGTTCAGGCATGGTCAAGTCTCGTTGCTTCTCAGAAACGAATGATCAAATCAGTAATTGGTTACCCAGTATATATAGCGGGAGACATCCTCATTTTTAGGCACGCCTCCTGCTTGTCGCTGCACTCCTTTCGTGAGCACTATTGAAATCTGCTGCGCGTGCGTGGGATTTACCGATTGCCCCCTTCTCTTTCAGTAATCATAAACTGACAGTTATGATAACTGAAAGGAAATATTAGAAACCTTTTTACACTGAATAATCCTAATTTTCACCAATCATTTATGTCACAGCGGAAATGTTTGCTATATGCTTGGAGGAGACGCGGCAACTCAAAAGCTAGGAAGTTGCGCCAAAATCCCTGAGCAGTTTACCGCGTAGTTTAACCAGAAACACGTGGTTAATGACGTCAACTTTGAAGTTTCGTTTGGTTGCAGTGCCACGCAAACCCCCATGCATCCAGCTATTAGTCATATTTAGCCAAGTAGCCCATTAGCAGAAGAACCTTGAATAATGCCCCCTTTTACAATACAATTGGCTCAAATACTTCGGATACGCCCTGACCACCGGTAGTATTCGTGCTTAATTAGACTAAAATGGATTAGAAGCCTACAGACTAGTATTGAATCAAAGTTCAATTGCGTCAAACACTGAGGACAAAACTAGGCTACTCAACTCAGCGTTGTATATTGTGCCTTCATCGTCAAAAATGCCATAGATTTGAAAGTAATGTCATAGGCTGAAATCTAATCGACACCCAAATTATGGAAACAAAGTCTCTGATCTGTAACATGTGGGTGGCTCTTAAAAGAGCCTTTGTTTAATTTCGGTTGATATTCGTGAGGATGATTTAACCACCGAAGCCGTACAGAGTGCGTCCCTGGCGCTTGAGGGCGTAAACCACGTCCATGGCGGTCACGGTCTTCCTTTTGGCGTGTTCGGTGTAGGTCACGGCATCACGGATGACGTTCTCCAGGAACACCTTCAGCACACCGCGAGTCTCTTCGTAAATCAAGCCTGATATACGCTTCACACCACCGCGGCGAGCAAGGCGGCGGATGGCGGGCTTAGTTATACCCTGGATGTTATCACGGAGAACCTTGCGATGACGCTTGGCGCCTCCTTTACCGAGTCCTTTGCCTCCTTTACCTCTTCCTGACATCTTTAGTTTCTCTTATGATACCAGAGACGAGAATGGTTCTTGACTTGCCAAGAGCCAGAATGTTTATTTTCCGTAAGCGGACGTGAAGGAGGCCAGTTCTTTACTTGGAGGGCGTTGCAATGGGAGGGAACTTGAGTCAGAGAGGGAAAATATGTATATTTAACGTTTCATTCATTTAGCACATTTAATTAGACATATTTTACATATAATACATACTTGTTAAAAAACGTAACTGTTTGAAATACAAAATAATAAATAAGTAAATGTTTCAAGGAATGTCTTGGAATTGCGTATTTTCTGTGACAATAGGTGCGTTCGACATGGACTGACGCTGCATGAAACGACCGGCGAGAGTGGCCGCTTGCAATCGGGGAGGAGTTGAAAACGACTCTGTGAAGTGGGACATTTCAGCTTCTCGTGATTAGCTGCGTTGACGTCAGTCACGGCCGATTAAGCGCCGTTTGCTTACTTTACTCTTTTTATAATGTAACGTAGCCTTTCCGTTAGTGAAGAGGCGGAGTAAAACCCTTTCTTCCATACATTTTTTTATTCAATTAAACTGTTTGTTGATGTCAACAATATATAATGACGCTGTAACATGCCACGACATTATAACTAATTATATTAGGCTATAATTACGTTTGTCATGCCATGAGCATAATAGCGTTCATTACAAAATGGTTAAATCTGATTTAAAATAACTGAAATTGACTCTACAAACAACCGTCATGTATGTGCAACCATTTGTAAAACGTGCTACAATAAAGGCAGGCAGCTGTAGATTATCAAGCCCTTTCTCTTTGTTCTCATTCAGCTCAGGTAAATCAGCGATTTGCTGATGCTCCCTTTTGTGCTCGTTCATTGTTCGTGTCCGCGAGCACGTTTCCAGGCAACATTTCTTGACGTAGGCAAATAAATGGGCTGCTAGTTTACCCATTTCAGATTGGTTTCAATCTTTGCAAAAATCAGGAAAAATTATACCTTGAAAAAGCTAGTAGTATGAGCCAGGTTCGAGAATCGAACACAAATTATTGGGGGAGACATCTCTCTGCTTCAGGCCCCTCCACCAACCAGACATCTTCTCTCTGCTTCAGGCACCTCCACCAACCAGACGTCTCCTCTCTGCTTCAGACACCTCCACCAACCAGATGTCCTCTCTCTCTGCTTCAGACACCTCCACCAACCAGACGTCTCCTCTCTGCTTCAGACACCTCCACCAACCAGACGTCTCCTCTCTGCTTCAGGCCCCTCCACCAACCGGACGCTTGATAGGCCGTCACTATTGGTTCTTTTACATTGTTGTGAAATACCTTTGACTGTAAAAGTTGAATAGCCTACTGCTCAGTGCATGTGCAGCTGTCAATCTTTTAGTCCATAATATCAAGCTTGGTAGTTTAAAAAATATCTGGCATTGTATTATCAGATATAGCCTAATACTATTTGGTTAACAAGTCAATTCACTTGAACAAGTAAATGTAAATTATGAAACTGCTACTGGGACCTTAGCTAGCTAGTAGATGCTGGTTTAGTTAAAAAGGGGATTCCAGAATGCAGCTCTTTATATGTCCTAAGTGTATTTCCTGTTATCTCTTGCCAATTGTCAAGTTACTGTCACTGGTGGGCCAGTGTAGTGTGTGTTCTCGTTCCTGACATAGAACACCGACCTCACAACAATTCCTCTTTGTGAGCCACTAGAGGGCACTGTTGACGTTAAATAAGATCTTTCTAAACTAAGTATCCAAAAAGCACATTTGTCAGTCTGTTCCCCGTTTAGCCAACACAAGATATCTCTTTATACAAAATAGCAAAGATTGTTGTTCAACAGACTTATTCTTACTTTGAGATAATATTCATACAGTGTCTAGAGTCAGCTTAGGGTGTTAGGGTGGTTTTTCCTATGTATTCACCACAGACAACACCAGCAGCCAACATTTAGCTTTATGATAGAACAATTAATGTTATCAAAGGTATGTAACAAGGCAATAAGGTATTGACTAGATTTTTTGTTTTTGAAATTTAAATAATCTCAAATCTTCTCAAATTTAGATCATTTCTGGTCCCTTGTTTTCCTGCTAATTATTTCTGTTATTTTCCCCCTGTGTTATTTGACTTTGAGACAGACTTTATTGTTGTATTAACATGTGTAAGTGGACTCCAGCTCCCCTGCTGCAGTGTTAACAATGACCCATTTGTCTGTGAAGGGAAACTTGTCCTGGAAAGATCATGTTCCCTATGACTGGGGATGCATGTTCCACAACGTGTTCACTCATGCTTTGTCATTTCTTTACACCTTTTGGCTACTGAGTCTTCAAAGCAGAATAATTTTAAAGAGATACCTTAAAATGTTTAGTAGTAATGTTTTGGGATTTGTAAACACACCTTTACGGTTGTGACTGTAGAGAAAATACATTCACTTAAGAAATTAACAGAAGATCATAGTGTATGTGAACAATGTTATCTTTCCAAGTGCATGCATCTGTGGCTTATACAGTATCTCTGAGGCTTGATTGCTTGAAATCGATGTGTGGTTATGCTGCAACTCGTTTTTCACAGTAAAAAACATACTTTTCTTCACCAGGAAACTCGATACACTAACCACATTTCAAAACTCTAAAATAATTAATTCCAACTGGGTCAGAGTACAGATGAACATCTGTGTCAAAAGGTTGTTTAAGAACACAGCAGACACTGTGAAATGAATACAGAGCTTTATTCTGAAATGTTCTTTGACAAAGTGTACCATTTAGATATAGTACCTTAAACATTTAGTGAATTTTAGTCATTGATTCATTAATTCAATTAAAATACAATTTGTTTTAGTATTAAAATATAAAACACAAATATACATGCATACAAAAAATTGCACTACATAAAATAGCATATCATTTTCTTTATTTTTTATAAACTGTATTTGTAAAAAAAAAAAGCAAAAAGAAGACAGAAACTTAAACAGTCTAGACCAACAATACTGTTTAATACCTCCATCAAGGCACTAACACTTTAGACTCAACATGCACAATTATTCATGTCCCCATTTCTCTACATCACACATCCATTCTATGCTATACGGCATCAGGCAAGATCTGGATAAATCTGCAGTAGTAGTAATGCAATATTCGTGAACAGTGGCTGTAGGTTTTAATGAGCTTTCCTCCAGGTGTGTGGTGGACTTCCCTGGTTGTCCCTGAGGAGCAGCAGGAGGGAGAGCCCACAGCAGTACACCAAGCTCTTCACTATCATCACAGTGTAAACCAGAGAGGCCAGGTTCACACTGCACATGGACTGCAACAGTTCTGGAAAGGAAACAAACCAACAATACCACACATTGACACTTACAGGATAATCATGACATTTCTCCTCAGGCAACATAAGGGACATACGGATTAATGTAATAGTGATCATATTGTTCATACCCTTTTAGTGAAATGTATTAAGAAACAAAAGCATATGAAATGTTATGGTAAAACATTATTCAATAAATAGTATTCTAACATGTTTTTATGTTTTATTAGCCATGCAATAAAACTCAATAACAGTCACATCAATCCCTCTGGGCATTATCATTAAGTGAAAAATATATTAAAATACAGACATACAAAAATAAATATGTATTGACTATTGATAAACTGTTTACACCGGAATAGTAAATGTGTCTTACCATCAGGGACGTGGACGGCAGGAGAGACGTGTGTATGATTCTGAGGTGGACAGGTTGGTGCAGAGGCAGCCGTGGTAAAAGAAGATTCCTCTGAGACAGATGTGCCAGAACATTATTATAATTCTGTGACAGATAGCTGTGCATATAGAAAGTAATTTCAAAATAAAGAAGTATAAATTAAGTTGGAACGGATAGATATTTTTAGGTAAACCTATTGTTTCTCCTATTGACTTTAGAGGCTTCAAAATAGGTACATAAATGGAATGAGGAGAAACCTTTTTTGTATACTTCGAAGTCTTCAACATCAACATCGCCCACTTCATGCTTTACAGTGCAGCGGTACTTTTTTGTTTCAGCCTCTCGGTTCTTGACAATGATCACACTAGTCACCCTCCTGTCCTCCCTCTGCTCCAGCTCTTCTCTCTCTGCTTCAGGCACCTCCACCAACCGTCCGTCTTCTCTCTCCATCTTCCATGAAAACCTCACCAAGTCTGGGAACATGTCACTGGCCTGGCACAGCAGGATGGTCCTCTTATTTGTTTGGGTCTTGGTCGCTTGATAGGCCATCACTTTTGGGAGTTTTACACGCGTGTCTGACGGTAAGATAAAAGAAGAAGGAAAAAGTATGCTACAATGTTCACAGGAATTATTATTGAGTATCCAGAAATTAAAATCTAGAGCAAATAATAAGTTCCCTAGATATTACCGGAGTCTTGAAAATCGATTTTTGAATAGAGCTAATCATTAAAAACAATAGGATGTGTCCCTTGCTGCACTCTAAATTGCATTACTCAATATAAATACTACCACAGTTTGTATATAAACACTAGCTGCATGCACGATCATTCAAAGTAACTTCATCAAAGGACATTCTGGGTAACATTCTGGGCTCTGGGAAACACTGTGACAATCAGAATGATTACAGATGTGATAGGCTGCACTCATGACGACAAGTATTTTACCTAATATGTCAATCCCTAAAATTACTTTATGAACAGAAGTATGGAGATAACAAAACAATTTATGTAGATATAATTTGAGAATATGGGAATTTAAGAATCACTGGTACAACAACTAAAGAACAGAATCAATTTGATATTTAAATGTTTACTTTGTTTTGTAACATGCAATGTATTACAAACATAAAAACATAGAAAACATATTCAATATAGCTAATTATAAAGTATAGTTTATAACTCAAATGCTTATATCTTACCAGTAACGTAAAGTCTAGTGCCAGGACCAAATATTGAGACACAATGAAATGCCCCATACCTATAAGTCTGTTGGATGGAGTAAGGGGTATAAGCATGGTTATTTATTATTTAAATGTTCTAAATATATTTTAATACAAAGGTATAAAATACCATGTCATACAAAGGTATAAAATACCATTTCATACAAAGGTATAAAATACCATTTCATACAAAGGTATACTTCAAACTTACATATTTCTACATTTATACTTAGAACTCAAAACATTGTTACACCACATAAGAAATAATAGGGTTTGGTGTGTCCTTGCTAAATGTATTCCACCTACCGTAAGTTTTTCATTCCTGCATTTAATGAGAAAAATGTTCTATATATCCTCTCTACACAGTCATGGCTGTCACTTCACCTGCAAGTGTTTCACTTCTCTATAATAGTGAGCCTGCCCTCCTCTATAATAGTCACTTTGACCTCCTGTATAATAGTGAGTCTGCCGTCCTGTATAATAGTGAGTCTGCCCTCCTGTATAATAGTGAGTCTGCCCTCCTGTATAATAGTGAGTCTGCCCTCCTGTATAATAGTGAGTCTACCCTCCTGTCTAATAGTGAGTCTGCCCTCCTGTATAATAGTGAGTCTGCCCTCCTGTATAATAGTGAGTCTGCCCTCCTGTATAATAGTGAGCCTGCCCTCCTGTATAATAGTGAGTCTGCCCTCCTGTATAATAGTGAGTCTGCCCTCCTGTATAATAGTGAGTCACATTTGAACTTCTCAGCAAGGGGGAGGCACTTGGCAGTGTTTTGTCATGTTACTACATGGTAGATTATGTATTTTCTTTTGTGTCATTATAAACCTCTCAACACTGGTTTGTGAAATGAATCCTCTAAATAAAACTTAAAATGTACACTGGATCAGAAATAAAATGTAAAATATATTTGTCAGGGTTAGTAAAAACAAAAGCATTTGGATCCAACCTGGAAATCTGCGTCAATGGTTTACAGGCATCTGAACTCCTCCAGCCAAAATATAAAGTAATGTTTCACAAATGGGATTTCCCAAAAAATGTGTCTCAATCAAACCCCATAGCCATGTGGGTTTGCTTTGGCCTTTCAAACAGTTTGGAATCTGTTGGAATTGGCACTGCCTTGCAGCCACCAAATTAAAAGCATTCTCTACAAAACTTACATTCCAATAGATCCCCCTTAACAGTATCTCCTTTCAAGACAGATATATTCTTTGGGGTATAAAAAGAAATATTGAAAAAAAGTTTAACATGAAACTGCCATAATAATTTTTGTAGTGTCATGAATACATAAATATAATACTGACAAATGCACAAACATTAATAAAATATGGTTCAAGCATTGTTAACTCTTGTGTAGTAACATTATGTTTACTCCCCTTGTCCTTAGGGTTAAGTATAAACCACTTTTACTAAAACACTCAGATAGAAGCTTCAAAAGCAGGTAAATTACATTTTAAATCAAAAATCTATTTAGCTTGAAGAAACAACCTGTCATTCATCATAAACTTTGTAAATATCTGGGTTTTCCCTCTTCACAGTGCAGACTGCATTTAATCTGATTGGACGTCACTTCTTTTTATTGCAACACTGATTTTTGCACCCATGGCTTCAGCATTGAGAGAACAGGAGGTACAGTCATCTGCAGCACCTTTATAGCCTCTGTATCAGAAATCAGTTGCATGCATAATGTCCATTTCTCATTGTGTGTTTCTGTCTTTGTAGGTTTTATGGTGTGTACAATATCTGACAGACAATGCCAATGTAACCTCTGTACCCTGGTGGTGTACAGCTTTCATGGAAAAATGAACAGAGGTGAGGTTGTATGAATGAGGCTTCTGCACCAAGTGAGTTTCACTTATTTTTGTACAAATAGGGTGACTTGTCCTCACTGTGGGACCTCCCCGTTCAGATGCCACAGTAGTAGGTGGCAGGATGAACAGTTTAACAGACTGATCTTTAACTGACATTGGCCTCTTTCCAAGACAACAGAGCAGTCTGCCTTTAGAGGATGAGGGGTTTCTGAACTGACACCTCCACTTGAAGAGACATGAAGAATCCAGATCAAAGGTTCTCCATGTTTTGATCCCAGTGAGTACAGACACCCTGCTCATTGTTGCTGCAGCTGAAGGAAGCACTCTGTCCCTCTCTCCTGGTCCATGACACCTGCTCCTGTGTTGCCATGGCTGCACTGAAACATCAAATGTTTTTTTTTTTTTTAAGCACATACACATATGAATATGTTTTGATTACTTACCGAAACAAAGGACATGGACCAAAGTAGTAAAGATTACTTTCATGTATCCGCTATTTAACTGTCCACTTTTGGAGAGATGCAGAGAGAGATGAAGATGTGAGAGTTGTCTGGTTTGTAACAGTTCATAAAGCCTCACGTTGATTGTAGGTGGTGAACTGTAGGGCGGAGACGCTTCGTGTTGGTCCCCGGCTTTGGAAACACAATTCAATTCCGGGTAGATGTTCAGGGAGATAATTGACTCGTTAATATCTGACTCCAATTTTAGAAATGTGCACAAGTGCGTTACCTGTAACGTTGAGCGCTAAACAGTTAATGACATGAAACTCTGGCTTCGGTAAAAATTGTCTGTTTGATCAAAGCATCGACCCTAATGTATGCATGTTCGCTAATCAGTCGTTTATCTCTCCATTGATATGGATTTAACCACCGACCTAGTATGTAAACTGACCACTCAGAGGCTTCGGTAAATTCCTTCGGAGCGTGGAGATCCACTGTAAGTGACTCAGAGGCCTTAAGTTGAAACCTTCTCCAGAAGTCTATGTTTATAATCAATATATAGCCTTATCAACCAGATGAGATCAATGTTTTCACCGCCGTATCGTGATAGATAAGTTTCAAAGAGAACAAGTAACATTTAATGCAAAATAATAGTTTGTTATCTAAATAGTAAGATAATCAATACAATGATAATGAAATATCATCAAATACAAAACATACCTTCAGAGCAATGGTTAACAAAGGTATTCACAATGAAGACTAGGCGCCTAACGCACCGGAGCTGTATCGTAAACAGAACTCAGTGATTGGTAAAACTTCTTCCTATATACACCCAAACCTGACTAAAATGGGGACATAGGTCATATGACTGAAAAGTTGTTGAATGCAGAAAAATTCAAATGGGATCATTAATCAAGGCTGCAGTAGACCAAGTGGTGCCCTTGCAAGACAAAGGAATATATATTAACATGTTGGTCTGCTGCAAGCACAAACTCTGTAAACCCTGTACATGTATATGTTACAGTATTACAATTATTACTAGAATGTAATACATAAAATAAGAAAAAAAAGCATATCAAACACAACATTAAAAGCTGTTCAGAACGATATTTACAAGAACAAAACTTTTAATGATAATTTCAGAGTCTTCCTCTGTCCACCTTCCTCTTCAACTGTTGACATCACCTCTCCACAGGTGTGTCATCAAGGTGTGATTGTCATTTTAACATTCATGCAAATCAATGACTGTCCCAGACGAGTTTCTGGGTGACCAGTGACAAAGGGGCTGCAAAAACAGCCCTACATAATCATGTTACACATGTACCATTGCTCTAGTTGTCTATTGGTCAAGTTTTGCATACAGGCTCTGGGTGGGATTTCAGGTGGCAGAACTTTGTACATCATTCAGCCTTTAAAGTCTGCGCCGCTTGGTGCAAGTAGTGAAGAACAAATATGAGGTCACACTGCACTTCAAGAGGTGTGTCTGTATATCACAGGTCTTAGAAATCTTACAATCATCGCTGAGGTTGTGTCCTGTCTTGCTATTACAATCAGCAGACAGGCTTCACTCACCAGTGCCTTCCTGGTACCGATCAGCAGACAGGCTTCACTCACCAGTGCCTTCCTGGTACCAACCAGCAGACAGACTTCATTTACCAGTGCCTTCCTGGTACCAACCAGCAGACAGACTTCACTCAGTGCTTCACAGACTGAGACACGCTGGCCTTCTTTCTGGGTCTGTGTTATCTGCTGCTCCATTGTCTTTAGTTATCTGCTGCTCCATTGTCTTCAGTTATCTGCTGCTCCATTGTCTTCAGTTATCTGCTGCTCCATTGTCTTCAGTTATCTGCTGCTCCATTGTCTTCAGTTATCTGCTGCTCCATTGTCTTCAGTTATCTGCTGCTCCATTGTCTTCAGTTATCTGCTTCTCCATTGTCTTCAGTTATCTGCTGCTCCATTGTCTTCAGTTATCTGCTGCTCCATTGTTTGCAGTTCCACACACACTGAAACATCAGTTCAATGTGAACATCAAATTCAAACTGTTCATGTTTGCATGAATATATCACACGCTGCTGGCATTATGATGGGCACTAAATACATCCTTGTAAAACAGTGTACAGAACAAACCCAGAACTGCATGAGTTGTAATGTGAACTGTGTTGGACGGTACTGCACTGGCCCAGACGTGTAACAACTCCCCTGCCCTCTCAGAACATGTTATTTCATTTGCAAGAGGGTGTAGTTCTTTATTCAATGTTGATAATGAGAGTAAAAGGTTCTTCCAATATTGAATGATTGAATACTGCCTGTGCAGCTTTCAGTCTTTCAGTCCATAATATCAGGCTTGTGGTTCAGAAAACATCTGGCAATGTATTAAAATATGTCATATATGGTTAACAAGTCAATTCACCTGAACAAAGAAATTTAAATTATGAAACTGCGACTGTGCCCTTAGATAGCTAACTAGTATATGCTGGTTTACTTTAAATAGGGAGACTACTATGTGATTTTAGGTGAGATGTGTTTTTTGAGCTGTTAATTTAACCTCATGTCCCTCTCTCCCTCTCTCCTGGTCCATGACTTCAGGTCCTGGAACAACTGTTATCCAGCCTCTGCTCTTGTTCAGAAAATGTTTTCAACAATTTCACTTGTTTATGATTCAAGATGAACTTTATTGTGTTCAATTTTGCTTTGACTTTCACCCATAATGCTTTAAAAAACATTATTCAGACTAGTGAACAAAAACATTCATGGATGTTCTTAAAAGCACTATTTACAAACAGAAAACAAAAATCAATTTGAGAAGATGTGTATCAATCCCTTCAATACAGGCAAAGATCCCCCTGTATCCAACCTGGCCTTTGATCATTCCTCATCCTCTGGTATTTACATTGGGTATTGAAAAAGGGACAACATATTTGTTTAATCTATGTGATCTACAACAGCTGCTGGTCCTCAGCATGTAGAACATGGGATGGGTCAGTGATGATCTCCTGGGCTTTCCTCAGGTCTGTTCTTATAATAATGCCTGTTCTTAATAGTAGCAGTTCAGACTACAAGGAGGATCAAACTGTTGGTATTTTGATACACGATTCTGCTTTGTCCTTTATTTAAACCAGAAATTGATTTTCAGTTGGAGCAGAACTGTGAAGCTAACAGTCTGGCTGATTTCTACCAACTCCTCAACCTGTCTCACTATGTCACTTCCTGTTGCAATGTTTTATTGTCTGTCTATGAAGCCCAGACAGTTTTTGAACTGAGCATCAGAGACAGTCGTCACTGTGGTTCCCAACACCACTCTTCCAGCAGGCACAGTAGTAGGTGGCAGAGTGGGACAGTTTAACTGACTTTATCTCCAAATCATAGTTGTTGTCCCTTCTCAAGGCTGAGAAGTCATCTTTTTGAGAATGACCGTATGGTGAATAAATGTCTCCATTATCTTCATCAATACGTAAAATTATAACAAAAGGCTCCCCTGCTCTTTCCTGGTACCAGTAGACATAAGAACCAGAACACTGCCCAGTGCCTCTGCAGCTGAAGAAGACACTCTCGCCCTCTCTCCTGGTCCAAGACGTCTGGTCCTGGACCAGTTGGTCTCCAGCTGCTGCTGTTGTACAGAGAAGAAATCTAACTTTATCTTGCGATCACAGATGTCTATGTCACATTTACAGTGCATGTGGAAAACTCACCTGAAAACAGGACAGACGTAAAAGCACTGAAAACAAGGAACATGTCTACACCATTAAACTGTCCACTGTTGTAACTGAAGTTGTTAAGGTCTTTGTTCAGTGTGGGCAGAGAGATTAAGATGTAATGGGGCATGTGGTTTCAGATAGTTCATCTAACCTCATGTCACGTGACCACCATGCTTTAGTCCTCTATTGGTTGAGATCATTGTCTAGCATGACCTTTAACTTGTGTAAAAGAGATAGACTGTACACATGGACTCCCAAACAATCCGTAGTTAAATGGAACTGTGGTTGGAGTGACCTCTGTAATGCATATGATGAATCACCTGTCAATCTAACTGTGGTTGAACAGTCTCACTGTGTTTCCAGTAAACAACATCAGAGCCTTCATTAGAAAACCATGAACATGTTCACCACATTCCTACTGTGCAGCTGTGTACCATCAAACTCATATCAATGTGCCTGTGAAAGGACAATTATAAAACATTCAAGCTGTATGATTATACAGTATAATATCCATTACATATCTTGGTAATAATAATACAATTACAAATAATTGAATTAATTGAAAATATATTTTAAAAAAATAAGCACTGGCTGCAAACACATTGACATTATGCAGATATATCAGCCGTACATTCATACAGTAAAAAGCCTTTCGATATTCATCCCAAAGAAGCTTTATCGGGTTGAGGACAGTCAGGAATGCTGAACTAATGATAACAAGTAAATCACTAGCTTCATGCAGGTCCATATTAAGATAATGTATTTAGTGTTTATTTGTCCTCAAGAAGGTGGTCTTGCACACACTTACACTCCCCTATGTAGGTATTGGAAATGTTTCTGCTGCACACTAAAGAAACATGAAAACATGAATAAAACATGATCATGGAGCAGAAGTTAAGAATTTGACCTTTTATTTGTGTCTGTTTCAATATGTATGTGCTTTATAAACTTGTAATAACAATACTTTGTGTTTCATCTTCCTATTTTAAGCAAACAAAAGTGTTTGGACACTTTAATTTAGATACGTTTAATACTATAATGTTGTTGTTCTTTTAGGTAGTTTGTATTTATTTTATTTCACCTTGTGACATTACTTGAAAGGGCGGCAGCTACAGCGCCTTTCAAAATGCAATTTATACTATTTATAATTTTTTTATAAAAAAGTGTAACATGTTTAGATATAAAAAGCTATGAAAAGTTGAAATGTTGATTATAAACTTCTGGGACAGATACATACAATGTGTGTGGGGAAAAACACTGATATGTACAATGAATATGAATTCAATTAAACTGATTGCAATGCCTTACCATGTTTCAGTCAACAACATCTCAGAATTTACTTCCCAAAAAATATTATTAGAATTATTTGTAACAATAATCTTGCTGTAATCTAATTGTTATATTTTCACAAATTAAGAATATTAAGTATAATGTCTGTACAGTGAAAACATGATAGGATAAGCAAGACAACTACAATTTAAACAAAACAAAAAATACAAATAGAACCTCAACCATAAAACAATGACTGGACAGGCAGGGACATAATTATGAAGAAAAATAAAATTTTACAAACATTGTCTTCAAAGGTAATCACCAGAACTGCATGTGTTATCTGTGATTCGTCCACAAGATGGTAATATTGTACAGTGTTTTTGACGTTTATATGAAGTATGATGTACACGTTTACACTTCCAAGAAAGAGCTTTACAAAAGTGCAAAGGTCAAGGATCATGAACGAGATAGCCCCAAAACATTGCGGGTAGCCAAAACATGATCATACATTGTGAAAAGCAAATACGTGCCATTGCCAATAGGAAGAAAAATAAGAGCATGTAGTTAAATTCATTACAAATTAAACAACATGAACCTCAAAAGTGCAAAAGTGTACATGTAGGAAAGCAAGCATCAATAATATAATTTACAGCTAATTGTTAATGGTTTATTCACTACAATGAATAGCAACTACTATTAATTTATATGTTGCAATGATTTTATGGTAAGAACATGCAGTTGATTTGCCCTCTTAAGCTGTAATCAATATTCTTGATGCAGTGTCCACGTGCATTAGGCCATTGAAGTCAACATTATAATCCAGATTAATCTGTTTTAGAGAGATATTATTTGCAAGTATACATATAAACTGATAACATATTTAAGTTAAATACATGAATTATTATTCATAACTATGTAATGATAAAGTGCTGTTTAAGCTTCCTTGGGAATGCAAAGAAGTCACTTTTTTGTTATAGCTTTCAAACACTATTGGCCAAAAGTTACGGATTTATGGAAAATGTATTAACAGTCATGTTTCTAAATGTGTATTCATAAGGAGAGATGATTTAGAATACACTTTGTGATGTGAATGATGGGTAGTTTTCAAAAGGTGTCACAGTTTGATTTGAAAAACTAGCACCATCATCATCATCATCATCATCATCCTCATAGCCTAATCATCATCCTTTGAAACTCATCTGTACGATAAATGATCTTTTGATCAAACTGTGGTTAAACGGCCTCACTGTGTTTCCTGTAAGTAACTTGTCAGCGTTTATTAGAAACCATAAACACTTTCACCACATCTTCCGTCTTTATGGTTTCAAACAACAGTGTGAGCAGCACCTGTGTTTCATCTGACTAATGTGTACCAGAGAGAAACACATTTAAATCAATCATGAGATTATAATGAGATTAAAGATTTGAAATTATTGTGCCTGTTTTATTTTAGATTGAATTTTGTAAATTCCAAAGCCTTTACAACACTGCAAAAACTGACAGGTCTCATAGATCAGTGGTTCTCAATATTGGTCCTCGGGACCCCCTGCCCTGCATGTTTTAGACGTTTCCCTCTTCAAACACACCTGATTCAAAATAACGGGTCATTATCGGACCATTTATTTGAATCAGGTGTATTGAAGCAGGGAAATATCTAAAACATGCAGGGCAGGGGGTCCCGAGGACCAGGATTGAGAACCAATGTCATAGATAATAAATCTGTTAGGCTACAATGCATTTTTGTTCAACTGGATATGCATCGGTGTCTACTGAGGCCTGATGTATATTTTACTGTGAGCCATGAACATGGAATTTATTTTCTTTGACGGAAACAGGCCTTTATTTGTCAAATGTATCTTAACTATTTATCTGATGGCCGTTGAATTGTTGAAAATTTAAGCTTTAAATTTAAATTGTATTTTGAAATTTTATGACATGATTTGATGACGTTTTCGAAATTCTTTACTTCTAATGATAGCTATAGTTCAACAACTAAGAAAACAAACAGCCTATATGCAAAAGTGCAATTTCCAAAGCATTTTTAGAATAGTTAAGATTCTAAATGTACTGTATATAATTTGCAACAATGTGTCGTGTAGAGAACACAGCCTGTCATGTCACTGCAATAGCTTATTAGACGTGGCTTCCTGGAAACATGGTGAGGCAGTTCAACCACAGTTTGACTGACAGATCATTTGTATGCATTTTCATGTTGCATTGTCAATCTCAGTGACTTATCTTTGTTTAAACACAAGCACGTTTATCGGTGTAAATAAAACATGCTTTAGCTTAGTAGTGTTTGACACAAAAATAGTGCCTATATAATGATAATAACAAATCTGTTGATCAAGATGCGGTTAAACTGCCTCAGAATGTTTCAGTCGGAAACATCTTACCCTTAATTAGAAAACCCTAAACTCGTCCACCACATCTTTATACTGTGCACCTGCATCCCATCAAATCAATATACCATGGTAAAGGAAACTAATAAAAGTTTAAGTTTTTGGATCATGACACCTTCATATAAAGAGGTTATGATTTTTTTGTTTAATTAATTACAAGATCATTTGATAATATTTTTGGTCATAATAATGCCTTCCTAATCCGAGTACCTGTCTGTAGAAAAAAAAAAAAAAAAAAAATTATATATATATATATATATATATATATAGAATATGTAGTAGCATCACTTAATAATATTGGATTGCTGTGAAGGTGTACAATAAAATGTCTAAATAGGCTTATTTAAAATGTATGGACTATATATAACATCAAACAAGTGTTGACTTTCAAAGACAGTTTTTCGACAAATCACAATAAGACTGTTTTGAACATCTAGTGGCATTACCCAGAATGTCACAAGCCTTTGTTTAACATGTTGTCGTGTTGTAACATTTTCTGTATTGTAAAATATTATATTTTGATATTCTTTCATTTGTAAACAGCTGTTTGAAGATAATTAAATTAGGTAACACCTGTTGCTCAGGCATGTTAATTAAAAAGAGCTAAATTAACTGTATACTTTTGAACTATTATAAAGTATTAGAACATGTTCAGGAAATACAAAGAAAACGTGTCATATAAGTACTCAAGCAGTCTTACATTTCATGATGAATTTATTATTCCCATGGATATGTATTGTCGGGGTCTTGTTCACGAGTGAGGGAAGAATGGAGCGCGAGGTCGACAGGCGGATCGGTGCGGCGTCCGCAGTGATGCGGGCTCTGCATCGGTCCGTCGTGGTGAAGAAGGAGCTGAGTCGAAAGGCGAAGCTCTCTATTTACCAGTCGATCTACGTTCCTACCCTCACCTATGGTCACGAACTATGGGTAGTGACCGAAAGAACGAGATCGCGAATACAAGCGGCCGAAATGAGCTTTCTCCGCAGGGTGTCCGGGCTCTCCCTTAGAGATAGGGTGAGAAGCTCGGTCATCCGGGAGGGGCTCAGAGTAGAACCGCTGCTCCTCCGCGTCGAGAGGAGCCAGCTGAGGTGGCTCGGGCATCTGATTAGGATGCCTCCTGGACGCCTCCCTGGTGAGGTGTTCCGGGCACGTCCCACTGGGAAGAGGCCCCGGGGAAGACCCAGGACACGCTGGAGGGACTATGTCACTCGGCTGGCCTGGGAACGCCTCGGGGTCCCCCAGGAAGAGGTGGTGGAAGTGGCCGGGGAGAGGGAAGCCTGGGCCTCCCTGCTTAGGTCGTTGCCCCCGCGACCCGATCCCCGGACAAGCGGAAGATGACGAGACGAGACGAGAGACGGATATGTATTGTACAAAAACATTATAATAAATAAATAACTAAAATAAGAAAGCGGCATGGATAGGGACGTCTGCAGTGTCTCTTTACCATTCTTCTGAGCGGGATCGAACAGCCAGCAGACAGATACTTCATGGTCTGTACTGTCTCTTTACTATTGCTGCTGAGCCGGCTCTACAAGTCAGTAGCATCTCCACCAGCTCGTTACCTCTGCTGCATAACTAACTTTGCAACTCAGCAACATCTCCACTAGCTATTTAGATCTGCTGCATAACTAACTTTACAAGCCAGTAACATCTCCACTAGCTCTTTACCTCTGCTGCATAACTAGCAATACAAGTCAGTAGCATCTCTACTAGCTCTTTACCTCTGCTACATAACTAGTAATACAGGTCAGTAGCATCTCTACTACTACTTTTTTTTAACTCAGGTAATAAGGCAGGTAAGTATACAAGTTTTGTAATGTATATACTCTTAATGCACATATATTCACAGACTAATCATTGTAAAATGTTGTATTTAATTTATTGTTGTATTTATTGTACATGTCAAGAGAAAAAAAATACATGAAATATTTGTGACAAACAGGATTAGAAAGTCTCTTGGAAGTCATATCAAGTGATCATGTCTCCAGGTGTGGGGTGGACTGATCATGTCTCCAGGTGTGTGGTGGACTGATCATGTCTCTAGGTGTGGGGTGGACTGATCATGTCTCTAGGTGTGTGGTGGACTGATCATGTCTCCAGGTGTGGGGTGGACTGATCATGTCTCCAGGTGTGTGGTGGACTGATCATGTCTCCAGGTGTGGGGTGGACTGATCATGTCTCCAGGTGTGTGGTGGACTGATCATGTCTCCAGGTGTGTGGTGGACTGATCATGTCTCTAGGTGTGGGGTGGACTGATCATGTCTCTAGGTGTGTGGTGGACTGATCGTTTAGATATAGAACCTTAAAGATTTACAGAATGTTCATCTGTTGATGGATATGTCATTAATTCAATTCAAATAGTATTTGTTTTGGTATTAAAATATAAATGACAAATACACATGCATACAAAAAATACATAACTACTACATAAAATGGCACTACATAAAATGGCCCATAAAACATCTATTTTATAAACTGTATTTGTAAAAAAAAGTCACTCGATATCTCCAGATTCTGCTGTAATCTGCAGTAGTAGTAATGCAACATTCCTGAACAGTGGCTGTAGGTTTTAATGAGCTTTTCTCCAGGTGTGTGGTGGACTTCCCTGGTTGTCCCTGAGGAGCAGCAGGAGGGAGAGCCCACAGCAGTACACCAAGCTCTTCACTATCATCACAGTGTAAACCAGAGAGGCCAGGTTCACACTGCACATGGACTGCAACAGTTCTGGAAAGGAAACAAACCAACAATACCACACATTGACACAGACAGATCATGATATTTCTCCTGAGGCAACATAAGGGACGTACAGATTAATGTAAGAGTGATCATATTGTTCATACCCTTTTAGTAAAATGTATTAAGAAACAAAAGCACATGTAATGTGGTATTCTAACATGTTTTTTTTCTTTTCTACCAGCCATGAAATAAAAGTAAATAACAGTTACATCAATCCTTCTGGGCATTATAATTATGTGAGAAATATATGAAAATACGTATTGACGATTAATAAACAGTTTACAACAGTGTTGTAAATGTGTCTTACCATCAGGGACGTGGACGGCAGGAGAGACCTGTGTATGATTCTGAGGTGGACAGGTTGGTGCAGAGGCAGCCGTGGTAAAAGAAGATTCCTCTGAGACAGATGTGCCAGAACATTATTATAATTCTGTGACAGATAGCTGTGCTAGATAGAAAGTAATTTGAGAACAAAGAAATATACATCTAATTGGAAAGGATGAATATTTTTAGGTGAGCCTATTCTTTGTCCTATTAACTTTAGAGACTTCAAAATAAGTACATAAATGGAATGAAGAGATACCTTTTTTGTGTCTTTTTGGAATGTCTTCAACATCGCCCACTTCATGCTTTACGGTACAGCGGTACTTTTTAGTTTCAGCCTCTTGGTTCTTGATGATGATCACACTAGTCACTGTCCCGTCCTCCCTCTGCTCCAGCTCTTCTCTCTCTGCTTCAGGCACCTCCACCAACCGGCCGTCTTCTCTCTCCATCTTCCATGAAAACCTCACCAAGTCTGGGAACATGTCACTGGCCTGACACAGCAGGATGGTCCTTCCATTGTGTTGATGTGTAAATGCTGGGTAGACGGTCACTTTCGGTGTTTTGACTTCATTATCTAATAAATAAATACAATTGTGGGGGTAAAACTTTTCCTTAGGAATTGATGAAATTTAATTTTAAAAACCATTTGATTTTATACTGCATTTGGTACATTCTCAAAACATCTGGACAATTTATTATGACAAACAGGTCAATCCTGAACTTTCAGTTATGGTAGTTGAAATAGTTACCTATATGCCAGTCGCTAAAGTTATGATAATGTCATACTGAACAAATACATGTAATTGTTATTTATTAATTCATGCAACAACCATAATATACTCAAGGGTATGTGTCATGATTGAAACTATTGTAGTTGAGAGAAAGAAAACATGCGTTAAAACAGAAATGAGATCTTACCTGACACAATGAGTCTTGTACCTGAGCCAAATACCATCACCTCCTTCTCCACAGTGACATACATGATGTCAAAAAGTCTGCATGGCAAGCTTGGTTGTACCTGCTGAAGTGGCCTAATAGGGTCCAAGGATGAAGGGGTGGATGAAGAAAGAGGGTTGGGTGTGGACCAATCAGGCTCTGCCTGGAATGACCACAAGCAACAGAAAAGTTACAAATGAAGCTTATTCACAGTCAGGAGGAGGTAGAAGCATTCTCTGTGAAGACAGATCCAGAACATACAATCAAGCCTGAACAAGGAGCCGCTATGAAATACAATCCTCCATTTACTTTGGTTCTCACAGCTCCTCTTCATCCCCGATGTTATGGCCCATTATAGGAAGACTGCATGAACCACCCTGCTACTGTATGTGTGAAATAGTCAGGTAACTTAATGAGATTGTTCCACTCCTGTTCAGTTTGTAGGTCTTAGCACCCACCAAGCTGGTAAGGTCCATCATTAATATCCAGCCAGGCAGAGGATGCACTGAACAGTCTGATAGCACATGGTGTGGTAAGAAAGACCTCTGCAATCATTGAAACACCATCATTTCTCCCCAGTAACAAAGTGGGGTAATGTGTGACGTGTCATCTCATTAATACTGCTTCAGTCCTCATATTCCCCTTCCAGGGATTGACCTCGGGTCCTCTCATTCACACACAACAACAACCTTTCAGAAATACTGCTTTAGCCAGTTACGGTACCAACAAGCTAGATATTTGTGACACTCACAGTGAATTGTAATTCCACAGAATTCCATTTCAATTGGTTGGTTCTCACCAAACCGTGCAACATGCAAAATGTCAATGAATTTTGGTAGTCCCATTTCCACCATGCTTACCATTCCTGTAAAGCTAACCATAGGACTTCCCCCACTGATAATCAAATAATTCTGCTGCTTGAAAGGTTCATCCCTACTGCATTTCCCAAACATCTGGCAGCAGTAGCAAAGTGCCTGTAAAGAGAGTTATTGTCACAGGTTGTGCAATGTGGTCTGCACTGTGATAATCCGAGTAGGCACAGTAGTAGGTAGCAGAGTCGGTTATATTTAAATTAACAATCTTTAGAAGGTAGTTATTTCCTGTTTTGTCTACTGAGACCTGGTCAAATCCAGGCTCAGTGATCCAATTTGTATTCTTTTTTTGCATTTCCGGTGTTCTCAGATGTTTGGTTGCAATAATCGCGACCCTTTTTAAAGGCTCTCCGTCTTTCTGACTGTACCACTGCACGTAGCTCGAAGGAACATTTGGAGATTCACAATCAATGAGAACCATTTTGTTGGGAGTTTTTATCATGAGGGCCTTCTGCTTCAGCTCTGAAGCTTCTGATGCTACAGGTTTGCACAAAAGAAGCAGTAAGATATTGTAAAAACCATTGAAACTGTCCAGAAGTCATGCAACTACATTTCAGCAATAACAGCTAATACTATATTCATCTTACCAGTGCACCATATAGTCCAATAGCACCAATGTGAAATTTGATTATAAAAACCCATTATTCTGTACAGTTGTGTTTCCTCAACATAGATTCTCCATTGACAAAGCGTACTTTATCTCCATCTTCTATTGTATGTTTGTTTACTTACCCAGATAAAGAAGACAGGTGAGACTTATGAGAACTGAGGACATGATTGTTCACAGACTGTCTGTTCACAATGACTACAACTCTGACTTTTGGTGCTCTAAGGTCTTTGAGGCCAAGAGGGAGTGACAAGGAGATGATGCTGGCTGGATGCATGAGGCCTTGTGACTTGCCTCTGAATCGTCATGTTTCTACTGTGATTAAGTACTTTAATTTACTGTTTGTGACAACCAAAACGTCAGTTCATTTGAACTTACCTAGTTTCTTGTTCACAGTAATCTCCAATTCTAATATAATAAAACGACAAATTGAACACAATCCAGAGAAGTATGTTCCTACATGGATTAGACCCTATTTATTGAATGTCACTAAATGGTTGTAAAAAATAAATAAATCAATGTTAAAATGCACAAGGTAAGTGTATGAGTTTGTGTGTCTACATGTTTTCATTCGAGGAAACAAGTTTGCACATTGCTAGATCTGTAAGTTGTTGCGCCCCCTTGTGGCTCACATGGAGCAGAGATGGTGTGGGAGGAAAACTGATCTGTGAATTGCTCCTCATTTGTAGTGTGTAAGCGTAATTTGAAATGGATCACTGCTCATAGCATGAAGCCTTTTCTCTCTTCCCTAGGAGTACGGTGCCTCCCTCAGAAGAGATCCCTCCACTCTGACTGAAGGGGGGAGAGGGGTGTACATGGGCCACCACCCGGCCGAGGGCAGGGGTCCCTGGGCTGAGGAGGGTGGACCTCCCTATAGAGAGAGCAGGACCACCAGACTGGGAAGGCTGGAGCCTGTTAAGCGTAGGGCACCAACGTACCAGGAGGAACTGGAACAGCAGGTGACTCCCCTCCCCCTCCTCTCTGTGTTGGGAGACTGGACTATACACTAAATACCATGAATGTAGTGATTCTGCTCATGGACAAGTGTTCAGGATTGAAAGTACAAACTCATCAACACATGGACTGTACTGTAACACATTCAATGTTTTTTTTATCAACTTTGAGTTGTGGTTGAATTTGAGATTCCATGTATTATAAATGCTGGATTCCATATTGGTCAGAACCAAGATGTTATCTGTATATAAGTACTTTTTATCTCTAAATATATAAAAATATTTGATATTTCAGTTGGTTGCTTTATATTAAGTTCTCTAAATTATTGTGTGTACTTGTTTCTGGTGATAATCAACAAAAGCACCATCACCAAAGTGTCTAGTTGTCGTCGTAAATAAGCGCAGCTAGTTCAGGCAGGGCAATCGGGCAGCGCGCGTCATTCATTTAACGGGGATGTAAGGCGTCTTACTCCACCTTCCTTTACTCCACCCACTACCACACCCATGTTAGCAGCGCATATCCATTGGGCCACGTCCGATAAGGCGTCTTTAAAAGACGCGCGGATATGCACACACTCACCCCGGTCGTTGTATGATCAGTGCTGCTGCCACCCTCCACCGTCCCCTTCTCCCCCATGCTGTCTGTATGTCTATCCACCAGGGGGATGATTATATCTCTATTGCTTCCCTTAGATCATCCACTCCGCCAAAGTAAATCTACATGTCCATGTCATGAAACAATAAATGCTCAAATCTAATACGCGATTGTCTTGACTGAACTGACGTTGTTCTTTGTTCCCTGTCCAGACCCCATGGGCGACTCCTACCCGGTGCCCCGTCCCCCTCAACAGAACCCCCCCAGCTGTCTGCCAGAGAGAGGAGGAGGTTGGCCAACAACAACAAATTGCACAAAGTAACTTTAGTTATCCATCTATGTTGGAAATGTACAGAAAATTAATGATACTTAATACAAGTTTCTTTCAACTAGAGCAAAGTTTCGACTGCCATAAAGAATGGTGGTGGTGGTGATGATGGTGAGGTTAGAAATAATGGTCGTTATATTAAGACAAACATTTAAGACCAATGTTGGTATCTTAAAATACCAAACAACTGTTGGTCTGTCTAGTGTCAGTTGAGAGCTGCAGGGCATTCCAATACCTCATGGCTGTGCAAAATAAGCCAGAAACACTTGCCTTTCTTTTTGCCACCTAAATCATGGAACAGACCAGTTACTGCAAATGCCAAGATACCATAATGAACACATCCACTAAAGTTATAATACTCTCCAGTACGACTATATTATTATACTTTATAAGAGAGGCAGAGCCACAGATGAGTGCTCAAATTCTGCTTATTAAAAATAAACATTACAGCACGTACGAGTAAGACGTTTGACTAGGAAGCATTTGTCTTTTCGTATAAACAGTGAGGTGGCTCTTAAAAGAGCCTTTGTGGGTTTCGAGATCACATGATCACGGACAACGTCTAGGCGCGCTCCCCGCGGATGCGGCGGGCCAGCTGGATGTCCTTGGGCATGATGGTGACCCTCTTGGCGTGGATGGCGCACAGATTGGTGTCCTCGAACAGGCCGACCAGGTACGCCTCGCTGGCCTCCTGCAGAGCCATCACAGCGGAGCTCTGGAAACGCAGGTCAGTCTTGAAGTCCTGGGCGATTTCCCTGACCAGACGCTGGAAAGGCAGTTTGCGAATAAGCAGCTCGGTGGACTTTTGGTAACGACGGATCTCTCTCAGAGCCACGGTCCCGGGCCTGTAACGATGGGGCTTCTTGACGCCACCAGTGGCCGGTGCACTCTTACGAGCAGCCTTGGTGGCGAGCTGCTTCCTCGGGGCTTTGCCACCGGTAGATTTACGAGCGGTCTGCTTTGTTCTGGCCATGATGGGAGTCTTTTCGTCGACGAGTTTGAAGTAAGTTTCGGTAGAAGGGATAAAGAAGTATATATGGTCGGCTTGTCGTCCGCTGATTGGACTTCTCTCCCGAGCAGACTGATTGGTAAACCGTCGACGCCTTTTCCGTTGGCAATTGGACGCAGGGACGGATGTCAGTTCCCGCCCACATTTGAAACCTTCTGGCCCCGCCCTCATCCTCCTTGCACTGCTGCGCAGGTGCGGGCAAGTAGGCGATGAATGTTTAAAATAAAACGAATTTCTGCATTTAAGATCGTGTTTGTGACAGAGCGTGTTCACACTTCAGATAACCCGAACATGGATACAAGCATTCAAATATGTAAAGTTGCTGCGCATATTGACCATAAGCAATTAAGTCTTTTCCAGACTATTCTGTCCGTTCTATTTCGTGGAACTCCGCCCCATTGGGGAGCTCTGCTCCAAATGGTTTACCCGCTGCCTAGTGCAGCCAATGACTGAAAATCAAAATGTATACACACCTGTCACTCACACAGGTGACCTATATAAAGGGGTGACCGCTGTCACTCATGTTCCCCACCAAAATTTGCACGTGTCACTTGACTTTATTGACTTCAAGATTGAAGAATATCTATAAGAAAAGAACGTGAGCTTTTCCAGTCCACTGCTCCCACGCAAGGCTCTGTTAAGAGCCAAGTGCAGGTGTAACCTGGAGGCTGATCGTGTGCTTGGGACCCCGGCATACCAAGGACAGGTTGGTGGACTCCCCTGACTGTGAATCATGCGCTTGCCTCTCTGTTTCGGAGAGGCGGCTGCGCTTTGATTTCTTCCAGGTGGAGGAGCTCCTTGAAGACGTGGTCTCGGCCCTGCTCTCTGACGAGGAGAGTTCGGAGTTTGAGGACCACCTTGAGGTGACTAATGCCCCCCTGTCCTTTCTTGATGACGAAGGGCGAGCGCTGAGTTCAGTTTCGGAGGATGACGAGGAGCTCAGGGCGGATTTCCCAGCTATCATTACGAAAGCAGCGGAGATCATGGGCGTTCCCCTGCCGGCCTCTCCTCCTGTGGAGGAAGAGGACCCATGGGAGGTTGGCCCCCATGCGAAACGCATGAAGACCTCGAAACCCTTGAGCCCCACTATGCCAAACCTGGCTGAGTACGTGCAGGGCTCCTGGGCTAACGCGCCAGTCAAAGCGCTGCTCGCGTTCATGAGGGTGACCGGGCTGGGAGAGGCGGTTAAGGCCGGCCCCCCGCCCTTGGAACCGTCCCTCGCGGCGTACCTGGTACCAGCGCATGGATGACAGCTAGAAAGGCGACCCTGCCGTCCTCCCGGGACAAGCTTACTGCCTCTCTGGCAGACAAGGCATACGTCTGGGGTGAGCAGGCAGCGGCGGCCTCCGGCAACGCCGCCATCTTGACGGTGGCGGTCTCCAAACTCTACGGAGTGCCCTGAAGGCCTGTCCCCTGAGGAGACGTCTTGGATGGCCAGGATGGCATCAGTGGTGCTCCACTTGAACTAGGGGGCGGCTATTTGCGCTGGAAGAGCTATGGGCAACAGCCTTGTGATTCATCGCCACCTGTGGCTGTCCCTGACGGCCATGAGAGAGGCGGACAAGTCCACCCTTCTCAATGCTCCAGTGGCTGGCGGGGGCTTGGCTTGACCGGCTGTGGCATCAGCATACAAACACTTCTCGCACCTGGAGGAGGAGAGGAAGCACCTGCTAGGGCATATGCCCCTGCAGAAGAAGACTACCACTGCTCCCTTCTCTGTTCCTGCAGGTGCCTCTCGAAGCAGGAGGAAATGAGCTCGCCCTCCGGTGGCACGAGCGGCCACTGCGACGCAGGCTGCTCCTCCCGGGGCACCTGTTCCACCGAGAGAGCGGGTTACAGCCATCCACCTAACCCCAGCTGGCGTGGTGGCGGAGGTGGGAAGAAGAGGAGAACATGACTGGCGGCGGGGACAGAGGCTTCGGTTGTAATGAGTTGGTTTCGGTTCACAGGTTTTCCACGACTGGCGATGCCGAACCATCGAGCACGTACATAGCGGAGTCTGGCCCAGCTAGCAAGCGTGTGGCCAGACCGCTAGCAGCCCCCATGCACCATAACACAGTGTGTGACTCTGTTATCACGATACGCACAGACCTCTGGTTGTGATGCGAGTCCTCTCGAGGCCCATAATGAGGACAGCACTCAGACCTCTTTTGGCCTTGAGACGCTGCTCCAGCCCTTTGGAGTCGACCCCACCTTGGGCTGTGTCGCCGATTCGGTGCACAGTGGCGGCGGGGGTCAGACGAGAATACAGCAGTTTCCTGTCTGCGGTTCTGCAGCTGAACGCACACCCGCTCTCTCTGCGCTATGCAGAGTGGTGAGCACTGCCATGCTGGCTAGACAGGATGATGAGAGGGTTATGCCATCCAGTTCGTACGGACTCGCCCTCCTTTCAGAGGGGTGAGGGAGAGTTTGTACGGACTTGTCCTGGAGACGTATTTGTCCTGCCCACTGAAGGCACTCGCGCTCCGGAAGGAGATAGTGAGTTTGCTGACCAAAGGGACAGTGATTCCGGTCCCCAGAGATAAGGAGAACCCAGGTCTCTACTCCCCTTATTTTCTGGTTCCAATCTACTGCTAGAGGGTACGCGTCGCGCCCGGTGAGCCTTTATGCAATGGTGTGGAAAACAGAACCTTGACCCGGGTCTCATGTCCAGTCTAAATGTTCTTGTGTTTTTTACAATCGTTGTTTGACGAGGGCTTAGCCGCGAGCACTGTGCATCTTTACGCAGCTGCCATTTCGGCATGTCACGAAGGGTTCGCCAAGACAGCGTTGTTCAGCCACCCGCTGGTCAAGCATTTTCTGGCTGGGGTGTGTAGGCTCAGGCCACCTCCGAGAGCATCAGCACCTAAATGGGATTTATCTCTGGTGTCAGACACTGTGGGCCACCTTGCAGATTGAGCAGCACAGTAAACCATTTAGGTTAAGTGGTGGAACTCCATAAAGTGGTGCCAGAGTGGAGAAAAGTATTAGTTTAAATAGTTATTGTACCTTGCATGTAGATAGTCCAATAACTTTGACACTAGACAGAGTTGTAAGACATTGCGCTTTTGAAGAGTGTAGTGGGTGGCTCTTAAAAGAGCCTTTGGGTAAAGTGAGACTGAGATTTAGTCTTTACTTGGCTTTGACGGCCTTCTCGGTCTTCTTGGGGAGAAGCACCGCCTGGATGTTGGGCAACACTCCACCCTGAGCGATCGTAACGCCACCGAGAAGTTTGTTGAGTTCCTCGTCGTTGCGGACGGCCAGTTGCAGGTGACGAGGGATGATACGGGTTTTCTTGTTGTCACGAGCAGCGTTACCGGCCAACTCGAGGATCTCAGCGGTGAGGTACTCGAGAACAGCTGCCAGGTAGACGGGTGCGCCTGCTCCCACACGCTGAGCATAGTTGCCTTTACGGAGAAGCCTGTGGACACGACCCACGGGGAACTGCAGCCCGGCGCGGGATGACCTGGTCTTGGCCTTAGCCCTTGCTTTGCCTCCGGTTTTGCCTCTTCCGCTCATCTTCGTGATACGTCTGTTAAAAGAAGTAGTGAAGCAAATCAGTCGGAGCACATAATTTATAGGCTAGCTGACGGTAAACGGCTTTCATTGGTCACAATGTCGGTTGGGTCTTGATCCAATCGGAGGTGGCGACAGACTCGGGGGTGGAGCCATTCTCTTTCCCGCAGAAGGCGCGTTTTGTCGTCTGGTCTGTCCTCCTCACGTCTCTTTGTTCATTCAGTCGCTCCTCGTTTAAGGCGCCAATCACATACATTAATGTGGCATGGATGGATGGATGGATGGATGGATGGATGGATGGATGGATGGATGGACGGACGGACGGATGGACGGACGCAAAGTCTACTATAGGCCACAATCGTCAATCGTGTAGTGTGAACGATAGTTAATGGAGGTAACTCCAGTTCTATGAGTGGAGCGGAGCCCCATAGGGGAGCTCTGCTCCTATTGGTTTACCCGCTGCCTAGTGCAGCTAATGACTGAAGATCAAAATGTATACACACCTGTCCCTCACACAGGTGCCCTATATAAGGGGGTGACAGCCCTCACTCATCCTCCCAAAAGTATTAAATACAGCCGGGTTGAATAAGTCGAGCTGGGCCTGCAGCCCTATGGGGCTCCGCTCCACTCATAGAACTGGAGTTACCTCCATTAACTATCGTTCTATTTCGTGGAGCTCCGCCCCATAGGGGAGCTCTGCTCCTATTGGTTTAGGCGGAGCGAGCGAGGCCAAATATACCCCCAGCGAGACCAGGTCTAAAAGACACATAATCTCACAAGGCACCGAGAACAGATCCGCTGATGTAAATAATACACAGGGTCTGTCCTCCCGGTCAGGCCGCTACTGTAACACAGAGAGCCGTCCAGGGTAAGAAAACAGGGGGAGTTTACTTAACTCATGTTCTTCTCTCTCGCCTGCACAACAGCTAGGCTGGAGGGGCAACAGAAAACATACAGTAAAGACATCTCGACTGAGAATATCTGCCTGTCCCACATTTGGCGATATAATCAAAGAACAACTCGCATCTAGGGCCCACAAGAACCTAGCAAGTTGTCATCTTGCTACACCTGATCCACCAGCCATGCTGAGGACAGAATGAGCAAAAGATGAGGAAGAAACGTCCAACAGATAATATCGCACAAATGGTGAAGGCGACGACCAAGACGCTGCTTCACAAATCTCCTCCACTCCTACACCCCTGAGGATGGCAGCTGAGGCTGCCACTCCTCGGGTGGAATGAGCCCGAATGCCAGGTGGCACGGGACATCTCATAGACTCGTACGCGAGACCAATAGCCTCGCAGAGCCAGTGAGAAAGTCTCTGTGTGGAGAGTGGCAAGCCAGCTCTCGATCCACCGTAGCAGATCAGCAACTGCGGAGAAGATCTGATACTTGCTGTGCATTCCAGATAGCGCGACAGAGCGCGCACTGGGCACAGCCCATGTAAGCGTCTTTCCTCCTCTCCGCTGTGCGGAGGTGGGAAAAAAGCTCTCAGTTCGCAGCTCTGTGCCCTGAACGCTCGGCTAATCACCTTGGGGATAAAGGCCGGGTTAGGACGCAACACTGCTCTTGTTCGATCACCCGAGATGATCAAACAATCCGCGCGTGTTGACAAAGCGCACAAGTCGCTCACTCGCTTAGCCGTAGTCAAGGCGAGGAGCAGACTCGTTTTAAGAGAAAGCAGACGTAATGACACATTGTCTATGGGCTCGAAAGGTGGTCCACACAGAGCGTCTAACACCAGAGATAAATCCCATGTAGGTGCTGACGCTCTCGGAGGTGGCCTGAGCCTACACACCCCAGCCAGAAAACGCTTGACCAGCGGGTGGCTGAACAGCGTTGTCTTAGCGAACCCTTCGTGACATGCCGAAATGGCAGCCGCATAAACACGCACCGTGCTCGCGGCTAAGCCCTCGTCAAACAACGATTGTAAGAAACACAAGAACACTTCGACCGGACATGAGACCGGGTCAAGGTTCTGTTTTCCACACCATTGTGCAAAGACTCGCCAGCGCGACGCGTACCCTCTAGCCGTAGATTGTGCGCGCGCACTTTGAATGGTCTGAATGACAGCATCAGACAGACCCCTGCGCTCTAAGAGTTCCCTCTCAGTAGCCAAGCCACAAGAGGGCCTCCGACCACTGGAGGGCTCTTCACCAGGCCTCCGGCCTGAGAGAGCGCATCCGTCTGATGAGGTATGGGCCAAGGCCCGCCTACCAGCATCCCCATCAGTTCCGGGAACCACGGGGCTCCGGGGCGATCGGGGGCTATCAGAATGACCGATAGCCCCTCCGACCTCACCCGAGCCAGCAAGGGGAGGATGGAGGCCAGAGGTGGAAATGCGTACAGTAGACCTCTCGGCCAGGAACGGTGCGCGAACGCATCGACTCCCAGAGGAGGTCTGTCCTGTGCGCGCAGCGAGAACCATAGAGGACACTGTGTGTTGGCTCGAGACGCAAACAGATCCACCTGTGCTCGGCCGAAGCGTGCCCAGATCAAAGAAACGATGGACGGTTTCAACCTCCACTCGTCCTCTCTCGGGCCGCCCCTTGACATCAGGTCCGCTCCCTCGTTGAGCAGACCTGGAATGTGCTGAGCTCTCAGGGAGCGTAGGTGCGTGAAAGCCCAAGTCCACACTTCCTCCGCCAAGCGATGAAGTGATGGAGAGCGCACCCCTCCCTGTCTGTTGATGTAAGCCACCGTCGCTCTGTTGTCGGATCTGACGAGAACGTCTTGATCCTTCAACACCAGCGCGAAATGGCACAGAGTCAGTCGGACCGCTTCGAGCTCCAGGAGGTTGATGTGACGCGTCTCTGACGGTTCCCATCTTCCTCCTATCGAGCCCGCCTGACATACTCCACCCCACCCGGTCAAGGACGCGTCCGTAAAGACCGGGTAGAGAGATGTCACTCTGCCCATGTCGACTCCGCGCGTCAAGACACGCGGGTCTCTCCAATGGTTCAGATCGGCTTTGACTGATCTCGGTATCACTAGCAGTCTGCGGCGGTGTCGCACCGGATCCAGCCGCAGCTGAGCGAACCATCTCTGCAGCTTGCGCATGTACAACAGGCCCAATGGCACTACTACATGGGCCGCCGCCATCAACCCCAACAGGGACATCACCGACAGTGCGGTGATTGTGCGTGAGACCCGGAACGCACGGAGCGCTATCGAAATAGATTCTCTCCGTGGTGCCGACAGTCTGGCTCTCATCCCAACAGTGTCCAAATGGATACCTAGGTAGGTAAACTGTTGAGCGGGCCATGGAGCGCTCTTCTCCCAGTTGACAGCGAACCCCAACTGGCTGAGCTGAGTCACCAGTGAGGTCGCGTCCTGGATAGCTCTGTCCGGAGACTGAGCCAGAACTAACAGGTCGTCGAGGTACGCCAGAATGCGTATACCCCTGCGCCGTAACGGTTCCAGAGCTGCTTCCACGCACTTGGAGAAAGTCCGAGGAGCCAGCGCGTACCCAAACGGCAGGCGCGTGTACTCGTACTTCTTCCCCTCGAAGGCAAAGCGCAGAAATCTCCTGTGCTTCAGTTTGATAGGCACATGGAAATACGCGTCCTTCAGATCTATGCTGATCCCAAAGTCGTTCCGCTGTACACAAGTCAGCAAACGCTTTATCGTCAGCATGCGAAAGGGCCGTTTGGCCACACTCTCGTTGAGCACCCTCAGGTCTAGAATCGGTCTCATCCCCCCGTTTTTCTTGGGAACCAAAAAATAAGGGGAGTAGAGACCCGAGTTCTCCTGATCTCTGGGGACCGGTATCACAGTCCCCTTGGTCAGCAAGCTCGCTATCTCCTTCCGGAGCGCGAGTGCTTTCAGCGGGCAGGACAAGCGTGTCTCCCTCACTCCTCTGAAAGGAGGAGGGGTCCGCATGAACTGGATGGCATAACCCTCTCTCAGTATCCTGTCTAGCCAGCTTGGCAGTGAGCATGACTCTCGCCACTCTGCATAACGCAGAGAGAGCGGGCGTGCGTTCAGCTGCGGAGCCGCAGACAGGAAACGGCCGTACTCTCGTCTGACCCCAGCCGCCGCTGTGCACCGAATCGGCGACACAGCCCAAGGTGGGGTCAACTCGAAAGGGCTGGAGCAGCGTCTCAAGGCCAAAAGAGGTCTGAGTGCTGTCCTCATTATGAGCCTCGAGAGGACTCACAGCGCGACCAGAGGTCTGTGCGTACTGTTGCAGCGGTGACTCATGTAACGTGATAACAGAGTCACACGCTGTGTTGAGGTGCATGGGGGCGACTAGCGGTCTGGCCACACGCTTGTTAGCTGGGCCAGACTCCGCTACGCTCATGGAGCAAGACGGTCCGGTGCCGCTAGCTGTGTAAAACTCACGCACCGAGACCAACTCAGCCGACGATCCCACACCAGCGAGAGTGCTCAACTCTGTACCGGTCGGGATCCCAAGAGGCACTGACTGGAATAATTGTCTTTCTTTGAAACAGTATTGTGGAGGTCCAAGCCTCTCTTTACAATGCTTTATTTCATTGAAAACAGTTGGGGGAATCGAAGTTTCGATCCCCGCCGTCAGTCATGCCTTTCTCTTCCTCGAGCCGCCACGCCAGGCAGGGGCAGATGGTCGGGCGAAACCCGTCCTCTCTGCTGGAGCCGCAGTGTGTGGTACAGGTGCCGAGGGAGGATGTGGCGCCTGAGACGCAGCCGCGACTCTGGTCGCCGCAGCTGGTCGTCGAGCGCGTCGTTTCTTACCCTGCGACGTCCCTGCCGAGGCTAGGGAAGAAGAGGGGGCGGGAGACTTCCTCTGTAAGGGCATGTGCCCTAACAGGTGTTTCCTTTCTGCCTCCAGACGGGAGAAACGCTCGGAGGCCGAGGCAACCGCAGGGCCGAAGAGCCCATCCCTGGACACAGGAGCATTGAGGAGAGCGGTCTTGTCCGTGTCCCTCATGGCTGTCAAAGACAGCCAGAGGTTGCGGTGCATGACTACGCTGCTCGCCATAGTGCGTCCTGCGCAGATTGCCGCTCCCTGTGCAAGGAACACGGCAGCCGCCGTCATCCTCGCCACCAGAGATGCCTCCACGGCAGACAGACCCTCTGTCTTACCCGTGGACAATTTTGCGACCGCCGCCATGAGCAGAGCGGCGTTGCTTGACGCAGCTGCCGCCTGAGCTCCCCACACGTAGACCTTATCGGCCAGAGAGGCCGAAAGCCTGTCACGCGGGCTTGGCAGGTTCGCCTTCTTGCTGGTCGACCACGCGCTCGCCCCCGGAACCAGGTACGCCACCAGCGATGGTTCCAGAGGAGGGGGGCCGGTTTTTACTGCCTCCAGCATCCCGTCCACACGGGAAAAAGGCAGAAGCGCCTTCACAGGCGCGTTAGCTGCCAACGGCGCGTCCCACGAGCCCTCCACATAATTAGCCAATTTTGGCATTGCGGGGCAGGCTGGACGGGTTGGCTTGGACCTCTTGGCGTAGGGCCCGACATCCCATGGGTCGTCCTGCTCCACAGGAGGGGAGACCGGCATGGGGACACCCATAATGCTTGCCGCATGGGCAATTAGAATGGGAAAGTCGGCGCTCCTAGACAGAGGGGTGGAGGCGGGAGCGGCGGGAGCCGGCTCCTCATCCTCCTCTGAGGCCGAGCTCGACACGCCCCCTGCTCCTTCAGAGATGGAGAGGGGGGTCGAGCGCGAGGCGTTCTGTAGGAATTCCTCCACAGGAGGGTCCCGGCCCAGAGGCATCCCGCTAGCCACCTCGAGACGGCCTAGGTCCTCCGACCCTGAACTCTCCTCATCAGAGAGCAGGGCCGAGACCACATCAGCGAGGGGCTCTTCCACCTGAAAATACTCGTGCCGCTTACGTCTCTCCGTTTCAGAGAGACTGGCGCACTCCGCACAGTCAGGAGGATTCACCAGGCCGTCTCTGGCGTGCCGAGGTCCCAGGCACACGAAACAAAATTCGTGGCGGTCCCCTTCGGCTTCCAGATGACGGCACCTGCACCTAGCTCTTAAAAGAGCTTTGCGCGGCAGAGGTGGCATGGAATAACTCATTGCTCTTTCAATCTTCAATCAATTCAAACAACCCGTGCTGAATTTTTTGGGAGGATGAGTGAGGGCTGTCACCCCCTTATATAGGGCACCTGTGTGAGGGACAGGTGTGTATACATTTTGATCTTCAGTCATTAGCTGCACTAGGCAGCGGGTAAACCAATAGGAGCAGAGCTCCCCTATGGGGCGGAGCTCCACGAAATAGAACAATTTGATATATCCACATACATATTTAACATAGATATAGGCCTACAATTATCCAGTTGGTGATGGTGGTTTTAAATTGGATTTGCACCCTTAATATTCCAAGCAACTATTTGCAGGTTGCTAATAGCAGAAGCACAATTTCTATGCAGCTCTACAGTTACACGAAGCACTTTCACAAATAAAAGTCTCATGCAACGATAATTTCTCAAATTAGCTAGCTGTGTCATTAATTTTCTTCTTCTGTCATGGTTTCCTCGCTAGATTATGCCAAATGAGAAGTGCCATTGCAACTTGTTCATCTTATTTATAATCGTTTTGTGGCGGACGCGTAACATGTATCACTTGTACCTCTGGTACTGGCTGGTTACTTTGTTTTCATAATGTCCGTCCCGGAGATTTAACTCATGTCTGAGACCAAGGTAATTTAAGGTGCAACAGAAGTGGCCTGTGATCAAAGTTCTGAACACTCCCACGCTACAATTTTACAGAGCGTGATGAAACACCATCATGCATGTGAAAGTGTTTGGTACGGGGGCTAACAACATGGACATGCACATTTAAGGACAGGTGGGTGGCTCTTAAAAGAGCCTTTTAGTGATACGGACGCGGACTAAGGTTTACTTCTTCTTAGGCGCCGGTTTCTTTGCCTTGGCCGCCTTAGGCTTGGCGGCTTTGGGCTTGGCTGCCTTAGCTGCCTTTTTGGGGCTCTTGGCCACTGTTTTCTTGGGTGTTGCGGGCTTCTTCACCTTCTTGGGGCTCTTGGTTGCCTTCTTGGCTGCCGCGGGCTTCTTAGCCTTCTTGGGTGACTTCTTGGCAGCCGCGGGCTTCTTCGCAGCGACCTTCTTGGGCTTCTTGGCAGCAACGGGTTTCTTGGCGACTGCCTTTTTTACTTTCGGAGCGGCGACCTTCTTAACGGGATTCTTTGCCTTCGCCTCCTTGTTGATCTTGAAAGACCCAGAAGCGCCCGTCCCTTTGGTCTGGACCAAGGTTCCCTTGGTGACGAGGCTCTTCACTGCGATCTTGACGCGGGAGTTGTTCTTCTCCACGTCGTAGCCGCCGGCCGCCAGGGCTTTCTTGACCGCTGCCAGGGACACGCCGCTTCTCTCCTTGGAAGCGGACACGGCCTTGACGATCAGCTCGCCGACGCTGGGTCCAGCCTTCTTGGGCTTGGCTGCCGCCTTCTTCTTGGGTGCCTTTGCAGGAGCGGGAGCTGGAGCGACTTCTGCCATGTCTAAACACTAGCGGGACGTGTACGATTTGAAAGTGCGACGTTGCTCTCTGCTGTGTAGCGCTGCGGCGTTCAGAGCGCTGGATTTAAATAGGACATGAGAACTGTGTAGACTCAACTCCCGGCCAGGCTTCTCTCCGTCGCTGCTATCCGTTGGCACTTGTGTTTTCTCCCTGTGAACAACGGGCTAAAAATCTATGTTGGAATTGAGCTGCGGTCAAGAAGTAAATCGGGCAGCAAGCAGCCTTTTCAACGTTCAAAACAAAACGGTATGTGGACAGGAGGCACTCGATGTTTTGTTGTGGCTCACTCAAATCATCGCCGTTGGCCTCGCGGAGGGAGCTCTGCGCACCGTGTTGTCTGTGCCATTTGCCCCAATAGTATTTAAAACGGCAGTCGTGCAAATCGAAAAAATGTTTTCTAGTTTGCCAAATAATCTGTCGAGAAACGTAACTGTTTTAGAATACACATCTGGGGTACCAGGGGCTTAAAACTGGTCTCTTTTGGGGGGATACAAAACACAGTGTGTAGCGGGGGTGGCGTTCGGGGAAATCTTGGTCTCCCTATTGCTCTCCCTTCCCTAGTTTTTCCATCTCCAAGGACACAATCCCTACTGTAAGACTTGTTACGTCTCACTGTAGCCTACAGTGACTGTATTCCGTGGATGGTGTGTGTCTGGTCTACCTACTCAGTATGAGCCGGACTCGTCAGTTTCAGTATGCCTACACGTTAATATCCATGTTGTTGGTGATGGGAAGTGAATGAGTCATAAAGACTTTTCATTGATTTCATTAGCCTGGACAAGTGGTTGTATTTCGTTGACAATAGCCTGTTTATATGAGGGGACGTTTAGGAAATTAGTGTGAGATTTACTTTCTGTTTCATATTTGGTATAATTAATTTAAATATTGTATTTTCTTTTATACATGTGGAAGTAACGTATTAAGTTGGGGTTGATAGCAGCCTACACCAAGATCCTGTTTGTGGACTTCAGCTCTGCCTTCAACACCATCATCCCCGTCCTGCTACAGGACAAGCTCTCCCAGCTGAACGTGCCCGACTCCACCCGCAGGTGGATCACAGACTTTTTGGCTGACAGGAAGCAGTGCGTTAAGCTGGGAACACAAGTCTCTGACTCGGACACTTCAGTCACTCCCCTCTGGCTTCTTGACCACCATCTCCACTGTCTTAAGAGCATTGAGCTCTAAGTTGTTCTGGCTGCACCAAGTCACCAGGTTGTCAGCTTCCCACCTATAGTCAGACTCATCTCCACCAGAGATGAGCCCAATGAGGGTGGTGTCGTCCGCAAACGTTAGGAGTTTGACGGACTGATGACTGGAGGTGCAGCTGTTGGTGTACAAGGAGAAGAGCAGAGGGCAAAAGACGCAGCCCTGAGTAGATCCGGTGCTGATGGACCGGGAGTCAGAGATGTGTGTTCCCAGCTTAACACACTGCTTCCTGGTCAGCACAGTGCTTGAGGGTGGCAGGAGAGACAAGGTCTGGCCCAGCTACTTTGTGTGGGTTCTGCCTCTTGAACAGTCTGTTAACTTCTGTGTCCTGAATGGAGAGAGTCGTCTCTGTGGAGATAGGGGAGAAGGCCTCTTGATGAGGACTCTACTGTACTGTACTTTAATGTACTCTGCTTTCATTTACTTTGTGTTTTATGTTCCCCTCTCGTTTCACTGTGTGTGAAAACAAAGCAAAAAAAGGTTGAAAATAATCAATTAAAATGCCTTGCAAAAAATAGTCGAAAGTTTGCATCATTGATGAGCACTTCATGAGGACTATACTGTACTCTATTGTACTCTGCTTTCATCTGCTGTTTTTGACCTCTCTTCTTTCACTGTGATTTCCATCTATTTTACAGTTTTCAAAAACATAGTTCACAACCATCCAATGACATCTCAGGTTTGAAGTCCAGTGTTTACATATGTTAAATGTGATAAGCAAATCGATCAATTGTATCTTGCACTGTGCTAAAGCTATTGAAATGGTTTGTTGCAGATTGCTTGATGATATACATGAGACGACTTGTATTAGTCCATGTTTATTGCATGCTCAGGCCGGACTTAACAGCCAACGTGCGTTCCCCGACACATCACACATTAAAAACCCTGTTTAACACTGCGCCCTTGTCAACCAAAAACAGCATCGATGCGCGGCATTATACTACAGTCGTATGATAGGTTTGCAGAATAACCCGTCCCTGTTCACGGAGGCTTATAGTTCATTCAAGTCAACATTCAAGTAATCGTGATGGACTTTACTCAAATTTAGAGACCAGTGGGTGGCTCTTAAAAGAGCCTTTGGGGTGAATTTGAAGGAGCGTCTGTTTACTTGGAGCTGGTGTACTTGGTCACTGCCTTGGTGCCCTCGGACACGGCGTGCTTGGCCAGCTCACCGGGGAGCAGCAGGCGGACGGCGGTCTGGATCTCCCTGGAGGTGATGGTTGAACGCTTGTTGTAGTGAGCCAGGCGAGACGACTCTCCGGCGATACGCTCGAAAATATCGTTGACGAAGGAATTCATGATTCCCATGGCCTTGGATGAGATACCGGTGTCGGGGTGGACCTGCTTCAGTACCTTGTACACGTAGATAGCATAGCTCTCCTTCCTAGACTTTCTGCGCTTCTTGCCGCCCTTTGCTGCAGTCTTGGAAACGGCTTTCTTGGAGCCCTTCTTGGGCGCGGGCTTTGCTGGTTCAGGCATGGTCAAGTCTCGTTGCTTCTCAGAAACGAATGATCAAATCAGTAGTTGGTTACCCAGTATATATAGCGGGAGACATCCTAAATTTTAGGCACGCCTCCTGCTTATCGCTGCACTCCTTTCGTGAGCACTATTGAAATCTGCTGCGCGTGCGTGGGATTTACCGATTGCCCCCTTCTCTTTCAGTAATCATAAACTGACAGTTATGATAACTGAAAGGAAATATTAGAAACCTTTTTACACTGAACAATCCTAATTTTCACCAATCATTTATGTCACAGCGGAAATGTTTGCTGTATGCTCGGAGGAGACGCGGCAACTCAAAAGCCAGGAAGTTGCGCCAAAATCCCTGAGCAGTTTACCGCGTAGTTTAACCAGAAACACGTGGTTAATGACGTCAACTTTGAAGTTTCGTTTGGTTGCAGTGCCACGCAAACCCCCACGCATCCAGCTATTAGTCATATTTAGCCAAGTAGCCCATTAGCAGAAGACCCTTGAATAATGCCCCCTTTTACAATACAATTGGCTCAAATACTTTGGATACGCACTGACCACCGGTAGTATTGGTGCTCAATTAGACTAAAATGGATTAGAAGCCTACAGACCGACATTGAATCTAAGTTCAATTGCGCCAAACACTGAGGACAAAACTAGGCTACTCAACTCAGCGTTGTATATTGTGACTTCATCGTCAAAAATGCCATAGATTTGAAAGTAATTTCATAGGCTGAAATCTAATCGACACCCTAATTATGGAAACAAAGTCTCTGATCTGTAACATGTGGGTGGCTCTTAAAAGAGCCTTTGTTGAATTTCGGTTGATATTCGTGAGGATGATTTAACCACCGAAGCCGTACAGAGTGCGTCCCTGGCGCTTGAGGGCGTAAACCACGTCCATGGCGGTCACGGTCTTCCTTTTGGCGTGTTCGGTGTAGGTCACGGCATCACGGATGACGTTCTCCAGGAACACCTTCAGCACACCGCGAGTCTCTTCGTAAATCAAGCCTGATATACGCTTAACACCACCGCGGCGAGCAAGGCGGCGGATGGCGGGCTTAGTTATACCCTGGATGTTATCACGGAGAACCTTGCGATGACGCTTGGCGCCTCCTTTACCGAGTCCTTTGCCTCCCTTACCTCTTCCTGACATTTTTAGCTTCTCTTACGATACCACAGACGAGAATGGTTCTCGACTTGCCAAGAGCCAGAATGTTTATTTTCCGTAAGCGGACGTGAAGGAGGCCAGTTCTTTACTTGGAGGGCGTTGCAATGGGAGGGAACTTGAGTCAGAGAGGGACAATATGTATATTTAACGTTTCATTCATTTAGCACATTTAATTAGACATATTTTTACATATAATACATACTTGTTAAAAAACTTAACTGTTTGAAATACAAAATAATAAATAAGTAAATGTTTCAAGGAATGTCTTGGAATTGCGTATTTTCTGTGACAATAGGTGCGTTCGACATGGACTGACGCTGCATGAAACGACCGGCGAGAGTGGCCGCTTGCAATCGGGGAGGAGTTGAAAACGACTCTGTGAAGTGGGACATTTCAGCTTCTCGTGATTTGCTGCGTTGACGTCAGTCACGGCCGATTAAGCGCCGTTTGCTTACTTTACTCTTTTTATAATGTAACGTAGCCTTTCCGTTAGTGAAGAGGCGGAGTAAAACCCTTTCTTCCATACATTTTTTTATTCAATTAAACTGTTTGTTGATGTCAACAATATATAATGACGCTGTAACATGCCACGACATTATAACTAATTATATTAGGCTATAATTACGTTTGTCATGCCATGAGCATAATAGCGTTCATTACAAAATGGTTAAATCTGATTTAAAATAACTGAAATTGACTCTACAAACAACCGTCATGTATGTGCAACCATTTGTAAAACGTGCTACAATAAAGGCAGGCAGCTGTAGATTATCAAGCCCTTTCTCTTTGTTCTCATTCAGCTCAGGTAAATCAGCGATTTGCTGATGCTCCCTTTTGTGCTCGTTCATTGTTCGTGTCCGCGAGCACGTTTCCAGGCAACATTTCTTGACGTAGGCAAATAAATGGGCTGCTAGTTTACCCATTTCAGATTGGTTTCAATCTTTGCAAAAATCAGGAAAAATTATACCTTGAAAAAGCTAGTAGTATGAGCCAGGTTCGAGAATCGAACACAAATTATTGGGGGAGACATCTCTCTGCTTCAGGCCCCTCCACCAACCAGACATCTTCTCTCTGCTTCAGGCACCTCCACCAACCAGACGTCTCCTCTCTGCTTCAGACACCTCCACCAACCAGATGTCCTCTCTCTCTGCTTCAGACACCTCCACCAACCAGACGTCTCCTCTCTGCTTCAGACACCTCCACCAACCAGACGTCTCCTCTCTGCTTCAGGCCCCTCCACCAACCGGACGCTTGATAGGCCGTCACTATTGGTTCTTTTACATTGTTGTGAAATACCTTTGACTGTAAAAGTTGAATAGCCTACTGCTCAGTGCATGTGCAGCTGTCAATCTTTTAGTCCATAATATCAAGCTTGGTAGTTTAAAAAATATCTGGCATTGTATTATCAGATATAGCCTAATACTATTTGGTTAACAAGTCAATTCACTTGAACAAGTAAATGTAAATTATGAAACTGCTACTGGGACCTTAGCTAGCTAGTAGATGCTGGTTTAGTTAAAAAGGGGATTCCAGAATGCAGCTCTTTATATGTCCTAAGTGTATTTCCTGTTATCTCTTGCCAATTGTCAAGTTACTGTCACTGGTGGGCCAGTGTAGTGTGTGTTCTCGTTCCTGACATAGAACACCGACCTCACAACAATTCCTCTTTGTGAGCCACTAGAGGGCACTGTTGACGTTAAATAAGATCTTTCTAAACTAAGTATCCAAAAAGCACATTTGTCAGTCTGTTCCCCGTTTAGCCAACACAAGATATCTCTTTATACAAAATAGCAAAGATTGTTGTTCAACAGACTTATTCTTACTTTGAGATAATATTCATACAGTGTCTAGAGTCAGCTTAGGGTGTTAGGGTGGTTTTTCCTATGTATTCACCACAGACAACACCAGCAGCCAACATTTAGCTTTATGATAGAACAATTAATGTTATCAAAGGTATGTAACAAGGCAATAAGGTATTGACTAGATTTTTTGTTTTTGAAATTTAAATAATCTCAAATCTTCTCAAATTTAGATCATTTCTGGTCCCTTGTTTTCCTGCTAATTATTTCTGTTATTTTCCCCCTGTGTTATTTGACTTTGAGACAGACTTTATTGTTGTATTAACATGTGTAAGTGGACTCCAGCTCCCCTGCTGCAGTGTTAACAATGACCCATTTGTCTGTGAAGGGAAACTTGTCCTGGAAAGATCATGTTCCCTATGACTGGGGATGCATGTTCCACAACGTGTTCACTCATGCTTTGTCATTTCTTTACACCTTTTGGCTACTGAGTCTTCAAAGCAGAATAATTTTAAAGAGATACCTTAAAATGTTTAGTAGTAATGTTTTGGGATTTGTAAACACACCTTTACGGTTGTGACTGTAGAGAAAATACATTCACTTAAGAAATTAACAGAAGATCATAGTGTATGTGAACAATGTTATCTTTCCAAGTGCATGCATCTGTGGCTTATACAGTATCTCTGAGGCTTGATTGCTTGAAATCGATGTGTGGTTATGCTGCAACTCGTTTTTCACAGTAAAAAACATACTTTTCTTCACCAGGAAACTCGATACACTAACCACATTTCAAAACTCTAAAATAATTAATTCCAACTGGGTCAGAGTACAGATGAACATCTGTGTCAAAAGGTTGTTTAAGAACACAGCAGACACTGTGAAATGAATACAGAGCTTTATTCTGAAATGTTCTTTGACAAAGTGTACCATTTAGATATAGTACCTTAAACATTTAGTGAATTTTAGTCATTGATTCATTAATTCAATTAAAATACAATTTGTTTTAGTATTAAAATATAAAACACAAATATACATGCATACAAAAAATTGCACTACATAAAATAGCATATCATTTTCTTTATTTTTTATAAACTGTATTTGTAAAAAAAAAAAGCAAAAAGAAGACAGAAACTTAAACAGTCTAGACCAACAATACTGTTTAATACCTCCATCAAGGCACTAACACTTTAGACTCAACATGCACAATTATTCATGTCCCCATTTCTCTACATCACACATCCATTCTATGCTATACGGCATCAGGCAAGATCTGGATAAATCTGCAGTAGTAGTAATGCAATATTCGTGAACAGTGGCTGTAGGTTTTAATGAGCTTTCCTCCAGGTGTGTGGTGGACTTCCCTGGTTGTCCCTGAGGAGCAGCAGGAGGGAGAGCCCACAGCAGTACACCAAGCTCTTCACTATCATCACAGTGTAAACCAGAGAGGCCAGGTTCACACTGCACATGGACTGCAACAGTTCTGGAAAGGAAACAAACCAACAATACCACACATTGACACTTACAGGATAATCATTACATTTCTCCTCAGGCAACATAAGGGACATACGGATTAATGTAATAGTGATCATATTGTTCATACCCTTTTAGTAAAATGTATTAAAGACGCCTTATCGGACGTGGCCCAATGGATATGCGCTGCTAACATGGGTGTGGTAGTGGGTGGAGTAAAGGAAGGTGGAGTAAGACGCCTTACATCCCCGTTAAATGAATGACGCGCGCTGCCCGATTGCCCTGCCTGAACTAGCTGCGCTTATTTACGACGACAACTAGACACTTTGGTGATGGTGCTTTTGTTGATTATCACCAGAAACAAGTACACACAATAATTTAGAGAACTTAATATAAAGCAACCAACTGAAATATCAAATATTTTTATATATTTAGAGATAAAAAGTACTTATATACAGATAACATCTTGGTTCTGACCAATATGGAATCCAGCATTTATAATACATGGAATCTCAAATTCAACCACAACTCAAAGTTGATAAAAAAAACATTGAATGTGTTACAGTACAGTCCATGTGTTGATGAGTTTGTACTTTCAATCCTGAACACTTGTCCATGAGCAGAATCACTACATTCATGGTATTTAGTGTATAGTCCAGTCTCCCAACACAGAGAGGAGGGGGAGGGGAGTCACCTGCTGTTCCAGTTCCTCCTGGTACGTTGGTGCCCTACGCTTAACAGGCTCCAGCCTTCCCAGTCTGGTGGTCCTGCTCTCTCTATAGGGAGGTCCACCCTCCTCAGCCCAGGGACCCCTGCCCTCGGCCGGGTGGTGGCCCATGTACACCCCTCTCCCCCCTTCAGTCAGAGTGGAGGGATCTCTTCTGAGGGAGGCACCGTACTCCTAGGGAAGAGAGAAAAGGCTTCATGCTATGAGCAGTGATCCATTTAAAATTACGCTTACACACTACAAATGAGGAGCAATTCACAGATCAGTTTTCCTCCCACACCATCTCTGCTCCATGTGAGCCACAAGGGGGCGCAACAACTTACAGATCTAGCAATGTGCAAACTTGTTTCCTCGAATGAAAACATGTAGACACACAAACTCATACACTTACCTTGTGCATTTTAACATTGATTTATTTATTTTTTACAACCATTTAGTGACATTCAATAAATAGGGTCTAATCCATGTAGGAACATACTTCTCTGGATTGTGTTCAATTTGTCGTTTTATTATATTAGAATTGGAGATTACTGTGAACATGAAACTTGAAACTAGGTATGTTCAAATGAACTGACGTTTTGGTTGTCACAAACAGTAAATTAAAGTACTTAATCACAGTAGAAACATGACGATTCAGAGGCAAGTCACAAGGCCTCATGCATCCAGCCAGCATCATCTCCTTGTCACTCCCTCTTGGCCTCAAAGACCTTAGAGCACCAAAAGTCAGAGTTGTAGTCATTGTGAACAGACAGTCTATGAACAATCATGTCCTCAGTTCTCATAAGTCTCACCTGTCTTCTTTATCTGGGTAAGTAAACAAACATACAATAGAAGATGGAGATAAAGTACGCTTTGTCAATGGAGAATCTATGTTGAGGAAACACAACTGTACAGAATAATGGGTTTTTATAATCAAATTTCACATTGGTGCTATTGGACTATATGGTGCACTGGTAAGATGAATATAGTATTAGCTGTTACTGCTGAAATGTAGTTGCATGACTTCTAGACAGTTTCAATGGTTTTTACAATATCTTAGTGCTTCTTTTGTGCAAACCTGTAGCATCAGAAGCTTCAGAGCTGAAGCAGAAGGCCCTCATGATAAAAACTCCCAACAAAGTGGTTCTCATTGATTGTGAATCTCCAAATGTTCCTTCGAGCTACGTGCAGTGGTACAGTCAGAAAGACGGAGAGCCTTTAAAAAGGGTCGCGATTATTGCAACCAAACATCTGAGAACACCGGAAATGCAAAAAAAGAATAGAAATTGGATCACTGAGCCTGGATTTGACCAGGTTTCAGTAGAGAAAACAGGAAATAACTACCTTTTAAAGATGGTTAATTTAAAGATAACCGACTCCGCTACCTACTACTGTGCCTACTCGGATTATCACAGTGCAGACCACATTGCACAACCTGTGACAATAACTCTCTTTACAGGCACTTTGCTACTGCTGCCAGATGTTTGGGAAATGCAGTAGGGATGAACCTTTCAAGCAGCAGAATTATTTGATTATCAGTGGGGGAAGTCCTATGGTTAGCTTTACAGGAATGGTAAGCATGGTGGAAAGGGGACTTGCAAGTGTGAAGGTAGGATACTTTTTATTTATTCAGATTTGCAACAATACCAAAATTCATTGACATTTGCATGTTGCACGGTTTGGTGAGAACCGACCAATTGAAATGGAATTCTGTGGAATTACAATTCACTGTGAGTGTCACAAATATCTAGCTTGTTGGTACCGTAACTGGCTAAAGCAGTATTTCTGAAAGGTTGTTGTTGTGTGTGAATGAGAGGACCCGAGGTCAATCCCTGGAAGGGGAATATGAGGACTGAAGCAGTATTAATGAGATGACACGTCACACATTACCCCACTTTGTTACTGGGGAGAAATGATGGTGTTTCAATGATTGCAGAGGTCTTTCTTACCACACCATGTGCTATCAGACTGTTCAGTGCATCCTCTGCCTGGCTGGATATTAATGATGGACCTTACCAGCTTGGTGGGTGCTAAGACCTACAAACTGAACAGGAGTGGAACAATCTCATTAAGTTACCTGACTATTTCACACATACAGTAGCAGGGTGGTTCATGTAGTCTTCCTATAATGGGCCATAACATCGGGGATGAAGAGGAGCTGTGAGAACCAAAGTAAATGGAGGATTGTATTTCATAGCGGCTCCTTGTTCAGGCTTGATTGTATGTTCTGGATCTGTCTTCACAGAGAATGCTTCTACCTCCTCCTGACTGTGAATAAGCTTCATTTGTAACTTTTCTGTTGCTTGTGGTCATTCCAGGCAGAGCCTGATTGGTCCACACCCAACCCTCTTTCTTCATCCACCCCTTCATCCTTGGACCCTATTAGGCCACTTCAGCAGGTACAACCAAGCTTGCCATGCAGACTTTTTGACATCATGTATGTCACTGTGGAGAAGGAGGTGATGGTATTTGGCTCAGGTACAAGACTCATTGTGTCAGGTAAGATCTCATTTCTGTTTTAACGCATGTTTTCTTACTCTCAACTACAATAGTTTCAATCATGACACATACCCTTGAGTATATTATGGTTGTTGCATGAATTAATAAATAACAATTACATGTATTTGTTCAGTATGACATTATCATAACTTTAGCGACTGGCATCTAGGTAACTATTTCAACTACCATAACTGAAAGTTCAGGATTGACCTGTTTGTCATAATAAATTGTCCAGATGTTTTGAGAATGTACCAAATGCAGTATAAAATCAAATGGTTTTTAAAATTAAATTTCATCAATTCCTAAGGAAAAGTTTTACCCCCACAATTGTATTTATTTATTAGATAATGAAGTCAAAACACCGAAAGTGACCGTCTACCCAGCATTTACACATCAACACAATGGAAGGACCATCCTGCTGTGTCAGGCCAGTGACATGTTCCCAGACTTGGTGAGGTTTTCATGGAAGATGGAGAGAGAAGACGGCCGGTTGGTGGAGGTGCCTGAAGCAGAGAGAGAAGAGCTGGAGCAGAGGGAGGACGGGACAGTGACTAGTGTGATCATCATCAAGAACCAAGAGGCTGAAACTAAAAAGTACCGCTGTACTGTAAAGCATGAAGTGGGCGATGTTGAAGACATTCCAAAAAGACACAAAAAAGGTTTATCTTCATTCCATTTATGTACCTATTTTTGAAGTTTCTAAAGTTAATAGGACGAATAATGGGCTCACCTAAAAATATTCATCCGTTCCAATTAGATGTATATTTCTTTGTTCTCAAATTACTTTCTATCTAACACAGCTATCTGTCACAGAATTATAATAATGTTCTGGCACATCTGTCTCAGAGGAATCTTCTTTTACCACGGCTGCCTCTGCACCAACCTGTCCACCTCAGAATCATACACACGTCTCTCCTGCCGTCCACGTCCCTGATGGTAAGACACATTTACAACACTGTTGTAAACTGTTTATTAATCGTCAATACGTATTTTCATATATTTCTCACATAATTATAATGCCCAGAAGGATTGATGTAACTGTTATTTACTTTTATTTCATGGCTGGTAGAAAAGAAAAAAAACATGTTAGAATACCACATTACATGTGCTTTTGTTTCTTAATACATTTTACTAAAAGGGTATGAACAATATGATCACTATTACATTAATCTGTACGTCCCTTATGTTGCCTCAGGAGAAATATCATGATCTGTCTGTGTCAATGTGTGGTATTGTTGGTTTGTTTCCTTTCCAGAACTGTTGCAGTCCATGTGCAGTGTGAACCTGGCCTCTCTGGTTTACACTGTGATGATAGTGAAGAGCTTGGTGTACTGCTGTGGGCTCTCCCTCCTGCTGCTCTTCAGGGACAACAAGGGAAGTCCACCACACACCTGGAGAAAAGCTCATTAAAACCTACAGCCACTGTTCAGGAATGTTGCATTACTACTACTGCAGATTACAGCAGAATCTGGAGATATCGAGTGACTTTTTTTTACAAATACAGTTTATAAAATAAATGTTTTATGGGCCATTTTATGTAGTGCCATTTTATGTAGTAGTTATGTATTTTTTGTATGCATGTGTATTTGTCATTTATATTTTAATATCAAAACAAATACTATTTGAATTGAATTAATGACTGTTAACATATCCATCAACAGATGAACATTCTGTAAATCTTTAAGGTTCTATATCTAAACTATCAATCCACCACACACCTAGAGACATGATCAGTCCACCACACACCTAGAGACATGATCAGTCCACCACACACCCGGAAACATGATCAGTCCACCACACACCTGGAGACATAATCAGTCCACCACACACCTGGAGACATGATCACTTGATATGACTTCCAAGAGATTTTCTAATCCTGTTTGTCACAAATATTTCATGTATTTTCTTCTCTTGACATGTACAATAAATACAACAATAAATTGAATACAACATTTTACAATGATCAGTCTGTGAATATATGTGCATTACGAGTGTATACATTACAAAACTCACTTAGCATTTAAAAGTAAGATACTGGAAAATATTGGATTAACGAGAGGCCTATATACTTACCTGCCTTATTACCTGAGGTAAAAAAAGCAAGTAGAGATGCTACTGACCTGTATTGCTAGTTATGTAGCAGAGGTAAAGAGCTAGTGGATATGTTACTGGCTTGTAAAGTTAGTTATGCAGCAGATCTAAATAGCTAGTGGAGATGTTGCTGAGTTGCAAAGTTAGTTATGCAGCAGAGGTAACGAGCTGGTGGAGATGCTTCTGACTTGTAAAGCCGGCTCAGCAGCAATAGTAAAGAGACAGTACAGACCATGAAGTATCTGTCTGCTGGCTGTTCGATCCCGCTCAGAAGAATGGTAAAGAGACACTGCAGACGTCCCTATCCATGCCGCTTTCTTATTTTAGTTATTTATTTATTATAATATTTTTGTACAATACATACCCATGGGAATAATAAATTCATCATGAAATGTAAGACTGCTTGAGTACTTATATGAAACGTTTTCTTTGTATTTCCTGAACATGTTCTAATACTTTATAATAGTTCAAAAGTATACAGTTAATTTAGCTCTTTTTAATTAACATGCCTGAGCAACAGGTGTTACCTAATTTAATTATCTTCAAACAGCTGTTTACAAATGAAAGAATATCAAAATATAATATTTTACAATACAGAAAATGTTACAACACGACAACATGTTAAACAAAGGCTTGTGACATTCTTGGGTAATGCCACTAGATGTTCAAAACAGTCTTATTATGATTTGTCGAAAAACTGTCTTTGAAAGTCAACACTTGTTTGATGTTATATATAGTCCATACATTTTAAATAAGCCTATTTAGACATTTTATTGTACACCTTCACAGCAATCCAATATTATTAAGTGATGCTACTACATATTCTATATATATATATATATATATATATATATATATATATATATATATATATATATATATATATATATATATATATATATATATAAAAAAAATTCTACAGACAGGTACTCGGATTAGGAAGGCATTATTATGACCAAAAGTATTAACAAATGATCTTGTAATTAATTAAACAAAAAAATCATAACCTCTTTATATGAAGGTGTCATGATCCAAAAACTTAAACTTGTATTAGTTTCCTTTACCATGGTATATTGATTTGATGGGATGCAGGTGCACAGTATAAAGATGTGGTGGACGAGTTTAGGGTTTTCTAATTAAGGGTAAGATGTTTCCGACTGAAACATTCTGAGGCAGTTTAACCGCATCTTGATCAACAGATTTGTTATTATCATTATATAGGCACTATTTTGTGTCAAACACTATACTAAGCTAAAGCGTGTTATATGTACACCGATAAACGTGCTTGTGTTCGAAACAAAGATTAGTGAGTGACATTGAAAATGCAACATGAAAATGCATACAAATGATCTGTCAGTCAAACTGTGGTTGAACTGCCTCACCATGTTTCCAGGAAGCCACGTCTAATAAGCTATTGCAGTGACATGACAGGCTGTGTTCTCTACACGACACATTATTGCAAATTATATACAGTACATTTAGAATCTTAACTATTCTAAAAATGCTTTGGAAATTGCACTTTTGCATATAGGCTGTTTGTTTTCTTAGTTGTTGAACTATAGCTATCATTAGAAGTAAAGAATTTCGAAAACGTCATCAAATCATGTCATAAAATTTCAAAATACAATTTAAATTTAAAGCTTAAATTTTCAACAATTCAACGGCCATCAGATAAATAGTTTAGATACATTTGACAAATATAGGCCTGTTTCTGTTGAGGCAAATAAATTCCATGTTCATGGCTCACAGTAAAATACACATCAGGCCTCAGTAGACACTGATGCATATCCAGTTGAACAAGAAGCATCGTAGCCTAACAGATTTATTATCTATGACATTGGTTCTCAATCCTGGTCCTCGGGACCCCCTGCCCTGCATGTTTTAGATATTTCCCTGCTTCAACACACCTGATTCAAATAAATGGTCCGATAATGACCCGTTAATTTGAATCAGGTGTGTTTGAAGAGGGAAACGTCTAAAACATGCAGGGCAGGGGGTCCCGAGGACCAATATTGAGAACCACTGATCTATGAGACCTGTCAGTTTTTGCAGTGTTGTAAAGGCTTTGGAATTTACAAAATTCAATCTAAAATAAAACAGGCACAATAATTTCAAATCTTTAATCTCATTATAATCTCATGATTGATTTAAATGTGTTTCTCTCTGGTACACATTAGTCAGATGAAACACAGGTGCTGCTCACACTGTTGTTTGAAACCATAAAGACGGAAGATGTGGTGAAAGTGTTTATGGTTTCTAATAAACGCTGACAAGTTACTTACAGGAAACACAGTGAGGCCGTTTAACCACAGTTTGATCAAAAGATCATTTATCGTACAGATGAGTTTCAAAGGATGATGATTGGGCTTCAATAAAGATGGTGCTTGTTTTTCAAATCAAACTGTGACACCTTTTGAAAACTACCCATCATTCACATCACAAAGTGTATTCTAAATCATCTTTCCTTATGAATACACATTTAGAAACATGACTGTTAATACATTTTCCATAAATCCATAACTTTCGGCCAATAGTGTTGTGTGAAAGCTACAACAAAAAAGTGACATATTTGCATTCACAAGGAAGCTTAAACAGCACTTTATCGTGATATAATTATGAATAATAATTTATTTATTTAACTTAAATGTGTCATCAGTTTATATCTAAACTTGCAAATAGTACCTCTCCAAAACAGATTTATCTGGATTATAATGTTGACTTAAATGGCTTAATGCACACGGACACTGCATCAAAAATATTGATTACACCGTAGCAATTGAACTGCATGTTCTTACCATCATTGCAACATGTAATTTAATAGTTGTTGCTCTTCAGTGTAGTGAATAAACCACTCACTGTAAATTATATTATTGATGCTTGCTTTCCTAGGTACACTTTTGCACTTTTGAGGTTCATGTTGTTTAATTTGTAATTTGATTAACTACATGCTCTTATATTTCTTCCTATTGGCACTTATTTGCTTTTCACAATGTATGCTTCATGTTATGGCTACTCGCAATGTTTTGGGGCTATCTCGTTCATGTTCATTGACCTATGCACTTTTGTAAAGCTCTTTCTTGGTAGTGGCTTTGGATAAAAGCGTCTGCTAAATGAATACATGTAAACGTCAACAACACTGTGCAATATTACCATCTTGTGGACGAATCACAGATAACACATGCAGTTCTGGTGATTACCTTTGAAGACAATGTTTGTAAAATTGTATTTTCCTTCATAATTATGTCCCTGCCTGTCCAGTCATTGTTTTATGGTTGAGGTTCTATTTGTATTTTTTGTTTTGTTTAAATTGTAGTTGTCTTGCTTATCCTATCATGTCTTCACTGTACAGACATTATACTTAATATTCTTAATTTGTGAAAATATAACAATTAGATAACAGCAAGATTATTGTTACAAATAATTCTAATAATATTTTTGTGGAAGTAAATTCTGAGATTTTGTTGACTGAAACATGGTAAGGCATTGCAATCATTTTAATTGAATTAATATTCATTGTACAAATCAGTGTTTTTCCCCCACACACATTGTATGTATCTGTCCCAGAAGTTTATAATCAACATTTCAACGTTTCATAGCTTTTTATATCTAAACCTATTACGTTTTGTTATAAATACAATTATAAATTGTATAAATTGCATTTTGAAAGGCGGTGTAGCTGCTGCCCTTTCAAGTAATGTCACAAGGTGAAATAAAACAAATACAAACAACCTAAAAGAACAACAACATCATAGTATTAAACATATTTAAATTAAAGTTTCCAAACACTTTTGTTTGCTTAAAATAGGAAGATGAAACACAAAGTATTGTTATTACAAGTTTATAAAGCACAAACATATTGAAACAGACACAAATAAAAGGTCAAATTCTTAACTTCTGCTCCATGATCATGTTTTATTCATGTTTTCATGTTTCTTTAGTGTGCAGCAGAAACATTTCCAATACCTACATAGGGGAGTGTAAGTGTGTGCAAGACCACCTTCTTGAGGACAAATAAACACTAAATACATTATCTTAATATGGACCTGCATGAAGCTAGTGATTTACTTGTTATCATTAGTTCAGCATTCCTGACTGTCCTCAACCCGATAAAGCTTCTTTGGGATGAATATCGAAAGGCTTTTTACTGTATGAATGTACGGCTGATATATCTGCATAATGTCAATGTGTTTGCAGCCAGTGCGTATTTAAAAAATATATATTTTCAATTAATTCAATTATTTGTAATTGTATTATTATTACCAAGATATGTAATGGATATTATACTGTATAATCATACAGCTTGAATGTTTTATAATTGTCCTTTCACAGGCACATTGATATGAGTTTGATGGTACACAGCTGCACAGTAGGAATGTGGTGAACATGTTCATGGTTTTCTAATGAAGGCTCTGATGTTGTTTACTGGAAACACAGTGAGACTGTTCAACCACAGTTAGATTGACAGGTGATTCATCATATGCATTAGACAGTCACTCTAACCAAAGTTCCATTTAACCACAGATTGTTTGGGAGTCCATGTGTACAGTCTATCTCTTTTACACAAGTTAAAGGTCATGCTAGGCAATGATCTCAACCGAGGACTAAAGCATGGTGGTCACGTGACATGAGGTTAGATGAACTATCTGAAACCAGACACCCCATTACATCTTTATCTCTCTGCCCACACTGAACAAAGACCTAAACAACTTCAGTTACAACAGTTGACAGTTTAATGGTGTAAAAATGTTCCTTGTTTTCAGTGCTTTTACATCTGTCCTGTTTTTAGGTGAGTTTTCTACACGTACTGTAAATGTGACATTGACAGCTGTAATCACAAGATAAAGTTAGATTTCTTCTCTGTACAACAGCAGCAGCTGGAGACCAACTGGTCCAGGACCAGACGTCTTGGACCAGGAGAGAGGGCGAGAGTGTCTCCTTCAGCTGCAGAGGCACTGAGCAGTGTTCTGATGATTATGTCTACTGGTACCAGGAAAGAGCAGGGGAGCCTTTTGTTCTGATTTTGGACATTAGAAGGAAAAATGGCAACATAGATTCCAGTTATGGTCATCCTCAAAAAGATGACTTCTCAGCCTTGAGAAGCGACAACAACTATGATTTGGAGATAAAGTCAGTTAAACTGTCCCACTCTGCCACCTACTACTGTGCCTGCTGGAAGAGTGGTGTTGGGAACCACAGTGACGACTGTCTCTGATGCTCAGTTCAAAAACTGTCTGGGCTTCATCTAGATCAGCGGTTCTCAAACTTTTCACACCCCGTACCACCTCAGAAAATATTTGACTCTTCAAGTACCACCATTATGACCAACGTTAATGTACAGTAGCGTATACCCTATAATGCTCAAGACAAACTTTTTTTACTAGAGCACAGTAGCCCCTGACTGAAATTTTTTGGAGCGCAAGCAGAAAATTAGGGGTACACCTTATATAGATCTGCAATGCAATTATTAATGTAGAGAGGGTACAATTTCTGGGGAAATTGTGGGGTGTGCTTGCGTCGGTTGCAGATGGGTCCGTTTTTTTTGTTGACATTTTTACAACTGATATACAGCAACGCACCACACAAACTTGAGTTTAAATACATGATTTAATGTGACATTACGTACTGTACATGCAAGTCTAAGCTAAATGACTTAAATGCATGATGCAGCGCTTTTCGAACAGTCCTCCTATACCACGACACGATACTTGCTGATTATAAAAGCACAACAACGCAAATACAGGCAGGGATACAGTAGCTAACAACGCTAATGCTAAATAAGTATTTAGCTGCTCGGCTCTATGAGAAGGGCTCGTGAGACTGCTCACCAAAAGAACGAAGGGAAACCCACTGGTTTGGCAGATTAAGACATAATAGCGATAAATAGCCTAAACCTTCCAATACTTTTAGCTAGGTTTATAGGTACCTAGCAAAAAATAGCCTCAACTTTCCAAGACTTTTAGCTACGATACTAATGCTGAGGGCTCACTGATATCGCTGTACTAGGCCCTCTTATCTATGAGTCGTTGCTAACGTGTGCTGACGTGCACACCCAATAAATTCCAAATTTGTAGGTCGCACCAGCGTAAGTGCTTGTAAACAATGCTTGCACTGTCTCAAAACTGGTCGCAAAATGCAACCATTTGGTCGCAGTCTGAAGCCCTGCCCTATTGAGCTACACAGTTCGCGCAGTACAACATTTATTTTTGTTTTAAAACAGAAATATTATAGGGAAAGCAACAACAACAACAAAAAAAGTATATAATGGTTAAGGTATTTATGTATTTAAAATTCCTCCGCGTACCACTAGAAGGGGGCACACGTACCACCAGTGTACGCGTACCATAGTTTGAGAACCAATCATCTAGATAATTGTTTCCTAACCTTTTTTCAGTCATGGCACCCTTAGAATATGGAACGCAGAGTTAGTCACAATTAAATAAATAAATACATAGGTAAATGAATAGATTTCTTGTAATAGCAAGACAGGACACAACCTCAGCGATGATTGTGAGATTTCTAAGACCTGTGATATACAGACACACCTCTCGAAGTCTAGTGTGACCTCATATTTGTTCTTCACTACTTGCACCAAGCGGCGCAGACTTTAAAGGCTGAATGATGTACAAAGTTCTGCCACCTGAAATCCCACCCAGAGCCTGTATGCAAAACTCGACCAAAAGACAACTAGAGCAATGGTACATGTGTAACATGATTATGTAGGGCTGTTTTTGCAGCCCCTTTGTCACTGGTCACCCAGAAACTCGTCTGGGACAGTCATTGATTTGCATGAATGTTAAAATGACAATCACACCTTGATGACACACCTGTGGAGAGGTGATGTCAACAGTTGAAGAGGAAGGTGGACAGAGGAAGACTCTGAAATTATCATTAAAAGTTTTGTTCTTGTAAATATCGTTCTAAACAGCTTTTAATGTTGTGTTTGATACGCTTTTTTTTCTTATTTTATGTATTACATTCTAGTAATAATTGTAATACTGTAACATCCCTCGTGTCTCAAAGAAAGGTGGCGGTGTTGCTATGATATATAAAGCTAGCTTCAACCTTAGCCTAAAATCTGTAAATACCTTTAAATCATTTGAGATAATTTGCATGAAACCACCAACTACTCTAAAAAGGACTAATTCTTCTACTATTGCCCCTCCTCCCTCATTTAGTTTAGTTACTTTATACCGGCCCCCCGGCCCGTATTCCCTCTTCCTAGAGGAATTTGCAGATTTTAGTGCTGATCTTGTGACATATACTGATAATGTCTTAATTATGGGTGATTTTAACATCCATGTGGATGACCCAAAAGATCCTCTAAGTAAGGCCTTTACTGCTCTATTGGATTCCACAGGTCTCACTCAGGTGGTTTTTAAACCTACCCATCTTCACTCGCATACATTGGATTTAGTTCTCACACGGGGAATCAAGATTAGTGACATAATTGTCCACCCCCACAATCCTATATTATCAGACCACTGCCTGGTTACCTTTAAAATGGATCTCTGCCAGAGCCTTGGAGGCACCCAGAATATTTCTACTAGCCGCTGCATAACCCCAAACACAGCTATGGAACTGGCTAATATTCTACCTGCTGCACTAGAAGCACTGGACGTCCCAAATAAATCATTAAATGCTAAAACAAGGGATCTGAATTTGGTTCTTCAGTTATCCCTAGATTCTGTTGCCCCACTCAAACCAAGGAAAAGAAAAGACAAGAAAATGGCTCCATGGTATTCAGAGGAAAGCCGCACTCTCAAGAGGTCCACTCGAAAATTAGAGCATAAGTGGCGTACCACTAAATTGGAGGTTTTCCGCCTGGCCTGGAAGGACAGCCAAATTGAGTACAAGCAAGTCCTCATCAGGTCCAGATCAGAATATTTCTCGAAATTGATTAGTAAGAACAAACACAACACAAAGTTCCTATTTGATACTGTTGCAAAACTCACTAAGAAAAGTACACTCTGTGTTAGTTCAGATCCCTCTCCCAATGATTTCTTAGATTTCTTTGACCAAAAAATCTATGCAATAAGAAACAAACTACAGACTAGGCCTGGAGGAGTGGCCATCAACACGGAATTTGACTCTATACCCAGCATGCTGCATGTTGAGGCTCTTACCCACTTTAACCCTATTTCTATGGAAGCGTTCATCGAGCTGGTAGATTCCTCGAAACCCATCAGCTGCCTTCTTGATCCCCTCCCTGCCAAACTTTGTAGGGAACTTCTCCCTATTATTGGACCTCCCATGCTTAGTATTATTAATGAATCTATTGTAACTGGACAAGTCCCTGACGATTTCAAACAAGCTATTATTAAGCCCCTTCTTAAAAAACAAACCTGGATCCAGGTTGTCTTGGCAACTACAGGCCAATTTCAAATTTGCCATTTCTCTCCAAAATTTTTGAAAAAGCTGTGGCACAACAGCTCACAGAGCACCTCTCCTCAAATCAGCTTTATGAACCTCTCCAGTCTGGATTTTGTCTTCACCACAGCACTGAAACTGCATTAGCTAAGGTAGTCAATGATCTATTATTAGCCTCTGACGCGGGCTCTATCTCTGTCCTGGTTCTTCTAGACCTTAGTGCAGCATTTGACACTGTGGATCATGAGATTCTCCTGGAGCGTATGGAGAACTATGTTGGGATCTCTGGTACTTCACTTCAGTGGTTTAGATCGTATCTATCGTATAGATCACAATATGTCCACTATGATGGTTGCTCATCCAGGAGCACTACTGTAAAATACGGAGTACCACAGGGTTCAGTTCTAGGCCCTCTGTTATTTTCACTCTATATGTTGCCTTTAGGAAACATAATTAGAAGCTCTGGGGTAAATTTTCACTGTTATGCAGATGATACTCAGCTATACATGTCCATAAAGCCTGGAGAATTTCCACATGCTATGGAAAAATGTGTTTCCGGGTTGAGAACTTGGATGACAGCAAATTTCCTTCTTCTTAATTCGGATAAAACCGAGGTTCAAATTTTCGGCCCTAAAAAATACAGAAATAATTTATCCAATCTGACCTTAAACTTAGATGGTGTCAAAGTATCTCAAAGCCAGTTGGTAAAAAATTTAGGAGTCACATTGGACCCAGACCTTTCGTTTGAGTACCATATTAAACAAATCACCAGAACTGCATTTTTCCATCTACGTAATATTGCCAAAATACGAAAATTCCTCTCAAAGGATGATGCTGAAAAACGAATACATGCTTTTGTTACGTCCCGATTGGACTACTGCAATGTGTTGTTCTCTGGCCTCCCAATTACCTACTTGAAACATTTACAGCGGGTACAAAATGCTGCTGCTAGACTATTGACAAAAACAAGAAAGTTTGATCATATAACCTCTACTCTTATCTCTTTACACTGGCTCCCTATCCAAGCCAGAGCTGATTTCAAAGTTTTACTACTAACTTACAAATCTCTACATGGATTGGCACCACTGTACCTCTCCGGTCTCCTTGCACCCTGTTGCCCCGCAAGGACTCTAAGATCTCAAGATGCCGGCTATCTGGTAATACCCAAAATTAAGAAAAAAAACTGCTGGAGGTAGGGCGTTCTCATATAGAGCACCTCTTCTCTGGAACAAATTACCTGTCTCAATTAGGGAGGCTGATACTGTTTCGACATTTAAAACTAGATTAAAAACGTTCTTGTTTAGTCAATCCTATGATTGTTAAATGTGTGTACTTTCTATGTAAACCTGGGGTGTGCGTTTGCCTATGTGCGTATCACATGTAACTTTTAAATTGTAATTTTAGCTTATGTTCACACTGCCCATTTAAATGTTACAAATAAAGTAAACCTGTTATTGTATATTGTTACTGTAATAGTTCCGTTGCTGTATATTTTAATTGTTATAGTTTACTAGTTGGAGACAACGGGGGCTGGTTGTTTTCATCCTTATTCGTATAAATTAGTGCTGTCAAACGATTAAAATATTTAATCGCGATTAATCGCATTAATGTCATAGTTAACTCGCGATTAATCACAATTAATCGCACATTTTTATCTATTCTAAATGTCCCTGATTTCTTTTTGTCCCAATCTTTTTTCAAATTTTAATGCTCTTATCAACATAGAAAAGTGGTTCGGATTGCTTTGTGCAAATATTTTTTTTATTGAAAACAACATTGCAATCGCCTGGCTTTGACGAGGGGGCAGAGAATTCGTATCAGCTGTGTGCTTGGCCATCAAGTGGTATTTCAGACTGGACGTGCTGCGATGATAGCTCAGTTTACAACGACAAAACACACAGATCACTGGTCTTGTCAATAGAACCATTTGGCAACTTTTTAAAAGCAAACTTTCCATTCAGAATCTTATTGGCATCCATTTCGGCATCTCGCGCTCGTCATCCACTCAAAACGTAACGTTAGCCTACTACCAGAGAATGTCTAATATCCGTAAACGGGCTCTGCTACTACTCTTTAGCCAGCTCGCAAGCCAAACGAGTGTTTGGCGTGCCTGTTGTTTTGTTTCTGGTTTAGCTAGATCCGGTGTGGTGTTGTAGTTTTTCTAACGTCGGTAGTTGTTGCAACAGCATGTGAAAAAAACTACAAAGTTTGCTAGGCCAAAAAGAGCGTTAATCGCGCGATAAAATAATTGACGCCGTTAATTTGGGTTTGCGTTAACGCCGTTAATAACGCGTTAAACTGACAGCACTAGTATAAATATAACCTATTTTAGAGTTGTTTCCCCTGGAACAGATTTCATGTTCCAACCAAGGGGGGCTGTCGCTGTCTTGGTGTGTGGGGCTGCATCAAATACCCTCTTAGCTTTGTTCAATTGCTGCACTAGTCCACACTTGACCGGTGGGGATCTCATTCTATTACGACTGAAACTGTTAGCTGCTCCTGGCATTCTCTAATCCCTGTTCTCCTCTCTGTCCCCCCCACACATCCCTTGTGGTGTGGGGGGTCTGAGCTGTCAGGACCTGCCTGGTCGTCGGTCTACCAACGCTGGACCAGGTCGTCAACCGGAAACCAGCCTCCATGACGGCCAACAGCGAGTTTCCAGGTCCCATCCAACGTCTATAAAGCCGAACAATGGATTTTTGGTGTTTCAAAACCCATTGACACTGTATGACTATGTTTAGCTTGTGTTCTGCTCCTCTCTCTTGCCAACTGTCTCTGGAGGAGGGGATCCCTCTCTGAATTGCTCCTCCCAAGGTTTCTTCCATTTTTTCTCCCGTTGGGAGTTTTTGTGGGAGTTTTTCCTTGTCTTCCTTGAGGGTTTAGGTTGGTTGAGGGGCAGTTCTATGGGCGTATGTGAAGCCCTCTGTGACATGCTTGCGTGTAAAAAGGGCTATACAAATAAATTTGATTTGATTTGATTAACAAATACATGTGAAGGGGTTTACAGAGTGTGTGCTTGCAGCAGACCAACATGTTAATATATATTCTTTTGTCTTGCAAGGGCACCACTTGGTCTACTGCAGCCTTGATTAATGATCCCATATGAATTTTTATGCATTAAACAACTTTTCAGTCATATGGCCGGTCTCCCCATTTTAGTCAGGTTTGGGTGAATATAGGGAAAAGTTTTACCAAACACTTTGAGTTCTGTTTATGATACAGCTCGGTGCGTTAGGCGCCTAGTCTTCATTGTGAATACCTTTGTTAACCATTGCTCTGAAGGTATGTTTTGTATTTGATGATATTTCATTATAATTGTATTGATTATGTTACTATTTAGGTAACAAACTATTATTGTGCATTATAAGTTACTTGTTCTCCTTGAAACTTATCTATCACGATACGGTGGTGAAAATGTTGATCTCGTCTGGTTGATATGGCTATATATTAATTATAAACATAGACTTCTGGAGTAGGTTTCGACTTAAGGCCTCTGAGTCACTTACAGTGGATCTCCACGCTCCGAAGGAATTTACCGAAGCCTCTGAGTGGTCAGTTTACATACTAGGTCGGTAGTTAAATCCATATTATTGGAGAAATAAATGACTGATTAGTGAACACGCATATTTTAAGGTCGATGCTTTGATCAAACAGACAATTTTTATCGACGCCAGTTTCAAGTCATTAACTGTTTAGCGCTCAACGTTACAGGTAACGCAATTGTGCACATTTCTAAAATTGGAGTCAAATATTAACGAGTCAATTATCTCCCTGAACATCTACCCGGAATTGAATTGTGTTTCCCAAGCCGGGGACAAACACTAAGCGTCTCCGCCCTTACAGTTCACCACCTACAATTAACGTGAGGCTTTATGAACTGTTACAAACCAGAAAACTCTCACATCTTCATCTCTATCTGCATCTCTCGAAAAGTGGACAGTTCAATAGCGGATACATGACAGTAATCTTTACTACTTTGGTCCATGTCCTTTGTTTCGGTAAGTAATCAAAACATATTTATATGTGTATGTGCTTAAAAAAAAAAAACATTTGATGTTTCAGTGCAGCCATGGCAACACAGGAGCAGGTGTCATGGACCAGGAGAGAGGGACAGAGTGCTTCTTTCAGCTGCAGCAACAATGAGCAGGGTGTCTGTACTCACTGGGATCAAAACATGGAGAACCTTTGATCTGGATTCTTCATGTCTCTTCAAGTGGAGGTGTCAGTTCAGAAACCCCTCATCCTCTGAAGGCAGACTGCTCTGTTGTCTTGGAAGGAGGCCAATGTCAGTTAAAGATCAGTCTGTTAAACTGTTCATCCTGCCACCTACTACTGTGGCATCTGAACGGGGAGGTCCCACAGTGAGGACAAGTCACCCTATTTGTACAAAAATAAGTGAAACTCACTTGGTGCAGAAGCCTCATTCATACAACCTCACCTCTGTTCATTTTTCCATGAAAGCTGTACACCACCAGGGTACAGAGGTTACATTGGCATTGTCTGTCAGATATTGTACACACCATAAAACCTACAAAGACAGAAACACACAATGAGAAATGGACATTATGCATGCAACTGATTTCTGATACAGAGGCTATAAAGGTGCTGCAGATGACTGTACCTCCTGTTCTCTCAATGCTGAAGCCATGGGTGCAAAAATCAGTGTTGCAATAAAAAGAAGTGACGTCCAATCAGATTAAATGCAGTCTGTACTGTGAAGAGGGAAAACCCAGATATTTACAAAGTTTATGATGAATGACAGGTTGTTTCTTCAAGCTAAATAGATTTTTGATTTAAAATGTAATTTACCTGCTTTTGAAGCTTCTATTTGAGCGTTTAGTAAAAGCGGTTTATACTTAACCATAAGGACAAGGGGAATAAACATAATGTTACTACACAAGAGTTAACAATGCTTGAACCATATTTTGTTAATCGTGCATTTGTCAGTATTATATTTGTTTTATTCATGCCACTACAATAATATTTATGGCAATTTTGTGTTCCATGTCTTTTTTTTTTATATACCCCAAAGAATATATCTGTCTTGAAAGGAGATACTGTTAAGGGGGATCTATTGGAATGTAAGTTTTGTAGAGAATGCTTTTAATTTGGTGGCTGCAAGGCAGTGCCAATTCCAACAGATTCCAAACTGTTTGAAAGGCCAAAGCAAACCCACATGGCTATGGGGTTTGATTGAGACGCATTTTTTGGGAAATCCCATTTGTGAAACATTACTTTATATTTTGGCTGGAGGAGTTCAGATGCCTGTAAACCATTGACGCTGATTTCCAGGTTGGATCCAAATGCTTTTGTTTTTACTAACCCTGACAAATATATTTTACATTTTATTTCTGGTCCAGTGTACATTTTAAGTTTTATTTAGAGGATTCATTTCACAAACCAGTGTTGAGAAGTTTATAATGACACAAAAGAAAATACATAATCTACCATGTAGTAACATGACAAAACACTGCCAAGTGCCTCCCCCTTGCTGAGAAGTTCAAATGTGACTCACTATTATACAGGAGGGCAGACTCACTATTATACAGGAGGGCAGACTCACTATTATACAGGAGGGCAGGCTCACTATTATACAGGAGGGCAGACTCACTATTATACAGGAGGGCAGACTCACTATTATACAGGAGGGCAGACTCACTATTAGACAGGAGGGCAGACTCACTATTATACAGGAGGGCAGACTCACTATTATACAGGAGGGCAGACTCACTATTTTGGAGGAGGGCAGACTCACTATTATACAGGAGGGCAGACTCACTATTATACAGGAGGGCAGACTCACTATTTTGGAGGAGGGCAGACTCACTATTATACAGGAGGGCAGACTCACTATTATACAGGAGGGCAGACTCACTATTAGACAGGAGGGTAGACTCACTATTATACAGGAGGGCAGACTCACTATTATACAGGAGGGCAGACTCACTATTATACAGGAGGGCAGACTCACTATTATACAGGAGGGCAGACTCACTATAATACAGGAGGGCAAACTCACTATTTTGGAGGAGGGCAGACTCATTATTATACAGGAGGACAGACTCACTATTATACAGGAGGGCAGACTCACTATTATACAGGAGGGCAGACTCACTATTTTGGAGGAGGGCAGACTCACTATTATACAGGAGGTCAAAGTCACTATTATAGAGGAGGGCATGCTCACTATTATAGAGAAGTGAAACACTTGCAGGTGAAGTGACAGCCATGACTTTATAGAGAGGATATATAGAACATTTTTCTCATTAAATGCAGGAATGAAAAACTTACGGTAGGTGGAATACATTTAGCAAGGACACACCAAACCCTATTATTTCTTATGTGGTGTAACAATGTTTTGAGTTCTAAGTATAAATGTAGAAATATGTAAGTTTGAAGTATACCTTTGTATGAAATGGTATTTTATACCTTTGTATGAAATGGTATTTTATACCTTTGTATTAAAATATATTTAGAAACATTTAAATAATAAATAACCATGCTTATACCCCTTACTCCATCCAACAGACTTATAGGTATGGGGCATTTCATTGTGTCTACATCTTTGGTCCTGGCACTAGACTTTACGTTACTGGTAAGATATAAGCATTTGAGTTATAAACTATACTCTATAATTAGCTATATTGAATATGTTTTATATGTTTTTATGTTTGTAATACATTGCATGTTACAAAACAAAGTAAACATTTAAATATCAAATTGATTCTGTTCTTTAGTTGTTGTACCAGTGATTCTTAAATTCCCATATTCTCAAATTATATCTACATAAATGGTTTTGTTATCTCCGTACTTCTGTTCATAAAGTAATTTTAGGGATTGACATATTAGGTAAAATACTTGTCATGAGTGCAGCCTATCACATCTGTAATCATTCTGATTGTCACAGTGTTTCCCAGAGCCCAGAATGTTACCCAGAATGTCCTTTGATGAAGTTACTTTGAATGATCGTGCATGCAGCTAGTGTTTATATACAAACTGTGGTAGTATTTATATTGAGTAATGCAATTTAGAGTGCAGCAAGGGACACATCCTATTGTTTTTAATGATTAGCTCTATTCAAAAATCGATATTCAAGACTCCGGTAATATCTAGGGAACTTATTATTTGCTCTAGATTTTAATTTCTGGATACTCAATACTGATTCCTGTGAACATTGTAGCATACTTTTTCCTTCTTCTTTTATCTTACCGTCAGACACGCGTGTAAAACTCCCAAAAGTGATGGCCTATCAAGCGACCAAGACCCAAACAAATAAGAGGACCATCCTGCTGTGCCAGGCCAGTGACATGTTCCCAGACTTGGTGAGGTTTTCATGGAAGATGGAGAGAGAAGACGGCCGGTTGGTGGAGGTGCCTGAAGCAGAGAGAGAAGAGCTGGAGCAGAGGGAGGACAGGAGGGTGACTAGTGTGATCATCGTCAAGAACCGAGAGGCTGAAACAAAAAAGTACCGCTGCACTGTAAAGCATGAAGTGGGCGATGTTGATGTTGAAGACTTCGAAGTATACAAAAAAGGTTTCTCCTCATTCCATTTATGTACCTATTTTGAAGCCTCTAAAGTCAATAGGAGAAACAATAGGTTTACCTAAAAATATCTATCCGTTCCAACTTAATTTATACTTCTTTATTTTGAAATTACTTTCTATATGCACAGCTATCTGTCACAGAATTATAATAATGTTCTGGCACATCTGTCTCAGTGGAATCTTCTTTTACCACGGCTGCCTCTGCAACAACCTGTCCACCTCAGAATTATACACACGTCTCTCCTGCCGTCCACGTCCCTGATGGTAAGACACATTTACAACACTGTTGTAAACTGTTTATTAATCGTCAATACGTATTTTCATATATTTCTCACATAATTATAATGCCCAGAAGGATTGATGTAACTGTTATTGACTTTTATTTCATGGCTGGTAAAAAATAAAAACATGTTAAAATACTACATTTCATGTGCTTTTGATTCTTAAAACATTTTACTAAAAAGGTATGAAAAATATGATCACTATTACATTAATCTGTACGTCCCTTATGTTGCCTCAGGAGAAATATCATGATCTGTCTGTGTCAATGTGTGGTATTGTTGGTTTGTGTCCTTTCCAGAACTGTTGCAGTCCATGTGCAGTGTGAACCTGGCCTCTCTGGTTTACACTGTGATGATAGTGAAGAGCTTGGTGTACTGCTGTGGGCTCTCCCTCCTGCTGCTCCTCAGGGACAACAAGGGAAGTCCACCACACACCTGGAGAAAAGCTAATTAAAACCTACAGCCACTGTTCAGGAATATTGCATTACTACTACTGCAGATTTATCCAGATCTTGCCTGATGCCGTATAGCATAGAATGGATGTGGGATGTAGAGAAATGGGGACATGAATAATTGTGCATGTTGAGTCTAAAGTGTTAGTGCCTTGATGGAGGTATTAAACAGTATTGTTGGTCTAGATTGTTTAAGTTTCTGTCTTCTTTTTGCTTTTTTTTTACAAATACAGTTTATAAAAAATAAAAATAAATGATACGCTATTTTATGTAGTGCAATTTTTTGTTTGCATGTATATTTGTGTTTTATATTTTAATACTAAAACAAATTGTATTTTAATTGAATTAATGAATCAATGACTGTTAACATATTAATTAACAGATGGAAATTCACTAAATGTTTAAGGTACTATATCTAAATGGTACACATTGTCAAATAACATTTCAAAATAAAGCTCTGTATTCATTTAACAGCGTCTGCTGTGTTCTTAAACAACCTTTTGACACAGATGTTCATCTGTACTCTGACCCAGGTGGAATTAATTATTATAGTTGTGAAATGTGGTGAGTGTGTCGAGTTTCCTGGTGAAGAAAAGTATGTTTTTTACTGTGAAAAACGAGTTGCAGCATAACCACACATCGATTTCAAGCAATCAAGCCTCAGAGATACTGTATAAGCCACTGATGCATGCACTTGGAAAGATAACATTGTTCACATACACTATGATCTTCTGTTAATTTCTTAAGTGAATGTATTTTCTCTACAGTCACAACCGTAAAGGTGTGTTTACAAATCCCAAAACATTACCACTAAACATTTTAAGGTATCGCTTTAAAATGATTCTGCTTTGAAGACTCAGTAGCGAAGAGGTTATAAAGAAATGAGAAAGCATGAGCGAACACGTTGTGGAACATGCATCCCCAGTCATAGGGAACATGATCTTTCTAGGGCAAGTTTCCCTTCACAGACAGATGGGTCATTGTTAACACTGCAGCAGGGGAGCTGGAGTCCACTTACACATGTTAATACAACAATAAAGTCTGTCTCAAAGTCAAATAACACAGGGGGAAAATAACAGAAATAATTAGCAGGAAAACAAGGGACCAAAAGTTTTAGGAATTCTTCTAGGATATCTTATTTACAGATAAATTAGGAAAATCAACTTTACAATAATGTAGTAAAAAAATCAAAAACATGTGTGTTTTAGTTTAAGTGATATTATAACAGACTGTATGATTTGAGATGATCTAAATTACACAAACAACAAATGTAGTCAAAACCTTATTGCCTTGTTACATACCTGTGATCAAATTAATTGTTCCATCATAAAGCTAACTGTTGGCTGCTGGTGTTGTCTGTGGTGAATACATAGAATCAGAATCAGAATGGGATTTATTCGCCATGAAAGTTTGCACAGACAAGGAATTTGCTTTGGCAGGAAGGTGCATACAGTAAACATTGGAAAAACCACCCTAACACCCTAAGCTGACTCTAGATGAATATTATCTCAAAGTAAGAATAAGTCTGTTGAACAACAATCTTTGCTATTTTGTATAAAGAGATATCTTGTGTTGACTAAACGGGGAACAGACTGACAAATGTGCTTTTTGGATACTTAGTTTAGAAAGATCTTATTTAACGTCAACAGTGCCCTCTAGTGGCTCACAAAGAGGAATTGTTGTGAGGTCGGTGTTCTATGTCAGGAACGAGAACACACACTACACTGGCCCACCAGTGACAGTAACTTGACAATTGGCAAGAGATAACAGGAAATACACTTAGGACATATAAAGAGCTGCATTCTGGAATCCCCTTTTTAACTAAACCAGCATCTACTAGCTAGCTAAGGTCCCAGTAGCAGTTTCATAATTTACATTTACTTGTTCAAGTGAATTGACTTGTTAACCAAATAGTATTAGGCTATATCTGATAATACAATGCCAGATATTTTTTAAACTTCCAAGCTTGATATTATGGACTAAAAGATTGACAGCTGCACATGCACTGAGCAGTAGGCTATTCAACTTTTACAGTCAAAGGTATTTCACAACAATGTAAAAGAACCAATAGTGACGGCCTATCAAGCGTCCGGTTGGTGGAGGGGCCTGAAGCAGAGAGGAGACGTCTGGTTGGTGGAGGTGTCTGAAGCAGAGAAGAGACGTCTGGTTGGTGGAGGTGTCTGAAGCAGAGAGAGAGGACATCTGGTTGGTGGAGGTGCTTGAAGCAGAGAGAAGACGTCTGGTTGGTGGAGGTGCCTGAAGCAGAGAGAAGATGTCTGGTTGATGGAGGTGTCTGAAGCAGAGAGGAGACGTCTGGTTGGTGGAGGTGCCTGAAGCAGAGAGAAGATGTCTGGTTGGTGGAGGGGCCTGAAGCAGAGAGAAGATGTCTGGTTGGTGGAGGTGCCTGAAGCAGAGAGGAGACGTCTGGTTGGTGGAGGGGCCTGAAGCAGAGAGAAGATGTCTCCCCCAATAAGTTGTGTTCGATTCTCGAACCTGGCTCATACTACTAGCTTTTTCAAGGTATACTTTTTCCTGATTTTTGCAAAGATTGAAACCAATCTGAAATGGGTAAACTAGCAGCCCATTTATTTGCCTATGTCAAGAAAAGTTGCCTGGAAACGTGCTCGCGGATACGAACAATGAACGAGCACAAAAGGAAGCATCAGCAAATCGCTGATTTACCTGAGCTGAATGAGAACAAAGAAAAAGGGCTTGATAATCTACAGCTGCCTGCCTTTATTGTAGCACGTTTTACAAATGGTTGCACATACATGACGGTTGTTTGTAGAGTCAATTACAGTTATTTTAAATCAGATTTAACCATTTTGTAATGAACGCTATTATGCTCATGGCATGACAAACGTAATTATAGCCTAATATAATTAGTTATAATGTCGTGGCATGTTACAGCGTCATATATTGTTGACATCAACAAACAATTTAATTGAATACAAAATGTATGGAAGAAAGGGTTTTACTCCGCCCCTTCACTAACAGAAAGGCTACGTTACATTATACAAATAGTAAAGTAAGCAAACGGCGCTTAATCGGCCGTGACTGACGTCAACGCAGCAAATCACGAGAAGCTGAAATGTCCCACTTCACAGAGTCGTTTTCAACTCCTCCCCGATTGCAAGCGGCCACTCTCGCCGGTCGTTTCATGCAGCGTCAGTCCATGTCGAACGCACCTATTGTCACAGAAAATAAGAAGACATTCCTTGAAACATTTACTTATTTATTATTTTGTATTTCAAACAGTTACGTTTTTTTAACAAGTATGTATTATATGTAAAAATATGTCTAATTAAATGTGCTAAATGAATGAAACGTTAAATATATATATTGTCCCTCTCTGACTCAAGTTCCCTCCCATTGCAACGCCCTCCAAGTAAAGAACTGGCCTCCTTCACGTCCGCTTACGGAAAATAAACATTCTGGCTCTTGGCAAGTCAAGAACCATTCTCGTCTCTGGTATCATAAGAGAAACTAAAAATGTCAGGAAGAGGTAAGGGCGGCAAAGGACTAGGTAAAGGAGGCGCCAAGCGTCATCGCAAGGTTCTCCGTGATAACATCCAGGGTATAACTAAGCCCGCCATCCGCCGCCTTGCTCGCCGCGGTGGTGTGAAGCGTATTTCAGGCTTGATTTACGAAGAGACTCGCGGTGTGCTGAAGGTGTTCCTGGAGAACGTCATCCGTGATGCCGTGACCTACACCGAACACGCCAAAAGGAAGACCGTGACCGCCATGGACGTGGTTTACGCCCTCAAGCGCCAGGGACGTACTTTGTACGGCTTCGGCGGTTAAATCATCCTCACGAATATCAACCGAAATTCAACAAAGGCTCTTTTAAGAGCCACCCACATGTTACAGATCAGAGACTTTGTTTCCATAATTAGGGTGTCGATTAGATTTCAGCCTATGAAATTACTTTCAAATCTATGGCATTTTTGACGATGAAGTCACAATATACAACGCTGAGTTGAGTAGCCTAGTTTTGTCCTCAGTGTTTGGCGCAATTGAATTTAGATTCAATGTCGGTCTGTAGGCTTCTAATCCATTTTAGTCTAATTGAGCACCAATACTACCGGTGGTCAGTGCGTATCCAAAGTATTTGAGCCAATTGTATTGTAAAAGGGGGCATTATTCAAGGTTCTTCTGCTAATAGGCTACTTGGCTAAATATGACTAATAGCTGGATGCATGGGGGTTTGCGCGTGGCACTGCAACCAAACGAAACTTCAAAGTTGACGTCATTAACCATGTGTTTCTGGTTAAACTACGCGGTAAACTGCTCAGGGATTTTGGCGCAACTTCCTAGCTTTTGAGTTCCCGCATCTCCTCCAAGCATACAGCAAACATTTCCGCTGTGACATAAATGATTGGTGAAAATTAGGATTGTCCAGTGTAAAAAGGTTTCTAATATTTCCTTTCAGTTATCATAACTGTCAGTTTATGATTACTGACAGAGAAGGGGGCAATCGGTAAATCTCACGCACGCGCAGCAGATTTCAACATAGCTCACGAAAGTCACATCCCAGCGGAGTGCAGCGACAAGCAGGAGGCGTGCCTCAAAATTAGCATGTCTCCCGCTATATATACTGGGTAACCAACCACTGCTTCCATCATTCGTTTCAGAGAAGCAACGAGACTTTACCATGCCTGAGCCAGCAAAGCCCGCGCCTAAGAAGGGCTCCAAGAAAGCCGTTTCCAAGACCGCAGCAAAGGGCGGCAAGAAGCGCAGAAAGTCTAGGAAGGAGAGCTATGCTATCTACGTGTACAAGGTACTGAAGCAGGTCCACCCCGATACCGGCATCTCATCCAAGGCCATGGGAATCATGAATTCCTTCGTCAACGATATTTTTGAGCGTATCGCCGGAGAGTCGTCTCGCCTGGCTCACTACAACAAGCGTTCAACCATCACCTCCAGGGAGATCCAGACCGCCGTCCGCCTACTACTCCCCGGTGAGCTGGCCAAGCACGCCGTGTCCGAGGGCACAAAGGCAGTGACCAAGTACACCAGCTCCAAGTAAACAGACGCTCCTTCAAATTCACCCCAAAGGCTCTTTTAAGAGCCACCCACTTGCCTATAATTGAGAGAAATCCATCGTATGTTTGTCTTAATGGATATTGACCAACTTAACCTTCATGGGCAGGTTGTTCAACTTATATACAGCCAAAAGCGTATGTTTCCCGACGCCACCTTTTTTGAACCATTTGCTTTGATTCTTTTTTCCCAGTATGATTCAGTATAGTGGACCACGCCTGAATTGGCACCGATTGCGGAGATGACCAGGGATGCTTGTTTTGTCATTGTAATGATTCAATGTGTGTAGCAGACGTTTTTGCCCAAGCTACCTCATCATATGAAAGTAGGCTGCTGCAAAACACCACGGATCATAACAGTATTTCCGTAGTCAGTCAAGGAATGGGCTGTATTGACTAGCCACATCGCAAGTATCCACATCAGCTACCAGGCGCGGTGAACAAACCAAATCCTGTAGGCCCTACGACAGTGCAAACGATGTCTCAATAGGTTAAGCACAGCGCAACAATCTCGATAACAATGTTGGCTATGATGAACGCTAAATACCACAGTGCAAAAGGAACTTATCGATTCCTCAACAACAATCTTAATGTCTTACTGTAACGGAGTGAGAACCGTGAAACTCACTCCTCAGGTATGTAGAAGGCCACCCGCGTCAACGAGCTAGCTCTTCTTTGGCATAACTAGTTGGAAAGCTACTGGTCGCGCTTGGCAAGTCGGAGGTTCGTATACCGTGAGCGGCAAACTACCTTGTCAGACGGAGCGTGGCTACGGCTCGACAGGTCACATTACAGTAGCGTTGTGTCTGTGTAGCCCAAGCCTCCGTGAATGTGATATACATTATTGATACGTTTGCTTATCAGATTATTCTTTCAACGTATGTAAATACTCAATAAGTACATATAATTGCTGTTTTATTTTAAATGTGTAGGCTAATCATGTGCCGTTGGCAACACTTGCAGCTGTGTTGTTCATCAATGTCATCGGGCGCGCGACTTCAGCGTCCTTTGGAAAGGCGCGAATGGAGAGACGCGACTCAACGGAGAAAGAGTAGCCTGGCGAAATCGAACTAGCGCAGGACACAAATATCTGTTTGGGGTCTTTCTATAAAAATGGTGTTAAGATACATCATTAAAATAAAACAAAACCAGTATAGACCACGATTCTGCAATAGTATTACTATAACGTTGTAGCTACACTATGCGTTTCAATTTAGGCTACTTGACTTCAGCGTGCAAAAATAACTACAGTGACTCCTACTGTATAAGATAATTCACAATTAACGTGTACGTTGATAAACAGGTGCATGAATGTATAGAGCTCAAAACACAATTTACTAACCTGTACAGGTCCGTATCATAGAAAATAATAGTTCTTAGCCATGCGGCTGAATCTGGACAATGTCTGCATAGGCTACAGTAGCCTGTCAACATCCGATGAAACACAAACATCAGTTCACAATATTTTCGGGATTATAGGCATTTCAAAGCTTCTGATGGACAACTAGCCAGTTATGTTTCCTATCTAGCACTCGTTTCTGACCCAGTAAAGCATCTACCAGTCGATGAGGGTGTACTCCAAACATTAAATAGTATGGTGAATGACCTGTCGTGGCATGGGTGTGTCACACTGTATGCATAGACCAGCTCTGGCAAAAAATCAGGAAATTCAGGCCACCTGCGTTTCTTTTCTGGCGACAACGTGCGCAAGAGGTCGTGGAGCGTCCTGTTGAACCACTCACACTGTGCATTACTGGGGGTGATGGGGAGTAGTGCGTGTTTTCTTAATCCCATATAATTTGCACAGCTCCTGAATGACATCGCTCTCAAAGTTTCAGCCCTGATCTAAATGCAATCTCTCAGGCAAATAACAATTGTTAATAACAATAATAGTCCGATTTTAACCTTTTTATATTTCGCTGAGACATCTTTAACTTCTCCCTCAGCCTGTCTGTACTCTCCACGTGCTTCAAGAGGACCACCAAAAACACCAAGATCACCTGCATGAATGACTATCGCCTGATAGCACTGACCTCTGTCATCATGAAGTGCTTCGAGCGGCTAGTCAAAACATTAATTTGCTCATCGCTGCTTCCCACGCGGGACCCTATGCCCTTTCCATACCGGTCAACAGGTCTACAGACGATGCCATCTCCCTGACTATGCACACCGTTCTCTCCCACCTGGCCAAAAGGAATACATATGTGAGCATGCTATTCATTGACTACAGCTCAGCATTCAAAACCATCATCCCCTCCAGACTCGTCACCAAGCTTGTGGTCCTGGGACTAAGCATCTCCCTCTGCAAGTGGATCTTCCACTTCCTGACGGGGAGGCCACAGGTGGTGAGAATCGGTGACCGCACCTCATCCACACTGATCACCAACACAGGCACCCCCCAAGGCTGTGTGCTCAGCCCTCTCCTACAACACACAGTTCCAACCTCCTTGTTAAGTTTGCTGACGACACAACCATTGTGGGCCTCATCTCTGACAGTGACGAGTCAGCCTACAGAGGAGGTTGATACCCTAACATCATAGTGCCAGGACAATAACCTCTCAATGTCAGCAAGACTAAGGAGATTATTGTGGACTCTAGGAGGCGGCAGGAGGAGGAGCATGCTGCTTCAGGTTCCTTGGGGTGAACATCAGCAATGATCTCACCTGGTCTGCTCACACGGTAGTTAAAGCTGCCTGGGAATGCCTGTTCTTCCTCAGGAGACTGAGGAAGTTTGGACTCAGTCATCCTCACTAACCTTTACATTACATTTAGTCATTATGTTTTGTCATTTACAGATGCACAATAGAGAGCATACTGACTGACTGCATTACAGTGTGGTATGGGAGATGCACAGACAAGGGGTGCAAGGCCCTACGTGTGGTCAGGTCTTCTGAGTTCATCATTGGCAGGAAGCTTCCAGCCCTACAGAACACCTACCACACACAATGCTTCAGGAAAGCTGACTGTTACCATCCATCCTTCAGTCTTTTTTCCCTGTTGCCTTCTGGTGGGCAATACTGAAGCATTCGGTCTCGCACACGTAGATTGGAGAATAGTTTCTTTCCAAGAGCCATCAGGCTTCTGAATGGACACTGATATATTCTCACCACTTTCTCACTAACCACTTTACACACTGTCACTTTCAGCTACTGGTTGTATCAGCATTGCACTAATTGTTACCCCACTTGTCTTTAGGTTAGTATAGCTTTAAACGGTTAGTATAGGTTATTATGTGTATTACAGGTTTAGTATACTGTATTGTATATTATTTTGTATATTTAGGAGTTTTAATTGTGTCATCATAGATGTAATCTCTGTTCAGAGTACTTATATGTTATGCCAGGTTGCTTTGCGTTGTCTTGCGTAAGAATTTCAGTGCCCAGTCTGACCTTGTGTTGTTCTGTTTATCTGACAATAAAAGACTTGAACTGGAACTCAGCTAACTATCAGACTAAATGGTTAAACAGTGGTGGTGAAAACCAATCTTCCTGTGGACACATAAAGCAACTTAAAATACATTAAATTATATTGTCCAAACATTGAAAGCAGGTAGCCTGGCTGCCAGCCCAACTTCTCCCGCCCACAAAAAAATGTGTTCGGGAAGTTGGGTCTGGAGTGTCTCGTATTGGGGACAACTACAGAAAACCCAGAATCAGGACGGACCAATGAAATTGCCAGGGCGGGCTTTATACGATGATGGACAGATGATCAACAGTAACATAATCAACAACGTCACGAAAGAGCCCTTGGGTTGAATTTGTTTTCAACAAATAACATAATAAGTTGCTCTGATTGGTTGTAGGTCTATCCAATTGAGCGTAGAGGCATTTGTTTTACGAGTTCGGTTGAAACAAGCTCCGTACTCAAAGCCCAACGGAGAGTTTTCAGACTCATATTCTGACTAGAATTATGAGTATGACAACGTCAGGCTAGAAAGCAGGCACAAGGACAAGTAACTTTAAGTGCAAAAACCTTGCTTATTATCAAAATAGTAAGAAAGTCAATACATTATGACAATGTAACAAAGTCAATACAGAAACAAACGCTACCTTCAGAGCAAGCAATAACAAAGGTATTTTAAATGCAAATAAACCTAGCGCACCTGAGCAGTAGTAGGCTAATCAAACTCAGTGATCGGTTTAGCTTCTGTTTTTGTTGATCCATCCTGAATACTAAAATAGGGACGCCAGCTAGAACGTTTGCCTAACACATACTAATTCAAATTGCCCATCACCGGTACTCGGTGGCTGCAGTAGGCCAAATAGGCCTTTGCATGACAAGAGAATATGTAAACACATTTTGGGCCTCTGCACGACAGCGGCGTCCATCCTTGCAGACGGGCTAAACGTCACACGCACCAATGCAATTCTTACGAAGGTAACGTCGCCGTATATATGTCGCCGCTATCAAAGTTCCCTCACGTATGTTGTGGACTCAATTTGCTCTCTCTATGGTCCAAGGTCAGTTGATGGGGACAATAAGGATTTCTCCAAGTCGTAGTCGATTATAACAAAGGTCTTACTTTATTGTGCCCGGAACAGAATACATTCACCAGGCTCGCCTCAGCTCTGAGACCAACCTAAAACTTTCATAGTTACGCAGGACATTTTATACAGGATATGCACGTCATCCAAATATTTAATTGGCAATCGGCCTGGACCCCTGATACACAGATGGCCCTGTCCCTCATTACATGTTGTTGCGCACTTCAGCCACTCCAAGTCTTTCTGACCTATGAGGGTATCAGAGCATACTTCTTCTTTTAAGGCAATGCTCTGAGGCAGTTTGGCAAACCTATCAGCCCTTGCCGGCGCTGTTAATAGATACCAAAATGAGACATACTGTTCTACCTTGCATCCTGTGCTACAGTAGTTTGCATGAAAACTACTACACGTACTACATCGCCACGTCGCCGGAATCACCTCCATTGGGAACCAATGATAAAAAGGCTGAGACGACACGCACCGTGTGGGCAAAGCTAGTATACAGTGCATGCTGTTTGGGTGTGTCACCCCCCATAGTGGAGAGGGAGTTCCTTGACGGAGAGGGCGTTCCCTGTGTGCGTGTCCGTAAAAACGCAGAAATATAAATCGGCCTGAACAGTGGTCAGGTGAGCGTCGAAGAGAGACTGTGAGAAGAGATTCAAGGATTGGCTTTCTGGCAGGCTACTCCTGTTATATTTACGTTAACATTGAGTGAATAATAAACGACAACATTTAATTATATAACACCCCTTTGTACTAATGTTGAAAATGTAGGCTATAGTATTTCTAACGTTAACGAGACTTTGGTAGCTCTGGAACACGGAGTTGTCTGTTTGCTAGTAATATCAGACATTCATTCGTGCTTTTAGCAACAGGCAGGAGCATCGATAGTAGGGCTTTCCCCGACTAAGATTTTCTTTGGTCGACCAAAACTTGACTAAAACGTCTGAAAATCGACTAATCGAAATTTGAAACTTTTTTTTTGACTCTGACTCAATGGCTGCTGGACTCCTATCACCAGTCCTGTTGTAACCGAATGCCGATGGTATTAGTATCTCTTGCAATGCAGGCCTACTACAAAATAAAAATATTGTTTGTCTAACATGCAAAACATCAGAGCGTGCTTATCACTGCCTGAACTTGCAGCAACTTGTGGCTTACGTAGAAGCTGAGTGGGGAACGGTGCAACAGAGAAATATTTTGTTGTCTTGGCAGGAGAAGATAATGTCATTCGATTTGGATGTGATTCTTATAATAGGCATATTCATTTTTCAACCCAGCGCGTTAGCATGAGCGAAGTAAGGCTAGGCCAACTTACATTTTTCAGGTGGTAGGCTACTTTTACCTCCCGAATAAAAGTACCCCACGGACAAATCCTCAAAATCTAATAAAAGTACCTTCCGGAATAAAGGACCCCCCGAAAAATTGCCAAATCAGCATGCAAACTGTGTCCATATGTTATCAAAATGTGTTCCTACCAGTGTAAGTGTGCATCTTTTACTGTCGCTTGCAATCAGGAATAGAAATGGACAGCAAATGTAAGTAAGTAAGTAAGTAAGACTTTATTTATATAGCACATTTCATACAGGAATTGTAGCTCAAGGTGCTTTACATAAAATCAACAACAAAAATAATACAAGTGATAAAAGTAATAGATCTAAAACATATAACAAACCAGACTAGCCGCACTCTATCTGCGGTCTCTCTAATCCGTCTTGGATCCGAGCTGCCTTGTGCAGTTTCCAAACATACAACAACCCAGACAAGCCGCACTCTATCTGCGGAGTAAAATTATAATAATAAAAGAAACTACAGAATAACAAAATACAATAACTCAACAAAAATGGATAAAATGTAACACATAAGCAATAGTGCAAGTCAAACACAAGCCGCAATCTTTGCGGGAATGCAAAGCAAATCTGTTAAAACAATAATATAACTACTACCAGTTGTAAGGCCCTTCTGAGATAAATAAAATAGTTAAATGCTTTGGTAAAAAGGTAGGTTTTAAGCTGTCTTTAAAAAATGTATAGCGTATTTGCTTCTCTGATATTTATGGGTAATTTATTCCATAGTTTTGGGGCGTAATTGGCAAAGGCAGCATCACCAATCTTCTTATGACTGCTTCCGGCGACCTCTAATAGGCCTGCATTTGATGATCGAAGTGTTCTAGCTGGTGTGTAGTTTATAAGAGAGTTAGCAATGTAGCTAGGTCCTTGTCCATGTAGAGCTTTGAATGCGAGGAATAGGACCTTAAAGTCAATTCTGAAGGTAACAGGGAGCCAGTGTAAAGTAGCTAGGACAGGACTAATGTGTTCTCTCCTTTTAGTTTTGGTTAATAATCGAGCTGCAGAATTTTGAATGAGCTGTAGTCTTTCAGTGTTTTTTTGGGGAAGACCAGCAAAAAGTGCGTTACAGTAGTCCAGTCGGCTGGATATAAAAGCATGAATTAACTTCTCTGCATCATTTTGGACTATGAATGGTCGTACCTTTGCTATATTCCTCAGGTGAAAGAAAGCAATTTTGGTCACTTTATTAATGTGGGAGTTGAAATTCAAATCTGAGTCCAGGATTACACAGAGACTTGTCACCTCTGGTTTAAGCCAGGGGGTTAAACTTACTAAATTCTTAGTAAGCATCTCTCTTTTGGATTTGGGGCCACATAGTAGGACTTCAGTTTTGTCTTTATTTAATTTAAGAAAGTTATCATTCATCCATTTGTTTATTGCCAAAAGGCAGCTGGTAATGGAATTGATGGCCGTTGCATCGTTGGGGTCAGTGGATATATATAGTTGTGTGTCGTCCGCATAGCTATGGAAATTCATGTTATGTTCTCTGATTATGTCACAGAGTGGTAACATATAAAGAGAGAAAAGTAATGGACCTAGGCAGCTTCCTTGAGCAACCCCGTAGCAGTTCTCATGTTTCTTAGACCTATGGTCTCCTAAACTGACATAAAACTTCCTTCCTGTGATACATGATTTTATCCAGTTCAATACACTATCCGTGAACCCAATAAGCTTTTCCAGTCTATTGATTAGGATGTTGTGATCAATGGTATCAAATGCTGCACTGAGATGTAAAAGGATAAGGATAAAGACTTTATTTGCATCAGAGTTTAGTCTGAGGTCGCTAATTATTTTGGTGAGAGCAGTTTCAGTACTGTGATATTTCCTGAAACCTGACTGCGAGACTTCCAGAATGTTATTTTCTTCAAGAAAATGATTTAGTTGGACTGAAACTATCTTTTCCAGTACTTTACTAATAAATGGAAGGTTTGATATTGGTCTGTAATTTGCAAGTAGACTGTTATCCAATTTGGGTTTCTTTAATAGGGGCTTTACAACAGCTGTTTTGAAGGCATCTGGGAAGACGCCAGTTCTAAGGGATGTGTTTATGATCTCTAGCACAGGACCTGAGACACTATCAAACACTCCCTTAAAGAATGTTGTGGGTATAAGATCAATTTCTGAGGTTGTGGAGTTAGATTCACTGACAATTTTTGAAAGTTCATTAAGTGTGATACAGGTAAATGTGCTCATGGTTATGTTGCAGAATCTACTGATGTCAGTTTCGACCCCACTATTACTAGTACTAGCTTTGATCAAAGTTATTTTGTTCTTGAAGAACAAAGCAAGCTCTTCACATTTAACTGCTGAGGATGGCGGGGGGGTGGAGACAGTGTTTAGCAGCTGGTCAATGGTGGAGAAAAGAACTGCCAGAGTTTCTGGCATTTTCTGTAATAATGTTGGAAAAATATTCTCTCCTCGCTAGACGGATGGTTTCGTTGTAGGTGGTTAGTGTATCTTTATAGATATTGTAGTGGATAGTGATCTTTGTTTTCCTCCATTTTCTCTCTGCTGCACAGCATTTTCTTTTCGTTTCACAAAATTTTGTATTTCTCAGCCATGGGGAGGTTCTGCTTGTGGACTTCTTTTTGGTTTTCAGTGGTGCAACAGAGTCTAACACAGATAATAGTGCATCATTGAGGTTCTCTACCATTTCATTCAGAGAGCAATCATGATTAGTTGGTTCATATAGAGCAAATTGTTCAGAAAATGTCATCATAGCTGTATCGTCTAAATATCTTCTTTGGACTAAGAATTATTTTGTGGTTTTTGTTGGGATAATTTCCACATTAAAAAGTATACAATGATGGTCTGAGAGGGGTAGATCAGTTATTCAGATCAGAGATATTATTGATATTTAGTCCAGTTGTTATCACTAGATCTAGTGTGTTTCCGTGCCGGTGTGTTGGGTCTGTTATGTGTTGAGTTAGATTGAGACTGTCTAGGAGATTTAAGAGCTCAATAGTTCTTGGGTCGGCTTTTTTAATTTACTTGGATATTTAAGTCTCCGTTTAAAACTACTTTGTCATATATAGTGACACATAGTGATAATAGTTCAGAGAATTCTTGTATGAATATTGGCGAGTGCTTGGGTGGCCGATATATAATGGCAAAAAGTATTGATTCGGTTTTGAGCTCTATAGCAAGATATTCATATGAGGTGAATTCACCTAGCTCAGTGATTTTGAACAATAGTTCAGAGGAGAAGATAGCTGCGACTCCTCCACCTTTTTTGGATTTCCTAGAAACTTGGTGGAAGCTGTAATCTGGCAGACATGCTTCTATCAAAGTTGCTGTTGCCGTGTCGTTGTTTAGCCAGGTTTTTGTTAAACAGATGCAGTCTAATTTGTTTTCTTTGACCAGATCATTAACTTGAAATTTTGTTATTTAGTGATCTAACATTTAGAAGGGCCAGTTCTGTGGGGTATTAACAGATAAAACAGGGGTTGATACATCTGTTTGAAGAATATGGATAGTTCTGTGACTTCTAACACTAGTTTCAGGTTTGTAACCATGCATTTTACCATGCCATGTTCTGTTTGTGATGATGACCGGTATGTCTAATGAAATAGCATGGTGGCTGTCCTGGCGTAGCTTTTCGTTGGGAAAGTCTATATTACTGAGCTGTTCCATCACAGGGGAATTCTTCCGGGGGGTGCAGATCTGTGCAAGGCCCATGTCCTTGCAGGAGGCTGTTTGAATATTCTGTTCTGTTCCATGGGAGGTTGTTTGGAATGTGTCAGTCAGCTTAGACACAACAGGGATAGGGGGAGCAGCTTGATTTGTGGTCAGGAGCACGTGACTGATGTTTACTGTTTGTAGTTGAGATCCTCTACGGTTTGGGTAGGGTCTGTCAGCTTGAAAACGGTCTGCACAGTTCCAGAACACATTGAAATTATCGATAAATCTCAGTTTGTGTGCCAGACAGACAGATGCCAACCATGTGTTGAAAGATAGTAGTCGACTGAAGCCTTCTTTTCCTCTTCAAAAGCATGCAATTGGTCCACTGATGAATACATCTTGATATCTGTTGAGTGTGTTTAGTAGCTGGGTGAAATGTTTTTTAAGTATCTCAGTGCCAGTTTTCTTGTGTAGGATATCAAACGAGCCAGTGTGGATGATAATCTTAGGGTTGTTTGGTTTATTGTTGAGGATTGTTAGTACCTATGACGACAGTTCCTCGACAGATGTGTTGCTAAGACAAATATTTTCTGTCTTTGCCAGTTTAACATACGTTTAGTCTTTTTTTTTGTGCTGTCATGGCATCTCCAATCAAGATAGTGGCCATATGTGGTGTTGTGTTTGCATTTCTAACGTTTGCCTTATTTGTAGCTGTGGAGCCAGTTCTTATATTATTTGGGTTAGCAATGATAGGTCCTTGTGCCAGACCAACGTTAGCCACTGTGTCAGTGCGAGCAATAGATTCTATAGTGCTAGCAGCGTTAGCTCCTCTAAGAGCTGATGGGCTGTGGATAGTCTTAGCATACCTTGGATCTTTATAATCCTGTGATATTGTTGTCTGATTAGACTTGATAGGGGGTCGAACAGCGCCCCGAGAGGGGCTTGGAGTAAAATGGGGGACTCCCGTCGTAGCAGACGATGATATGTTGGATTTGCATGTGTGTAGTAGCTACCATCATGGTGTGTCTGCAATCCAGGCTCTTCATGTTGGTTAGCTGCGGGGCTAGCACTCCTGTGCCTCTTCGCCTTGGATTCCACACACAAGGGAGAGAAAGTTCCCAGTGGTTCAAATCTGTTTCTGAGTGGGACAGGAGGAGAGGTGATGTGGGAAGAGTCTCTGCCTCACTTTTTTGGCTTTTTATCCTTGGCGCCAGTCCCATCTCCGATGAAGGTAGAGGCAGCGCTAGGCCTCTTTGGTTTAGCGCCGAGAGCAGGCCATGACTCATCTGGTCCATCGGCCGGTGGAGAGAAAGCTGGTTCCAAGGGTGGCTCATTAGCCGGTAGCTTAGCCTCCGGGCTAGGTAGCATGGAATCTATAAAGTCTTCATTCTCTCTGATATCTAAGAGGGTTCTGACTCTTAACTCCAGTTCGACTATCCTCTGAGTAAGTTGTTTGCAGTCGTTGCAAGCCATAGTTCTACAGGGAACACGCTTTACCTTGCTTGCCTGTGGTCAGTCTGGGAGAGCAGCCCAAAATACTTCTGTTCTCCTTGGGCTTCAGTCCCTCAGGTTGTTCCTTTTTGTGGTTGTAGTCAATTCACTTGATTTTGAATAATATCATCGAAAACTATCCAAATTACTGAAACTTCAGAGCATTTCTCTGTGAAGCCAAGCAGGGAAGGTCAGGGGAAGGAGAGGGAAAGAAAATGTGACTGCCTTCGTTGAGAGCAAGATAAGTAAAAAAGAGCAAGAACTGTACCATTGCTAGGACAAAACTTCAACACTTGTAGTTTGGAAATACATAATCATTGTTAGAAAATGTCAAAAAGAGGCTGTAACAAATATATGGTAGTACTTTTCCTCAAAAACGTAGTCAATATGACTGCAACATAAAATGAAAAACACTGGAAATACATATTACAAAAAAAAAAAAAAAAAGAGGCTGTCTAGTTACAAACATACATGTACTAGTACTATCACTTTTCCTAAAGCAGCTTACAGTCAACATGACAACCACTACCAAACAAGGCATTTCTAGGAAAATACTTCAATGCCTGTAGCTTGGAAATACATAGTTACACATCTGTCAAATAACAAACATGCCATGACTACTGGTATACCTCAACAAACTTATAGTAGACACGACTGCTGCGCAGCACAATTGCAGGTGCTGTGATATTTCTAATGACATCATCTTGCAGCACCTCATATTCGGCGTCTTGTGCGGCATACAATCCTGAACTTGCACCAGTACTAGTTACACCTTCAAACTATCTACTGCAGTTCACAAGTATAAAAAAGTAAATACCATGGGATTTTTATTTGACAATGAGAGGTTCGTTGTCTTTAGGTTGTGACTGTCATGCTGGTGTGCTGAATGGGAACCGTTATGTGAGTGTACAGTAGCTAGAGCTAACATCAGAGCCATAACGAGGCTGTGGTTAACATTTACTAGCTTGCACTGACAACCAGTTGGTAGCTAACGTTGTTAGCTAATGTAGGCTAAGCTACTTGCCAGTAGCTAGCTAGCTAAGGTAGCTAACGTTTTCACATCAAAGAGTTCAAATTAATCTTCCCTTGCGAAAAAAATCCATGGAATTTTCTAAAATTATGTCTCAATTTCCCCCCCAAAATTAAACGTACCGTCCGAAATAAGAACATACCGGGTGGATTTTTCGAGTCACCCGGTACTTTGTAAATGTACTTTTAAGTAGTAAGTAGGCTATGGCAGAGTTTGTAGTGCTGCGGCCAATTGTGCTCATGCCGTGTGCAAAATGCCAAAACAAAGCGCAGATTAACAAAAGGGGAAACAGTAACACCTTTTCTTTTAAATTATATATTTTTAGAGTTGCTTTATTTGTCTTAAATAATATAATCTACAATTTCTTTAGAACATTAAGTTAATTCAGTAATGATGACACAAGGGGGAATCAGATCTCACACTGCCATTCGACAGCTCAACTCAAAAAAATCTTTGTCGACCAAGAGCATATCGACCAGAAAATCGACTAGTTGACTGAGTGGGGACAGCCCTAATCGATAGCAAATACAATGGTAAAACTGTGTCCCCACCAATGTTCAAACCAAATCTACACCTTTGCTGTACATACAAAAATAAGTTATCAATGTATATGAATTCAGCAAATTAATTTTAATTTTGTGTCATATCCCTATAACTAATGATTCTGGTTCCGATGGCTAGGACCTGCAGTTCCTAGAAGGAATTGTGTTTACTAGCCTACTACTAGACTAAAAAAACATTAAAGTTAGCAGGTACATAAGATTACGCTACCGACAAAATGTACCTGTCAGGGTCTTTGGAAAGCGATGAAAGGCATAAATACTGTAGTTGTTGCAGTTGATTGCCGAACACTGCTTTCTTTGAGTCAACATGAACTTCGTTGTCATATTGTGTCTCTTTCTGTGTAATTGTTAGAAGTCTAGCAGGTATGTAACTGTTACTATGAGTTTTCCAGTAATTTCAGATGGACTTGGAATTTTCACCCCACAATGGAGGCGCGCTACCAAAGCGTCCCCTAGTGACTGTTACCAAAAAAGCATCATAGTGTCGCCTATTGTGCTTCTATACTCTTTGTCGCCGTCGTACTCTTCTCCCACACCAGGCACCGTGGTTCTCTGCCACTATAGTTATTTTTTCACTCTCTACAACCCTAACATACTAACTATATTTAAAAAAATAACTGAAAAAAATTCTGAAACACCAATTTTGCAGGACCCCACTCCTGGTACCAAAATGTGTAGCCTGGCGAAATCGAACCAGCACAGGATACGAATTTAATTTGGGGTCTTTATTCTGAACTATAAAAAATTTCATTAAAAAACTATACTAATACTAGTAGTAGTATTACTATAACGTTGTAGCTACAGTTTGCGTTTCTATTTACTTAGACTTCGGCGTGCACAAATAACTACTGACTCCTATGTACACAAAGATAATCCACAATTAACATGTGTACATTGATCAACAGGTCAATAAATGTAGAGAGCTCAAAACACATAACTTACTAACCTGTACAGATCCGTATCAGACAATACTAGTTCGAAAATAGTAGTTTGGCTAAATCTGGACAATGTCTGCATACAGTATCTGTTAACATCCGACGAAACACTAACATCAGTTTACAACATTTTAGGTATTTATAGGCATCCATTACAATACATGTTTACACATTGATATTTTATTCCAACAATCGTTAAAATATACATATTTACCTTTTAACACAGAAACCAGACAGGTGCGTGTTCAATGACAGTCAACATTCGCGCTTTCCGACAGTTATTTCCAAGAGTTCCTTGCCCCACAGGTCATAAATAAATTCTGACAGTGCCATCTGGTGGCGTTAATAAGTATATACATTTTCCCGCCTTGCTCGAAGAACAATATTCATTCTCGATCATTATTAGAGAGACGCACAACTTTCATTTATCCTTCCAGCTGGCATGAAAGGCTCCATGTTCAACAAAAGCATCCTAATCCATCTGTCCTGTGTTAACCTGTTGCAGACAGAAAGTGCAATTCATAGAGATTGTGTTCCAGTAAAATTGTTTTTTAAAATAATTTTTATACTTTTAAAAGTGGTCAAAATATGTTCTTTAAGGACACTGATGTAGATACATTCATAGATATAAATACACCCTCTCAGATGCTTCTGCTAAATGTTTCTTGACAGTCTAACATGTGTCCTGCAAAGTAGTACGTCAACATGTCAAGGTCCAGGATCCCATGATGAAAACCTGCAGAAAACTGACTGTACGTCAACAGAGTAGGATTGCAGTCTATTTTTGCTGTGGGTTTTCCTACATAAAAGATTCATAATATCCCACTGGGTATTCAAGATGGAAAATGGCCGCAATATTTGGGACTTCTAGGAATCCTGCATGGAAAACTTGGACTTGAGCTTTATGTAAGGTGGGGGCGGAGTTGTGCGAAGTTCAGGTTGGGGTATTTGGGTTGCAAAGTTGGCTGAGTCGGAGTCGGAGGATTCTTGTTGGATTGTAGTGTATGGGAGGGGGTGCAGAATTGTGCTAAATTCAGGCTGGGGTATTTGGGTTGCAAATTTGGCTGGCTCGGAGTGGAGCGGGGTAAAAGAAGGGTAGGTAACCAGACGAAAGTTACGTCAAGATTGCCATGGCTGTAGCGGGGTGGACAGGCCTGGCCCGACAGGCAGTGACATCCGTTGGGTACACAACAAGGCGCAGCCATTCGGCCGTCAAATCTCAGTACGACGCTGTCATCATCGGTGGAGGTAAAGCTGATCTGTGTCAGCCAATCTGCAACGGTGTCGCAGAATTGTCTGCTTTCGCTGCTTTCGTTTCGCTGCTTTCTTTCTTGGGGAAACAACTTTCACGACTACTTGTAGCATTTTTGACTTGTTCTGCCGCACTCTGATCTTGAGCTATAGCCAATGAGTTTGACACGAAATGGTCGCATACACACTTTAGACTCAATTATAAAAGTCTGAAGTCGCTCGTGTTTATGCCGTTATCACCATTTGCTTTTAATAATCGTTGCACAGTTGCACAATCGCTAAGTATTAAAAAAAAAGCTGAACATTTTAGATAATTAACCTCAATTTATAATTGATTTATAGCGATCACGTGAACCTCGATTTCAATTATGTACCTTCAACATTCACTAATTGGACTCTGTCATTGCAGGACACAATGGATTGGTAGCGGTGAGTCTTCTTCATCTCTCCTCATATTCAGTGATGTCATAACCCTCTTAACCTTGCCCTCTGGGTGTTGAAGTCTTAGGCAGTTAGTTAATTACTACGTATTTCTGTGTTTGTGTGTGTGGGTGTACCTGTAGCATTGCGTGTATTTCGCTTCATCTGTGTGCATGTACACTATGGAGTTTTGCATTTGTTGGGTGTTAGTGTGTGTGCATCCGGTTCAATGTTTTATTTTGTGTGGGTGTCCAGGCAGCCTATCTGCAGAAGGGGGGGCTGAAGACAGCAGTTCTGGAGCGTAGACATGTGTTGGGAGGGGCAGCTGTGTCGGAGGAGATAATCCCAGGTGAGGAGCACTCTTCCTGGGGAAGTGTCCTGGCATGGAAGCCTCATGGCCTGGGCTTTCATATTCTCTTGGCTTCCTATCTCTGTTCAGGCCTTTTATTAACCATCTATACTGCAATTGTCCATGTACAAAGTACTGCAACAAACAGACATAAACCTGTCATTGATTTACCTTTTGCAATTATGATGTGTGTGTTTGTGTGTGTGTGTGTGTGTGTGTGTGTGTGTTTGTGTGTGTAGGATACCACTTCTCCAGGTGTTCTTACCTGCTCAGTCTGTTGAGGCCCCACATCAACAGAGACCTGGAGCTCATGGTGAATCCACAGTAAAGCCACTGCATGTTGTTGTGCTGCCAGGCTAGGCTGGGCTAGCATGTAGCATACTGCATGGTGTGCAGCTAGGCTGGGCTAGCATACAGCACACTGTATGCTGTGCTAGGCTGGGCTAGCATGTAGCACTCTGTATGCTGTGCTGCTAGGCTGGGCTAGCATGTAGCACTCTGTATGCTGTGCTGCTAGGCTGGACTAGCATGTAGCACTCTGTATGCTGTGCTGCTAGGCTGGACTAGCATGTAGCACACTGCATGGTGTAGAGCTAGGCTGGGCTAGCATGTAGCACACTGCATGGTGTGCTGCTAGGCTGGGCTAGCATGTAGCACACTGCATGCTGTGCTGCTAGGCTGGACTAGCATGTAGCACACTGCATGGTGTAGAGCTAGGCTGGGCTAGCATGTAGCACACTGCATGGTGTGCTGCTTGGCTGGGCTAGCATGTAGCATACTGCATGGTGTGCAGCTAGGCTGGGCTAGCATACAGCACACTGTATGCTGTGCTAGGCTGGGCTAGCATGTAGCACTCTGTATGCTGTGCTGCTAGGCTGGGCTAGCATGTAGCACACTGTATGCTGTGCTAGGCTGGGCTAGCATGTAGCACTCTGTATGCTGTGCTGCTAGGCTGGGCTAGCATGTAGCACTCTGTATGCTGTGCTGCTAGGCTGGACTAGCATGTAGCACACTGCATGGTGTAGAGCTAGGCTGGGCTAGCATGTAGCACACTGCATGGTGTGCTGCTTGGCTGGGCTAGCATGTAGCACACTGCATGCTGTGCTGCTAGGCTGGACTAGCATGTAGCACACTGCATGGTGTAGAGCTAGGCTGGGCTAGCATGTAGCACACTGCATGGTGTGCTGCTTGGCTGGGCTAGCATGTAGCACTCTGTATGCTGTGCTGCTAGGCTGGGCTAGCATGTAGCACACTGCATAGTGTAGAGCTAGGCTGGGCTAGCATGTAGCACTCTGTATGCTGTGCTGCTAGGCTGGGCTAGCATGTAGCACTCTGTATGCTGTGCTGGTAGGCTGGGTTAGCATGTAGCACTCTGTATGCTGTGCTGCTAGGCTGGGCTAGCATGTAGCACTCTGCATGGTGTGCTTCTAGGCCGGGCTAGCATTTAGCATACTGCATGGTGTAGAGCTAGGCTGGGTTAGCATACTGCATGCTGTGCTGCTAGGCTACAGTAGCATGTAGCATACTGCATGGTGTAGAGCCTGGCTGGGCTAGCATGTAGCATAATGCATGGTGTATAGCTAGGTTGGGCTAGCATGTAGCATACTGCATGGTGTAGAGCTAGGCTGGGTTAGCATACAGCACACTGCATGCTGTTCTGCTAGGCTACAGTAGCATACTGCATGGTGTAGAGCCTGGCTGGGTTAGCATGTAGCATACTGCATGGTGTAGAGCTAGGCTGGGTTAGCATACAGCACACTGCATGCTGTGCTGCTAGGCTACAGTAGCATACTGCATGGTGTAGAGCCTGGCTGGGTTAGCATGTAGCATACTGCATGGTGTAGAGCTAGGATGGGCTAGCATACAGAACACTGCATGCTCTGCTGCTAGGCTACAGTAGCACTATGCATGCTGTGCTGCTAGGCTGGACTAGCATGTAGCACACTGCATGATGTAGTGATAGCCTGGACTAGCGTGTAGCATGCTGTCTCTGTGCTTTGAGCTGGAGAGCTGTGTAACCAGGAGAGGATTGGTACATGGATCAAAGGTTCAGAACCTCTTCTTGTATGCAGGTGTAGGTGAATGACACATGTCTTGACGTGTAATTGTGTGTGTGTAGAAACATGGGCTGAAGGTGTATATGAGGAACCCCCATGCCTTCACCCCCATGCTGGAGGAGGGGGTGGGGGGAGCCCCCCCTCGGTCTCTGCTCCTGGGGGGAGACCTGGCCATGAACCAGAGGGAGATCAGCAAGTTCTCAGAGAAGGACGCCAAGGTACGACCCTGCCATCAGTCCCAACTCTCTCTCTCTCTGATGCTCATATTCTCTGTCTCTATTCAGCCCCTTTTACACAGCCTGTTCAAGGCAAGAATGTTGCACCTTTATACTGTCAGGGAGTCAGGTGGAATCAGGTGGCTGAGCCAGTTAGGGAATCAGGCTTGTAATCTGAAGGTTGCCAGTTCGATTTCCGGCTGTGCAAAATGATGTTGTGTCATTGGGCAAGGCACTTCACCTTACTTGCTTCGGGGGGAATGTCTCTGTACTTAATGTAAGTCGCTCTGGATAAGAGCGTCTGCTAAATGACTAAATGTAAATACCGGCTCGCAGTTCAGTATAAAAGATCCAAACATGGAATGGGGGGGCATTGTTATGCTGGCATGAAGTCGTCAGTGGAGGTAGTCACAGAGCCGAAGTGACATGTGTAGGGAGAGCCGGGACGCACACGAGATGCTGATGTCACGCCTCTGATTCCGGAAGGAAATCACACGTGTGGTGACCATATGCCGGCTTTGTTTGGTTCTCTCTCTCTCTCTCGCTCTCTCGCTCTCTCGCTCTCTCTTTCTCTCAGGCTTTCCCAGAGTTCGTGAACCACCTGGAGAAGCTGGCTGGGGCTATCCACCCCCTCCTGGATGCCCCCCCTGTGGACATCCCTGGGATCATGGGGGGGTCACTCACCAAAAGGCTGGTTGCCCTCAAGACTCTGATTCCCATGGTCAAGTGTGGTAGGGCTGGCTTCATGATTCTGACCTGCCTGTGACCACCAGAGCATGGAAATAACCGTTAGCTCTGCTGTGGCAGTTTTCAGTTTTAATCTTGTTGATCATACTGTTATTCGTTTGGACAGGTATGAAATTGGGCAAGAATATTCCAGACTTCTATGAGATTGTAACAGCGCCAATAATGAAGGTTTGTGTGTTTGAAAAACTACTCAGAGACTCAAAGACTCACAGATGGTGTAGTAACCCTCTCCTCCTCTCCCATCTCCTGGGTCAGATTCTGAATCGCTGGTTTGAGTCTGAACCTCTCAGAGCCACCCTGGCCACAGATGCTGTCATCGGAGCCATGACCAGTCCCAGCAACCCTGGCAGTGGGTAAGAACACACACACACACACACCTAGGCACACACTCGCTCACAGGTGCACACCAGGCTAGGGCGCCCTGAAGACGGGGGCACCAAATACCGAAGTGCATCCATTAATTAACCGTCCCGCACCACCAGCAGAGGGCGCCGAGGCTGGCTGGGGGGGAGTCTATCAAATGTGGGCTCCCTGGGGGAGGGGAGGGGGGGTGGGGGGGGGTAGCTGTTGAAACATCTTGCCTAGGACGGCGAAGGTACTCGCACCGGCCCTGGTATGCACACGCACCAAGGCACAAACTTGCTCACAGGTACACACACACTCACATTCGCAAGCACACACGCTCACAGATACTCACAGATAAACATGCTCGGAGGCACACACCAATACACACACAATAAGAACTGATGCATGTAGACATGTGTACAGTGCCTGTGATGCATGTGGACATGTGTACAGTGCCTGTGATGCATGTGGACATGTGGACAGTGTCTGTGATGCATGTGGACACGTGTACAGTGCCTGCCCCCTCCCCCCCAGATATGTGCTGCTGCACCATGTGATGGGAGAGCTGGAGAAGGAGAAGGGGGCGTGGGGCTACGTGGAGGGGGGCATGGGTGGGGTGTCCAAGGCAATCGCCAGCTCTGCTCGCTCCCTGGGAGCAGATGTCTTCACTGAACAGGTGAGAGCTGAACCTAGCACAGGTGTGTTGGAAGTGGATCACACCTGTTCAGGAATACTTGATGTGCAACACTTTGTGTTTCCTTTATTCGTGTGTGTGTGTGTGACATTGCTAGTTTCTCTCTGTGTTGTGGTATGTGTGTGTGTTTCTGAACGTGTGTGTGTTTCTGTACATGTGTGTGTGTTGCTGTGTGTGTTGCTGTGTGTTGCTGTGTGTGCATTTCTGTGTGTGTGCATCTGTACTTGTGTGTGTGTGTGACAGAGTGTGCAGCAAGTCCTGGTTGGGGCGGATGGCTCTGCCAGGGGGGTGGTCCTGCAGGACGGCACAGAGGTCCACAGCAAGGTGGTTCTGTCCAACGCCACACCCTACCTCACCTTCAAACACCTGGCCCCTCAGGTAACAAACACCTGTTCCCTCAGGTAACAGACACCTGGCCCCTCAGGTAACAAACACCTGGCCCCTCAGGTAACAAACACCTGGCCAGCAATGTTTTACGATGTTTATCATTTCATTGTGCTGCAGTGAATCACTGTGTATTACTGTAAATCAGCATTTCAGAGTGTCTGTGCTGTGAATTTGTGTTTCATTGTGTGTGTCTGTGCTGTGTTTCTGTGTGTGTGTGTGTGTGTAATGTGGCAGTGTTTCAGTGTGTGTGTGTGTTTTGTCTGCCCCCCAGGGGTCCCTGAGCCCAGAGTTTCTCAAAGCTGTGGACCAGATCGACTACACGTCCCCCGTCACCAAGATCAACGGTACGCTGGTGGAGCTGCTCCCAGCTCTCTGCCTCACCCTGAGGCTCTTCAGCTCTGCCTCACCCTGAGGCAGTTCAGCTCTCTGCCTCACCCTGAGGCAGTTCAGCTCTCTGCCTCACCCTGAGGCTCTTCAGCTCTGCCTCACCCTGAGGCTCTTCAGCTCTGCCTCACCCTGAGGCTCTTCAGCTATGCCTCACCCTGAGGCAGTTCTGCCTCACCCTGAGGCTCTTCAGCTCTGCCTCACCCTGAGGCAGTTCAGCTCTCTGCCTCACCCTGAGGCTCTTCAGCTATGCCTCACCCTGAGGCAGTTCTGCCTCACCCTGAGGCTCTTCAGCTATGCCTCACCCTGAGGCAGTTCTGCCTCACCCTGAGGCTCTTCAGCTCTGCCTCACCCTGAGGCAGTTCAGCTCTCTGCCTCACCCTGAGGCTCTTCAGCTATGCCTCACCCTGAGGCAGTTCTGCCTCACCCTGAGGCTCTTCAGCTCTCTGCCTCACCCTGAGGCAGCTCTGCCTCACCCTGAGATTCACGTTGATGAGCCACACTTGTAAGACTCACCTTGTGTGTGTGTGTGTGTGCAGTGGCGGTGGACAGGCTGCCTAACTTCCTGGCCGCGCCCACCCCTGATGGCAAGGCGGGCCCCCACCACCAGTGTTCCATCCATCTGAACTGTGAGAGTGTGGAGTTGCTAGAGACGGCTTACAAGGATGGCCTGGATGGACGACCCTCGTCCAGGTACACTCACTCACTCACAACTCACAACTCACTCACTCACTCACTCACAACTCACTCACTCACAACTCACTCACTACTCACTCACTCACTCACTCACTCACTCACTCACTCACAACTCACTCACTCACTCACTCACTCACTACTCACTCACTCACTACACACTCACTCACTATTCACTCACTCACTATTCACTCACTCACTGTCTCTATATTAACAACTTGTGTATGTCTCTCTGTCATCATCCTTCCTCTCTCCCCCCCCCTCTCTGGTTCTTTCCCTGTGTTCTCCCCAGGCCCATGCTGGAAATGACGATCCCCTCAGTGCTGGATCCCACTCTGGCGCCCTCTGGCTGCCATGTGGTGTCACTGTTCACCCAGTTCACCCCCTACCACCTGCAGGGGGGCCGGGACTGGACAGATCAGGACAGGGAGGCCTACGCAGACTCAGGTGAGAGGCACAGCACCAGAACATCACCAGGAAGACGCACAGCACCAGAACACCACCAGGAAGACTCACAGGAGACTTCCAGAGGACTCCCAGGATATTTGTGTTCATACCATGGTTTGGGTGAATACTCAATTTTGATTGGCTGCAAGGGTGTCCGTTATGAGGTGTTATAAAACAATTGGGTTCTATCGACTTATTTTGCTGTTTATGATTGGACGAGAGACATTCCATGAGTTGAAATATCCCAGAACAACCCAACTCTGACTTTTCACAGCTAATAATAAATCACTCCGCGATGAAAACATGTGCGTTGATACAAATAAGTAACAATAACAACGGGGACGAGTCAAAGCCTCCATTTACAATTTTGAAAGACTTTAACAAGCAAACTTGTATTTACAACAATGAGTGACTTCAATATTTATTTTAACCAATTTGAAAAAACGTTTTCTGAATGTAGTGTGTCAGTGTCACGTAACCGCGCATCTCGGGATAGTGCCTGACGTTGGGTATAGCCAGGTGAAGATGTCTTGTAGAATCTTGTTGACATCTTACAGTAAACAACTATAGAGGAAAACACATGTCACCATAAGGGGCAGAGATTCAGTCATTCATTCAAGGTCCACTCAACTGTCAATCAACTGTCACTAAGCTGTCACTCAGGTAAGAAAGATTTCCTTTTGTTTCTCCGACATGGATTATTCAATCTATATTAATAACACATACCTGGTGATCAATTACAATTTATTTGGAACATCTGGATGTGTGTTAAGATGTGGTACGACTATTATTGGTGAAATGACCCAGCTCCAAACCTCATCTCTGCAATAATAATTATTGAAGGCTGGTTTAAAGTACTTCTTCCTGCCTCTATGTATTAATGTTGATGGGTAGCCTAAATGGGTTCCATTCAGACCTTACAATTAAGTATTTTACTGTTACGTCAACAAGATTCAACAAGACTGTTTCACCTGGGGGGTGTTCCATCAACGTCGCTAACGCAAGTCGCGCTAACACAAATAAGTCTCACTTGGGTAAACGTCAACTTAGACTTAAGCCTCAAGCCGTTCCACTAACGTTTTCGTTCCACTAACAGGCAACGCTAATTCAAGCTAGACCTCAATAAGCTTAGACTCTGCAGCCCAGATCAGGCGATCGTCGAAAAGATGAGTTATGTCACAAAAAGCAAAGCGTAAAGCAGCAGAGAGGTGTTGTTTCAGCAGCGTAAATTGATTTTTGAGTTTTTTTGGAGTTGTCCCCAAAAAGGGCAATGTTGCCGCAATTAACATGGCAAGGGAGACAACTTGTCAAACCATTACGACCGTTAAAATGCGTAAATTGTAGACCTACCAAATCTACTTAACATATATATATATATATATATATATATATATATAGATATAGATATAGATATAGATATAGATATAGATATAGATATAGATATATATAGATATATGCATTTAGGCCTACTGATAATTAGCGTAATTTGATGAGCTGTCTGCAACCATTCTGACAGGCTAGCCTACGGCCGATATTCTCAACAGGAGATTGAGAATAATAGCCCAAAAAAGAACTTGGGAGCAATTGAAAATTGTAGGATAAAATTCAAAACACCGAAGAAAGCCATGCACTTGATGTGGGCTAATAATGTTTTTTGTTTTGTTATCTTGAACAAAATCAATAAATTACTTCAAAATAACTTTGCCACACGCTATTAACTGATAGGCTAAATGCTGAGCTTTAAGATAAAAGGGAAAGATAACCATGACTGAAATAGGGATTCACTGAAATGACTAGTATTGCACAGATCCAGCACTGACTTTTTAGATCAGGTGACCCAAACTGCACACTTTGTTTGGCAGAACAGTCATTTAAAATTGCTCAGCATGACTACCATTATTATATCACAAGTATTTTCAATTAACATCATCTGCCTCCACAGATCCAGAGGGGGCTTGGACAGTGATAGACTCACTTTGGGAAAGCATGCCCTACTGGGAACTTTAGGGGAGACTGTTGGGCACAGCATCTAATTGTCTTCTTTGGAAAGGGCACCATTTGGCACACTGTCATGTAGGGGCAGCATAAAGGGCACTTCATAACAGCACCCTTTTCCATTGGGAAACACCCATGGAAACAGTCTAATTTAGGCCATTATAAGGGCACCATATAGGGTACTGCATCACATGTTCTATACTATAAAGGAACTCATAAGACATTTACATTTATAGAGGGAACACTGTAATTTATTGCGTGGGGCATCCTGGGCACTCAAGCATATTTCACAATGTGAATGGCAGACAGTAGGGCACTTGGTCTCCTTTTTGCCACTCTGAGGCATTTTAGAAACACTTTCAACCATGGGGGCACCAGGCAGTCACGCCCTGAGTCTTCCAATGGGCCTGGAAACACCCATGGGGACAGTATATTGCACCTATAATATTGGGGAAGCCAGAGGAGAGGTAATATAGAGGCTTGTCAACATATAGGCTACTTTAAACAATGAAAATACTTTATACAATTGAATAAAAAGTCTCCTTGATTCTTTGTGTTTCACGATTACCTGAAAAACTGATGATAATATTCAGGTACTGCTTGGAGCAAAGTATACCCTTCACATTTCCTGGCATAGTTCAAGAACGTCCCACATGCAAAGACATAGACAGATGCAGACAGACTGAACAGTGTCAAGGCTTGGCTACAGTGGGTTTGCTTCCTTGTGTGTGATTCCAGCAGACTACATAGTCTAGGCCTACCTACATAGACTGCAGTCTACTACCCTCCTTTCTACTATTATAATCTACTCTCCTTTCTATTACTTTCTACAAAGGATGGTAGGCTGCTCTTATGTGTTCATTGCCATCCTTAAGAATTGCTTAAGTGTTATTTTATATATATATATATATATATATATATATATATATATATATATATATATATATATATATGTATATGTTTTATTTTATTTAAGAATGACAATTAAATCTATCTAGATAAACTATGCTGGGCCTGCTGAAGTAGTCCAGAGTTCCACTGGGGGTGATCGCGAGCGAGTGCATGTTGAATGGGAGTCTATTGAGCTAAACGGCTAAATTTGTCTCTTTTGCCTGATTGTCGTTGAGAAATCTCCGATTTGATAGTATTTTTTGCATGTTCAACATGGATTATAGGTCGAAAGTTGAATGAACGAGTCCTTTTGATTTCTTACAGGGTGAGTCGTTGTTGCCTATAACACTCTAGCATTCTGCTAATGAATGCCGATTGGTTAGTGAAGGACTGATACGACCAGAGCTCTTGCTTGATGGCATCCGAAGCGGAATCAGAATGTCAGAGCATTAGCAACATTAGCAACAACATTAGCAAGCCAAAACTCTTTCTAGCATATGTATTGACAGGAAGAGCCTAACCTGTTAGCTGTGTTGTCGATGCCCTGAGAGAAAAAAGTAAGTGACCAGAGCTTGCCGTAAAGCAGTAGCTCTGGTCGTACGATGTGTATGACGTCAATTACATTTACAAAAGCTTTTTAGAACAGAAAGGCGACTTTAAAAAACTCGAACAGCCAGCAGTGTGTATTTTTTTTGTTGCCTCCCCTTTCGAATTCAGAATTCAAATTACTAGACAAAAAATTGAGAAAAGTGGATTTTGAGGGGTATAGCTCCATAGACCTCCATTCATTCTGCACTCGCTCGTTAGCGCCCTCACATGGAACTTCAACCGGTTCAGAACCCGGAAGTTTCCCGAGAGTGGCAGTTCTCTTTATATTAGACATTCTCTGCTTTTAGCCTGACACGGATCAGGCTAGTCCCGATCCTTGGTTACGTAGCTCGAATTACAATAATCCACCTTAATGGAACAGAACTCTCGCTAAAGTAAGTGAGACTTGGCGAAATAAGTCTCGCTTTCCCTTAATCGACGTTGATGGAACACCCCCCTGGCTATACCCAACATTTAGATCTGTTTTGGTATTTATGCAAATTAGCACATACTTTACATTTAGTCATTTTAGTCATTTAATTAATTTGATTATGCACCGTTTGCCCATGTTAACAATGTAAAAAAAAAAAAAAAAACTTGGAATTTTTTGTTTGTCTTGATGTAAGTAATCAGCTTAGTAATTTTCATGGTAATATCTAAAGGTTAATATTTTTACCCTATTAAAATGAGAAAAAGAATGAATAGGTGTATTAATATTATTTTTCGAAACTTTCTCCTAATGGGATTCTTCTTTTTTTTTTTTTTTTTCCTTACTCAGGACATATTGAGGATATAAAATCAGTTGAGTTTGCTTCTGTTGCAATTTGTCCTACTTTAATTCATAAAATGACTAACCCTCTCACAAGGGATGACAAATATTAGTGGAGGATTGAGTGCAGTTCTTAAATGCCTTGCATTCATCTGTGGTGTTTTTACACATGCTCACTCAAGGTATAGAAGCTATTATTATTACACGGTAGGGGTGGGAATCTTTTGGTACCTCACAATTCAATTCAAATCGATTCTTGGGTCACAATTCGATTACAAATCGATTTGATAAAATTTGATTTCAATATATCCTTACATTTGATTCCAGTTTGCGGTTTAGTGTTACTTGTTTGTATTTTACTGTGATAGGCAGTTAAATGTTGCAAAAAATCCCACTGCATCAAAACTCATTATTATAAAAATAAAATAAAAATTGTGAATCGATATGAATCACTAGAAGACTGAATTGTGACTCAAATGCAAATGGATTTCCCCCCCACCCCTATCACAAAGTGACTGTCCTCTTAGTAGAAATCAGTTTCCAGTACTTTTTTGCTGATTTGTTTGTTTCTTGTGTTTTTGTTTTATCTGTCTGTGTGTCTCTAGTGTTTGGCTGGGTGGAGCAATACGCCCCTGGTTTCAAAAGCTCCATCGTGGGCAAAGACATCCTAACCCCGCCAGACCTGGAGAGAATCTTTGGACTCACTGGAGGGGTGAGTGTGTGTGTGTGTGTGTGTGTGTGTGTGCAGGAAATTGTTTAACCTGCCCGCATAATAGAATGTCTAATTGTTAGATGACATAGAGGATACAACTCTGTTGAAGGATGATCACATGATGGATAAGTCAGAGGAAACCAAACTGGAACCCATATGGGAGCAAGTGGGGGGTTCAGATGGCTGAGTGGGTAGGGAGTCGGGCTATTAATCAGAAAGTTGTTGGTTCGGTTCCTGGCCGTGCCAAATGACGTTGTGTCCTTGGGCAAGGCACTTCACCCTACTTGCTTCAGGCAGAATGTCCCTGTACTTACTGTAAGTCGCTCTGGATAAGAGCGTCTGCTAAATGACAACATTTAATTTAATTTAAAGTAAGTCGGGTGGGGGAGAGGGGTGGGGGAGAGGGGCGGGGGTGGGGGAAAGGGGCGGGTGGGGGAGAGGGGCGGGGGTGGGGGAAAGGGGCGGGTGGGGGAGAGGGGCGGGTGAGGGAGAGGGGCGGGGGTGGGGGAGGGCAGGGACAAGGATTTATCGGTGTGTCTGACAAGCCGCTTTATCTAAAATCAGACTGCTGTTGTCTGAACCAGGAAGTTGTTTGCATCCCAGAGTGTCAGCCTGAAGCCACAATCAGGGGCATTGTTACACATAAAGCTTTACTGGGGCACAGGCCCCTAGTCATATCCCTTTTTTTTCTTCCAAGCTTGCTGCGCACAATGCACTACTAGGCTATAGAAACTCCCCTTGCTTAACCCACTATACACAGTTCAGGTTTGATATCAGCTTTGGCAGGGACATCAATAGTTAATGTGAGTGTGCACATTATCTTTGCATTCATTTGAGCGCAAATACTGTTTTTGAGCTTCATGTTATATTGTTTTTATGTTTTAGTCCAAATAAGATGATCGGTAGGCCTATCATGTAGAAATTTTCTTTAGTTCTGTAATGTTTTCTTAGCCTACCTCAATTCTGACTTGTGTACCGAGTCCGACACCTGGACTTTGTGCGTGCTGCAGTGGCTATTTGGCAAGCTCAGAAGAGTGTGCTGACATGGAATTCTGCATGCATTGGTTTGTGCTTTCAGGTTAAACTGCTTTGATTTTACAAGCGTTGATTGGGATATTGTGTACATTTTTTCTGGGATTATCAATCTAAATAAATGCACTGACTAATAAAGTAAATTGTTAAAGTAAATTAAACTCAAACTTTTGATTTTACTGGGACACAGCAGATTTATAGTGAGGCACGTGCCCCAGTAGAAAAGGGTCTAACGAGGCCCCTGCCCACAGCCCAGAGTGCCCCCCTGTGTCTACCGTGCAGTCAGGAGACACTAAAGAGACGACACCATGTTAGACTGGGTCTGGACTACACTACACCATGTTAGACTGGGTCTGGACTACACTAGACCATGTTAGACTGGGTCTGGACTACACTACACCATGTTAGACTGGGTCTGGACTACACTAGACCATGTTAGACTGGGTCTGGACTACACTACACCATGTTAGACTGGGTCTGGACTACACTACACCATGTTAGACTGGGTCTGGACTACACTACACCATGTTAGACTGGGTCTGGACTACACTACACCATGTTAGACTGGGTCTGGACTACACTACACCATGTTAGACTGGGTCTGGACTACACTAGACCATGTTAGACTGGGTCTGGACTACACTACACCATGTTAGACTGGGTCTGGACTACACTAGACCATGTTAGACTGGGTCTGGACTACACTACACCATGTTAGACTGGGTCTGGACTACACTACACCATGTTAGACTGGGTCTGGACTACACTACACCATGTTAGACTGGGTCTGGACTACACTACACCATGTTAGACTGGGTCTGGACTACACTAGACCATGTTAGACTGGGTCTGGACTACACTACACCATGTTAGACTGGGTCTGGACTACACTACACCATGTTAGACTGGGTCTGGACTAGACTAGACCATGTTAGACTGGGTCTGGACTACACTACACCATGTTAGACTGGGTCTGGACTACACTACACCATGTTAGACTGGGTCTGGACTACACTACACCATGTTAGACTGGGTCTGGACTAGACTAGACCATGTTAGACTGGGTCTGGACTACACTACACCATGTTAGACTGGGTCTGGACTACACTACACCATGTTAGACTGGGTCTGGACTACACTAGACCATGTTAGACTGGGTCTGGACTACACTACACCATGTTAGACTGGGTCTGGACTACACTAGACCATGTTAGACTGGGTCTGGACTACACTACACCATGTTAGACTGGGTCTGGACTACACTACACCATGTTAGACTGGGTCTGGACTACACTAGACCATGTTAGACTGGGTCTGGACTACACTACACCATGTTAGACTGGGTCTGGACTACACTACACCATGTTAGACTGGGTCTGGACTACACTACACCATGTTAGACTGGGTCTGGACTACACTAGACCATGTTAGACTGGGTCTGGACTACACTAGACCATGTTAGACTGGGTCTGGACTACACTACACCATGTTAGACTGGGTCTGGACTACACTACACCATGTTAGACTGGGTCTGGACTACACTACACCATGTTAGACTGGGTCTGGACTAGACTACACCATGTTAGACTGGGTCTGGACTAGACTACACCATGTTAGACTGGGTCTGGACTACACTAGACCATGTTAGACTGGGTCTGGACTACACTACACCATGTTAGACTGGGTCTGGACTACACTACACCATGTTAGACTGGGTCTGGACTACACTACACCATGTTAGACTGGGTCTGGACTACACTAGACCATGTTAGACTGGGTCTGGTCTAGACTAGACCCGACTGGACTGGACCGGACCGCTGGTATTAAACAGCTGCTGACAGACAGATAAAGACAAATAGAAAGAGAGACAGAACAAGAGATATAGACAGAGAACATAATTTCTGGATAGTGAAAAAGAGTGAACTGTTAAAGGGGCTCTTGGTGTTTTCTTCATTCCAGAATATTTTCCATGGCTCCATGTCATTGGACCAGCTGTACCTGGCGCGACCTTTGCCCTCTTTCTCTGACTACCGTTCACCAATCAGAGGGCTGTATCTTTGTGGCAGTGGTTCCCACCCAGGTCAGTAATGCAGGTTTTCAGACTTCTAATAGTGTGTGTGTGTCTGTCACTCTGCATGCCAAGATTATGGTTAGCTGACCTTTGGATAGGTTCTGAGTCATATGATAAGGAAATTAGGTTGTCATGGCTTTGGAACTGTTTCTTATGTTAGACATACACAGTACATACTATGTAAAACAGTAAGAATCCATTGTTTTAATTAAATTGTGTCAAACTGTCTGTTGTTCTTGCAACTGTCTGTAGCTCAGTCACCTGACTGTGTCTGTGATTCAGTCACCTGACTGTGTCTGTGTCTCAGTCACCTGACTGTGTCTGTGGCTCAGTCACCTGACTGTGGCTCAGTCACCTGACTGTGTCTGTGTCTCAGTCACCTGACTGTGTCTGTGGCTCAGTCACCTGACTGTGTCTGTGGTTCTCGTAGGTGGTGGTGTGATGGGCTCCTCAGGATGGAACGCTGCGCAAACTGTCATGGCCGACCTGCGACGTGGCTGAAACCCTGAACTTTGGAGAGAGGCAGGGAAGGTGGAGAGAAAGGGAAAGGGAGGGTGGACAGAGAAAGGAAGGGAGGAGAGAGAGAGAGAGAGAGAGAGAGAGAGAGAGAGAGAGAGAGAGAGAGAGAGAGAGAGAGAGAGAGAGAGAGAGAGAGAGAGAGAGAGAGAGAGAGAGAGAGAGAGAGAGAGAGAGAGAGAGAGAGAGAGAGAGAGAGAGAGAGATGGGGGGAGGTGGAGGGTGGAGAGAGAGAGAAAGGAAGAGAGGGGGAGAATACAATGAGGTGGAAAGAATAAAGGATAAAGACAGAAAGCAATTGTTTTTATTTGCATATTGTTGCCGGAAAGAAAACCAGCCACGTTTAAGTGAATGTGACATTCATACTAAAACAAGTTTTGTGAGAGTGATCAGATATGGACCTGCGTATCTCTGGTCTACCTGTCTGTCTCCTTGCCTGTGTGTCTGTCTACCTGTCTGTCTCCCTGCCTGTGTGTCTGTCTACCTGTCTGTCTCCCTGCCTGTGTGTCTGTATACCTGTCTGTCTCCCTGCCTGTGTGTCTCTGGTCTGCCTGTCTGTCTCCCTGCCTGTGTGTCTGTATACCTGTCTGTCTCCCTGCCTGTGTGTCTCTGGTCTGCCCATCCTGTCTCCCTGCCTGTGTGTCTGTCTGCCCATCCTGTCTCCCTGCCTGTGTGTCTGTCTACCTGGCTGTCTCCCTGCCTGTGTGTCTGTCTACCTGTGTGTCTATCTGGCTGTCTGGCTGTGTGTCTGTCTGGCTGTGCGTCTGTCTGTTTGTCTCCCTGTCTGTCTCCCTGTCTGTCTGTCTGTCTGTCTGTCTGTCTGTCTGTCTGTCTGTCTGTCTGCTTGCCTGTCTATCCTCAGGACACTGCATATCTACCAATATGTTAGGGGCAGGGTAACCTGGGGTAACCTGCACATCTGTGGCCTGGTGACAAGCACAAATACAACAGATGTATTCACACTACATACACATGATAGACAAAGAAAAATTAAGTATTCTTTTTTTACGTATTTGAATGAACAAACATCTTACGAATTAAATATATGCCTTTAAAAAAAACTGCTAGACACTCCAATGTTTAAACTTTAGAATTATACTCATAAACATTCCTAAAAACAATGTTTTCATGTTGAAATGAATGAATCATGTTCCAGCCAGGACCAGATGTTCAGTGTTCTCATTCTACAAGGCTCTTGAAGTTGCTTCATTAAAACCGTGCCCAAAGATTGGCTGAGTGTTTTCCATTCTCTTATACAACAGCTTCAATAAACAGGAATGTCTTTCTTCTGCAATCTATCTCTCTTAGTTTATTTCCAGTTAGTAGAACGTCCAGTCTGAACTATTGAGATCTAACCACAGGTCCCAGTCTTAGGGGTTGATCAGCTCATCTGTACTTCACTCCAAACAAATAGTGTCCTCAATAAGTATTGGGAACGTTTCAAGTCAAATTTGACAAGGAATACATGATCAACTGGAAACATAAGCCAAATACGATGGGAGAACCTTTAAATGGGTTGTTATTCTTTGTAAAATGTGTCGAAACAGCAATATATAACTGCTGACATTTTGTACTTTTCCCTCATATCCTTAATTTAATATTATTTACATATGCCTTGAGTGCACAGCAAAACGTGTTTTGACTTGTTTTGTGTCCCAATATTGAGGCCACTGTATGTTATGGGTCAGACAAGACCACTTAGTGTGGGTTGATTAACATCAGAGCTCTTCTCAAAGCTTACAGCCTATTGCATTAATTATCATCTTGCAAACTTAATAACTGAATATTTCAGTTCCTGAAATTCCATTAAATGACCCCTGTACCTTTAAGACGCTGGCAGGATTGTTGCAGTTACTTTGACGTTTTCACGCCCAGGAGGAAACAGAAGAAACCTCAGATTCCCGTGGATTCGACACCGATTCTTATATATACTTCTTTTTTATTAAGAAGTTGTTGAACCAATAATGCTGAATGGTCGCACTAATGAAATTCACAAGAGATATATGCAGGTTGCTGGGGATCGTGAGCGGTAAGTCATGTATTTTTTACACTTTTGGAACATTCCCAATCCGTAAAAAGTTACATTGAATCCTGAAAGTTTATTGTAAAAGTGTAAGTCTTTGTAAACTTCCGTACATTAACATAATCACTTTGTTGCAACATTCCATATTTCTTCTAGTACTGCTGAAGTTCAGAGGGAAGTCTTTAACAAGTCTTCCCTCTGTCCCGCTAGTTTCACAATGTGGCGAACTACACCCGACATTTAAATACACTGGATCCATGTCTTTAAAGTTGTTTTAACAACCACTTACTTTACATTTTCAACTAATATTGACTGTTGGTCAATTAAACACATTGTAATACCCAATCGCATTAAATATCCGTATTTAGTGGGAGCAAATCAACGGTTTTGATTTCTTGAAGGGCGACGGAATGTAGTTGCGGTTCAGGAGGGTTGATTCTGCCCGACGAGTGATTGACCAGTTCTTCTTTCCTTTCTGTGATTCATTTGTATTGAAGGTTACCGACTGCATGAGTCATACTGTAGGAGTTTGATACGTTGTTTTCATCATACTGAAATTACAACCACACAGGCTGGTTCTGTAATATACTTTTTTGAGACATGACATAGGCCTATGCTCTCATGATTTACAATTTCATTCTGGAGGCGAGGCAGAACAAAACCGAGAGCAGAAGCACTTTGTCTGTTGCTGCAAGCACATGTTTTCTATCTTCATCCATTCCAAATTCACTAAATGTCGGGGAAGGTTGATGTGATTGCAAAGCTGTCCCAGTTGTGGCAAAAATCCTGCTTGGATTGCAGATTTAAAATCAAGATGGCTTACTGCTGTTTTTTTATAATAAATAATATTCGTTATTCAGAATGTTGTTATCAGGTATCAGTGCTGCACATGCAATGTGATGTTCTAAAGCAGTTCTTCTCAACCCTGGTCCTCGGGAGCCACTGACCTGCCTGTTCTAGATGTTTCCCAGCTCCAACACACCTGATTCTAATATATGTTCATTATCAGGTTTCTGCTGAGCTTCACAATGGCCCGTTCATTAGAATCCGGAGTGTTGGAGCAGGGAAATATCTAGAACATGGGTCCAGAGGACCAGAGTTGAGAAGCACTGATCTAGAACATTCAGGACAGTGGGTCCAGAGGACCAGGGTTGAGAAGCACTGTTGGCGAGGCCAGGCGGTGGCTTCTTCACCAAGCCGGGGTCGTTTTGAGGCTTATGGCCTTGCCACGTACATGTCAGTCAGGGCTTTCTGATGCCAGATTGACTTCTCTGTGATAAGAAGGCAGTGAAAGCCATAGTAGTTGGCATTCCTGTAACATGAGCTCACCTTAAATACCGCACATATTCAGCCGGTTTGCTCCTCAGAGAGAAACGGAAGGTGTCCTGTTGCATTGACCTTTACATCTGTGGGAATTAAGATGTAAAGATCACATTCCTATAGGATGAGGATTTAAAGAGGGCTGCAGTAAAGATCACATTCCTATAGGATGAGGATTTAAAGAGGGCTGCAGTAAAGATCACATTCCTATAGGATGAGGATTTAAAGAGGGCTGCAGTTTGAGTAACACAGAGACGGACAGATACCAGCTTTGAGAGGGTCTGTGTCGTCTGAGGAGCAGGCAGGGTGCCAGCAGCTGAAATTCCTTGTCTGAGTGTGGTTAGGGACATCTCTGAGTTTGGTTAGGGACATCTCTGAGTGTGGTTAGGGACATCTCTGAGTGTGGTTAGGGACATCTCTGAGTGTGGTTAGGGACATCTCTGAGTGTGGTTAGGGACATCTCTGAGTGTGGTTAGGGACATCTCTGAGTGTGGTTAGGGACATCTCTGAGTTTGGTTAGGGACATCTCTGAGTGTGGTTAGGGACATCTCTGAGTGTGGTTAGGGACATCTCTGAGTGTGGTTAGGGACATCTCTGAGTGTGGTTAGGGACATCTCTGAGTGTGGTTAGGGACATCTCTGAGTGTGGTTAGGGACATCTCTGAGTGTGGTTAGGGTTAGGGGGGGACATCTCTGAGCTCCAGTGGAATGTCCCCAGGCTTGACCAGGGCCGGGTCCTCTGCTGGACCTTTCTCAGTGAGCAGTCCTCCCTGCCTCCTCTGCCCAGCCCCCTGTCTCCTCTGCCCAGCCCCCTGTCTCCTCTGCCCAGTCTCCTGCCTCCTCTGCCCAGCCTCCTGCCTCCTCTGCCCAGCCCCCTGTCTCCTCTGCCCAGCCCCCTGTCTCTTCTGCCCAGCCTCCTGCCTCCTCTGCCCAGCCCCCTGTCTCCTCTGCCCAGCCCCCTGTCTCCTCTGCCCAGCCCCCTGTCTCCTCTGCCCAGCCCCCTGTCTCCTCTGCCCAGCCCACTGTCTCCTCTGCCCAGCCCCCTGTCTCCTCTGCCCAGCCCCTTGTCTCCTCTGCCCAGCCTCCTGTCTCCTCTGCCCAGCCCCTTGTCTCCTCTGCCCAGCCTCCTGTCTCCTCTGCCCAGCCCCCTGTCTCTCCTGCACAGCCCACTGTCTCCTCTGCCCAGCCCCCTGTCTCCTCTGCCCAGTCTCCTGCCTCCTCTACCCAGCCTCCTGTCTCCTCTGCCCAGTCTCCTGTCTCCTCTGCCCAGCCTCCTGTCTCCTCTGCCCAGCCCCCTGTCTCCTCTGCCCAGCCCCCTGTCTCCTCTGCCCAGTCTCCTGCCTCCTCTGCCCAGCCTCCTGCCTCCTCTGCCCAGCCCCCTGTCTCCTCTGCCCAGCCTCCTGTCTCTTCTGCCCAGCCTCCTGCCTCCTCTGCCCAGCCCCCTGTCTCCTCTGCCCAGCCCCTTGTCTCTTCTGCCCAGCCCCCTGTCTCTTCTGCCCAGCCCCTTGTCTCCTCTGCCCCCAGTCTCCTGTCTTGACGAACAAAAACACTATGCTTCCTAAATGTGTAGAGATTTGAAATGGCACCTCATGTTAGTTACTTGTTACACGTATGTCTAAATGTAGGCTCATTTGAAAAATAAAAAAACTATTCAGTGTACATTTTGGGTCATTTTAAAAGCATTGGGATCTATAAAGGAATGTGTTAAGTCCGAAGGCTCGATAAAGGGAGAGAGAGAGGGGGGGGGGCAGATTAACAGAGGGAGAGATGGAGACAGAGGATTGCTTTGAGGAAGGGAAAGAAGATCCAAAACAAGAGGAAGTGCCTTTTCTACCATATGTTTTTTTTTCCACTCTTCAGACCTGACGTCAACAGACGCAACTGGTAGTTGTGCAACAATAGGGAAGGGGGGTGGGGGTGAGGGAGGGGGTGGGGGTGAGGGAGGGGGTGGCGGGTGCTTACCCCAGTTCAGTACCATGAGATCTTTGGGCCAAGCCTCGACTCCATCACAGTGCAGGTCAGTGAAGGTGCTTTGTGGAAAGGGACTTCCTGTTACTAGGTCATGTGGGACTTTTGTAGAGCCTCAGGTCAAGTGTAGCAGCCTGGTGCATGCTGGGTAAATGATGTGGGTCCTGTGAGGTCCAATGTGCAGGATGTGTCGTTTCCTGCTAACATCATCTAGTCAGTCTGATTGTTGTTCCTCTTGGCCTCAATCAACTGGGAAGTGACTGTGTAAACCCAGCTAGATGAATATCTGGTCATGCAGATGAACCTATGCACAGTGGGTGTGTGTTTTCAGAGAACAAGCGTTTCTTTGTATCTTGTGTCACTGTTATGAACTTGGAACCGGTATAAGAAAAATGATTTGTGAATGTGTCATAGAAATGAGATAATCCCCTCCTCTCTCCTCCCCCCACCCCCTCTCTATCCTCCTATACACCTTCTCTCTCCATCCTCCTCCCCACCCCCTCCCTCTCTCTCTCCTCCTTCCCCCTTTTCTCTCCTCTTCCTCCTCCTCCCCTCTGTTCACCATTCAAATCTATACAATCAATGTGTTTATGATTACATTGTTTACTAGAGCGCACATTTATTTAGAGCAATATGTTCATCATAGATCCAGCCTCTTAATTGTGCTCTCAAAGTGAACCAGATTGACGAAGGTAACTGTTTAATGTACTACATGTTCTTGTGCCTCCATCATGCACCCAGACCCCCCGACAGGGCCCATGTCCACCCACCACAGCCTCGCAGCATCCTGTGGGAAACACTGGTGCTACTCTCCCTTCTCCTCTTCCTCATCCCCTGCACTCTTCCTCCTTTTTTCGCCTTCACCTCTTCCTCCCCTGCATTTTCCCTTTTCTTCCTCCTCCTCCTCTGCTTGTCCAGGGTCTGTTTGTGGTCCTAGTCCACATGCAGGTGCTGGTGTGAGAGAGGAGAGGTGCTATATCCAGATACAGGAGTGAGGAGTCACAGGGTGGGCAGGATTCTGACCTCCTATACTGGGACGTAGCTCAGGGTGTCACTAGTCCAGCAGGAAAACACCCACATGCCATCCACTAACTACAGTGTCTGTATGCTGATGCAGTCCTCTCATAGTGGACTGTATGATGATGCAGTCCTCTCATAGTGGACTGTATGATGATGCAGTCCTCTCATAGTGGACTGTATGATGATGCAGTCCTCTCATAGTGGACTGTATGATGATGCAGTCCTCTCATAGTGGACTGTATGCTGATGCAGTCCTCTCATAGTGGACTGTATGCTGATGCAGTCCTCTCATAGTGGACTGTATGATGATGCAGTCCTCTCATAGTGGACTGTATGATGATGCAGTCCTCTCATAGTGGACTGTATGATGATGCAGTCCTCTCATAGTGGACTGTGGATTCAGTTCACTGAAAGTGACCCGGGTTTTCCCGGGTCACTTTCAGTGAACTGACAGGTGCAGTCCTATGGTAGGAGGAGGTAAGACGGGTGCAGTCCTATGGTAGGAGGAGGTAAGACAGGTGCAGGTAAGACAGGTGCGGTCCTATGGTAGGAGGAGGTAAGACGGGTGCGGTCCTATGGTAGGAGGAGGTAAGACGGGTGCAGGTAAGACAGGTGCAGTCCAATGGTAGGAGGAGGTAAGACGGGTGCAGTCCTATGGTAGGAGGAGGTAAGACGGGTGCAGTCCTATGGTAGGAGGAGGTAAGACAGGTGCAGTCCTATGGTAGGAGGAGGCTGTTTCAGACAGCAGAACAGTGACGGACAGCTACCCACAGTGTTAAACTGAACATACTTGGTGATCATCTGCATTCATGGCTTTTTGTCATGTGATCAAGTGTTTGAGATATACGTGCTCCTAATCGGCAACAAGCAATCAATGCCCCCTGGTCCTTGTGTTTGTGTGTTTGTCCGTGTGTGTGTGCGACCTGACGCTGTGTGGCAGAAGGCCCCAGCACCCAGCAGGATCTGGAGCAGGACTGTGGAGTGGCCGTCCCTGACGCCTCCAGCCATGCCCGCCTGGCACAGGTAGGACACCCATCTGTCTTCTGTAACAGCTACACTACTCTGGGGTTCTCTGGTCCTTCAACTTAGAAAACAGTCATGTCCTCCAAGAGGTAGTTCACAGTACAGCACAGTTTCCTAGCAGCCTGTCTAACCCTATAATGACTAAGTCCTAAATCGTATAGAGTTAGTATTATTACCAACAGTAACTGTAATATTAATATACTGTATTTCTTCAAATAAACGCTGCGGTGAAGCGTTTATTCGGGGGCGGCGTTTATTCGAAGGCGGTGTTTAATTTTTAAGAAAGATTTTGTGAATTGTAGCTGCAGTGCAGCCATAGAGAATTTTGTTGCCGGCATTGTGACAAATGAATCATGCAGCTAAAAACGCAGGTTTCATTTACTCCCGCTGACCTCCTTGTCTATTCTTTGTTTGTCTATGAGTGAGGCAACTCCCTTTCTCATTGGCTATCAAGTAGGTGTGCGTTGGTAGTACAACTGTCTCAAATACAAGTATTCTACATTGTGTAGAAATCTGAAGCAGTATGCCGAAACGTTCATACACGTTAGCTTTCAAACAGAAAGCTGTGCAGAAAGTTATGTACATGTGTAATAAATACTGGGGTTGAATGTAACCAATTAAATAACCGTTTTCAGGTTTTTTGGTGAGGCCTTTTTTTCGAGGGCGGCGTTTATTCGAAGAAATACGATATATATATTGATAAATAATAAATCAATGTAATATCAATATTTACTGAAATGAGTAATAATTAACCAACTAAGAACTAAATAGCCTCGGCCTATCTGGATATGCACATGAAGTAAAGTGCCTGTGTGACTTGGGTGTGTACAATTGGTTTGCGTGTGTAAATACTCATGCATGACTTGTGTGTGCTCACAATCCTATTGATGGTGTGTGTGTGTTTCCATCCTGGTGTGTGTGTCCATCCTCGTGTGTGATGTCTGTGTTCATAATCAAATGTATGATGTGTGTGTTCATCCTTGTGTGTGTTACCAGGACGACCTGAACGGAGAGGAGGGGCTAAGTGAGGAGGAGAAGGTCAAGCGGAGAGCAGAGCGTCGCAGAGCCAAGAGGAAGGTGAGCGCATGTCTCTCTCTCACACACACACACACACACACACAAATTTGGGGGTCAGTGTTTCATTCCTGGTTTTTCCCTCGCTAGCGTCAACGAGAACGCAGGAAGATGGAGCTGGTGCAGAGAAGCACTGAACAGGTAGGGAACCTTTCATCCCTCGAGTCTGGAGGAAATCTACACCTGAATATGTTTACTGACGTGTGTGTGTGTGTGTGTCAGGATGATGAAGATGAGGATGATGTTGAGTCTGAGGAGAGCGAGTCTGAGATGGAGGGAGGAGGTGGTGGAGTAGTGGAGGAGGAGGAGGAGGAGGAACATCAGGACTCCATGTGCTGCTCCAAGGATGAACCGGGCCCCCCTCCCTGCACCTCGGCCCCCCCCAGGGCCCCCACTGGCCCCAGTGAGGAGGTACCACAGAACCGTTCCCTCCCACTCATGGACAGTTTGCACATTGTTTTAGATCTCATGGAGGGTAGTTTGCTGTATTATCATCTCCATTATAGGGTACACATTATTTTATTAACCATTTCTTAAATTTTGAGAGCCGTTCTGTACTAATCTGTCTGTGTTTGTAATTTGTCTGTATATGTTTTTGTCTTTGTGTTTCTGTTTGCATATATGTTTCTCAGGAGCCAGAATGGGATGTAAGCAGTGCCTTCTTTTCCAATGCTGCCAGCCACATCAAGCCTAAAGGCTGGACCAAACCAGGCCGCAAGTCCAAAGAGAACAAGGAGAATGAGGCCAGAACCAGCGAGGTGAGAGTTCGCAGATCACACAGAGTTTCTCCTAGTCTGGGACCAAGTGGAATCTGTGTCTGAGAAACTGGGTCTGGGCTAGCACGGTGGGCTGACACGTGGGCTAGCAAGTGGGCTAGCACGGTGGGCTAGCACGGTGGGCTAGCACGGTGGGCTAACACGTGGGCCAGCACGTGGGCTAGCACGGTGGGTTAACACGGTGGGTTAACACGGTGGGCTAGCACGGTGCGCTAGCACGGTGGGCTAACACGTGAGCTAACACGTGAGCTAACACGTGAGCTAACACGTGAGCTAACACGTGAGCTAACACGTGAGCTAACACGTGAGCTAACACGTGAGCTAACACGGTGGGCTAACACGTGAGCTAACACGGTGGGCTAACACGTGGGCTGTGTCACGGTGTGAATGGCGGCTTTTTGCCGTCCAAAGTTCTGTGTGAGAACATGCTAACCCGGTCAGGTCCATGTTAGCAGGCTAACCCTAGGCCCGGACAACACTGTGTAAACATGTCTTAAGATCACAGACTAGACTTGATGTATTTAACGTACAACAGGGACACTTGAGCCCACTTACAATTTTGAATGAAATAATGAATTGAAATTAGATCAAATTCAATTATGTTTTTGTTTAAGATCAACTGTAGTTTTGTCATCTTCCTGTCTTTTATTAAATCATTTATTTTAATCACTCATGTTATCTATGAGTTTGACTGAGTTACACATTTTGCAACAAATAAAGCAAACAATAATATCTATCTTGAGTGATGACATAACAAGCATGAGCAAGATAAGGTGCTAGCTGCCTTCACAGGCACATTCCCCACACACTGCCTGCCTTGGATAGGAGGTGATAGATAGCTCTGAAGTTGAATCTTAAAAAATTGACAGTAGTACACTGTTTAGTGAAACACTGTTTAGTGAAAGTATTTTTACACACACAATGTGACCAGAACTCAGGATTGGGACTAAACATCTATTGGAGAAGATCAAATCTGAGACTCTGGAGCTTCAGGGCGCAAGAAGCAGTGTACCCATCATGGTGCCCTCTGGATGCCAGGATGGATCAGGCTAGGTTAGAGTGGTTCAGGGATCATGAGGAATCCTGCCACCACAGGGTCCTGACCTGAGATGTGCCGGAGAAGTCTCTACAGAGTGGGGAAACTCCCGTCATCAATACAAGGTCTCGGACAAAAATGTAACCTAATGCAACTCTGGGCAGAAATAAATGTGGTGGCGTTGCACAACGTTGTCAAAACAAGCCATGGCAAGTGTGTGCCGTTATCAAAGCTAAAGGCGGTCCAACAAAGTATCGGTCCACTTTGTTTTGTGGCAGGCAGTGCATTAGCTTACTGCTCAGGTATTCATTCACATCTGAAGCAGTCACTCCAGCTAGAGTGACCACTCCACCAGCTGTCAGGGGTTCCTACACCTGCTTTCGAACAGCAGTCATTCTAAGAAGCAGGATTTGGCTCGGTGTGTTCAGCTAATAACAGTACAGTGTTTCCCCTCTAGGAGAACGAATCTGACGCCACGATCAAGAGAAGCGCCTCGTTGACAGGTGAGTGTGAAGCCGTGGTTAGTAGGAGGATGAAGAGCCTCCTGAAGTGGGGGACAGGTGATGAAGTTGCTTTAGGCCCGAGGACCCAGAGGAACTCTCTTTTGATGGGAGGGGTTGGAGGTAACATCCGACTGATGTCTTCACTTAGTCAAGGTTTTGTGTCTCAATTCTTTGGCCCTTTTTGTCTCTCTGTGTGTGTGTGTGCGTGCATGCCCTTGTGTGCATGCTTGTGCGTGTGCGTGCATGTGTCCTACAGAGAAAGGAATCAAGCTGGTTCAGGAGGGCCAGTACTCACAGGCTGTCAGCATGTTTACAGAAGCCATCAGATATGATCCAGCTGACTACAGGTACACTGACCCAGCCTCTCAGTTAGCTTAGTCCTCTAAAACTCAGAAGCACAGTTAGCTAGCATCTGTGTAACCCAGCAACACGGTTAGCTAGCATCTGTGTAACCCAGCAACACGGTTAGCTAGCATCTGTGTAACCCAGAAGCACAGTATTTTTCGGAATTTGATTTTCGCATTTCCTAAAAACCACACCCCACCAGAATGGGAGCTTTGTGTTTGTAAATCTCAGTATAAACCGCACTGGAATATATGCTGCACCTGATACGGGAACATGATACCAAGCAATGCACTATAGGGATCTTGCAGCATGCAGTTGTGTTACACACTTCAAAAACAAAAGTAGGAGCATAATGTAAGTTTTCTATTGCCCGGGAATTAACGAATATTTATCTTTAGACGGTCCCCAAAGCGCAAGTTATTTTTCCAAACAGTAGCTTGCTAGCTTTAGTTAGCTTCATATTTAAGTTAGCTAGCACAATACTTGTAGCAATGCTACGAGTAAAGTATTCAGTTGGAATGTTTGAAATTGCATATATGCGATGTTACGCTGTGAGACCCGCATTCGAACGATCACATACGTATGTGAGACGCTACTCCTTAAGGGGTTGAATGGCATTTACGAAAAAAGTGTTTTGTACCGTTGTATTGTTCTAAAACCGAGCTATAAGCCGCTTCGAATTATAAACTGCGTTACTACAAGTACATTTTAAAATCGGGGTATAAACCACGGTTTCATTTCCCAAAAAAATACGGTAGCTAGCATCTGTGCATCTGTGCAACACAGTTAGCTAGCTCCTTTATTAACCCAGTAACACAGTTAGCTATAGCTCCTGTAGCAACACAGTTAGCTAGCTCCAGTATATACAAACCCAGCAACAGAGTTAACTAGCTCCTGTCCATTGAATATGTGTATGGGTGTGTGTTTTCAGGTTCTTCGGGAACCGCTCCTACTGCTATGCATGTTTGGAACAGTACCCTCAGGCCCTGGCTGATGCGGAGCGCTCCATTGGGCTGGCTCCTGATTGGCCCAAAGGACACTTCCGTCAAGGGAGCGCCCTCATGGGACTAAAGGTACTGGTCACACTTCCCCACATGCACACACACACAAACACTATTTTCAATATGTATGTAAAAGTGGATATTATAGCTGAGAAGTCAGAATGTTAGTCCTAAAGTGTGTGTGTGTGTGTGACAGAGGTACAGTGAGGCAGAGCAGGCCATGGAGAAGGTGTTGAAACTGGACCAGGACTGTGAGGAGGCTGTCAACGACCTCTTCAACTGCAAAGTTCTGCAGCTCATGGTAAACACACGAGAAAATACACTTCACACACTACACCGATTCAAACTGATATTATCAAATCCAACTTAAATTGATGTGACGTATGGTTTACTCATCGACCACATCCTTTCGGTCTCCTGCTGGGTTGGGCTAGTGTTCAGTTGACTGGCTGGTTTACACACCAACAGACTCCTAACATGTGACCTTCTGCATGAAGCTGTCATTGTTGACTACTAACAGACTGTTACTCCTTTTTGTTATGCTCTCTGTCTTCTTTTTTCTCCCTTTCTCTCACAGGATCTAGGTTTTGAGGAGATGCAGTGTGTGTTATTGCTTGAGAAGTTCTCTACAGTACAGGCTGTACTGTCCTCTCCAGAGGCCTCCAGGGGTGAGGGCACACACACACACACACACACACACACACACACACACACACACACACACACACCGGCCAAGAACAAGGTCGGAAAGCTACATTTTGCATATGGGACACTGGAGAGTAGTAAAGATGTGACTCATCCAATGGCCTCTGTCTTTGCCTCTCTCTCTCCTTTCCTCTATATCTTCTCCCCCCCCCCCCTCTCTCTCATCTCTTCCATTCCCTGTCTCTCTCCTCCCTCCCTCTATTCTTTTTTTCAGCTTTGAGCCAGGAATCCTCATTGGTCCAGCCAGGGTATGTGATAAATAATCCAGTCATGTTCGCCAGATGGAATGCATGAAATATAAGAATGGTCTGTCTCTCTCTCTCTCTCTCTGTCTCTCTGTCTCTCTCTCTATCTCTCTGTCTCTCTCTGTCTCTCTCTCTATCTCTCTCTGTCTCTCTCTCTCTGTCTCTCTCTCTGTGTCTCTCTCAATCTCTCTCTCTCTCTCTGTCTCTCTCTCTCTGTCTCTCTCTCTATCTCTCTGTCTCTCTGTGTCTCTCTCTCTCTATCTCTCTCTCTGTCTCTCTCTCTCTGTCTCTCTCAATCTCTCTCTCTCTTTGTCTCTGTCTCTCTCTCTGTCTCTCAGAAGTCCGTGCCAGTCCCTCTGGGTAGGGAACGTGACTGCAGAGCTGACTGAGAAGCAGCTCTGGGACCTCTTTAAAACGTAAGACTCTGGGTTAACTCTCCCTGCACTGTGTTAAAGATCCTGTAAAGTGGAATTGAAAATGAGTTATAAGTTCATCACATCACAGAAGAATGTGTTGTTTACTACCTATCCAAGAAATAACCGACAAGTATGTTAAAACACGCTTTGAAATTGTGAGAAAATCAGCAGTCTTCTCGGCTTGAGACTGGGGGGGCGTGTCGCCTGAAGGAGCTGAAGCTCCGCCCCCTCAAATGTATTGAATTTAGCAACAACAGTAACACTAGCTAAATCTATTGCAGGTATCAGAACAGCCATGCCTGCAGTCTCTGAGTGTTTTATGTGTTAATTACATTGTCTTTGCATCGTACCAGCTGAGTAACAGAATGCAACCGTCTGTGATCTGACCTAGATCGGTCACTGTGACGTAGATCGGTCAGGTTTTGCCTCCGCCTATACAAAACCTGAGCTGAGTTTTCGCACTTTGCACATACTTTCAGGAACTCATTTCACACGTATATAATGTACTAAATATAATGTGATGAGAGGCAAATAATGGAATTTTCTTTACCGGATCTTTAACTCTCCCAGCACTGCTTTAACTCTCCCAGCACTGCTTTGACTCTCCCAGCACTGCTTTGACTCTCCCAGCACTGCTTTGACTCTCCCAGCACTGCTTTGACTCTCCCAGCACTGCTTTAACTCTCCCAGCACTGCTTTGACTCTCCCAGCACTGCTTTAACTCTCCCAGCACTGCTTTGACTCTCCCAGCACTGCTTTGACTCTCCCAGCACTGCTTTGACTCTCCCAGCACTGCTTTGACTCTCCCAGCACTGCTTTGACTCTCCCAGCACTGCTTTGACTCTCCCAGCACTGCTTTAACTCTCCCAGCACTGCTTTAACTCTCCCAGCACTGCTTTGACTCTCCCAGCACTGCTTTGACTCTCCCAGCACTGCTTTAACTCTACCAGCACTGCTTTAACTCAGGTTTAACTTGCTGCTGCTCAACAACTAAAATGGAGAATAAAGTAACAGAAAGTTGCCAGATGTGTCCCTCGTCCCAGTATATTTGTTGTCAATAGGGATGGTGAATGTCGCTGACTTGGCAGCATGTGGGGGAGACAGTTCTGAATGTTGTGGTTCTCTCCCTGCAGCCACGGAGAGATAGACAGTATCCGAGTGCTGCACGAGAGGTTCTGTGCCTTCGTCAACTTTCAGAACGCCAACATGGCGTCGCAAGCTCTAGAGAAGCTCAACGTGAGTGTGATGCTGTCTGCTCCTCTTCTGAAGAAAGGACCGGATGGTCTTTGTCATGTAGGGTGTGTTGTATGTTTTTTTTAGTTGAATTGCCATGTATAACAAGTGCAGGAAAACACAAATTCTTGGTCTAGCTTCTTTCGACACAACTTATATAGTCTTCTATGGGTCTAAAATGTAATTTCGATATGAATAAAGTTGATCCATAATGTAACAACATTTTTGTGCATGTGCTTGTTTGCTCCCTACAGGGCTATAGTATTGAGAACACAAGACTGGTGGTTCGCTACCCAGACCGCCGTACCCAGAGGGTCCTGCACACCCCCCTGAAGACCAGCCTCCCCCTGAAGACCAGCCTCCCTGCCACAGAGCAGGCTGCTGCCGCTGCTGCCGCTGCTGCAGGGTAAACACTTCCTACTTCCTGTTTACAATCCAATTCAGGAAGTCATCACCATCTTGGATGGAGCCCAACGTAGAGCTGGCAGGAGGATGTGTGTTGAGGAACCTGTGTTTGCACCTAGTCTATATAGCTGTTAAATCATCATCATTGTTGTTATCTAAAACTCTCCCAACCTTCCTCCTTTCCAGACAAAGACGCAGAGGCCCAGTGAACGGAGATGAGTGTTACTTCTGGAGATCTACTGGCTGCCACTTTGGGGACAAGTGTCGCTACAAACACTTTCCGGAGCAGCAAGGCAAAGACAGGAAGCCTTGGCAGCCCTGAGGCTAACTTCCTGTCTGGGCAGGAAGCTGAGCACACTAAGTGACCTGAGAGAGCTTTGTCTAATTGACTAGGAGTGCTCATTGGACAGCATTAAGACTGGCAGACTGGACCAGCACAGGCCCAACTAACCCAGGCGACAGCCGGAACACTAATAGTCTGGATGGAGCCAGCCATTTTAACCGGATAGTTCTGATAGACCTACAGCCCTACCGGCCCTGCAGCCTTGCAGCCCTGTAGCTAAGAGTCTGAAGGACCGGTGTGGTTTTCTAGCCCCAGGTGGTCTCTTCACCCTATAAAAACATGGATGTTTCGCTTCACCCTTCAAACTCACCATTCCTCCGTCCCTCCAATCCACCATCACTCCATTCCTACACCCCTCCACCCCCCTGCCGTCCCTCTACCCCTCCAAGACACCAACTGTCCAGCCCTCCACTTCTCCTTGCCATCCATCCCTTCTCTCCACCAACCTTCCACCCTACCAACGTTCCAGTCCTTCCACTTATGCACCCCTCGACTCCACCACCCTTCCATCCCCCCTCTCACCCCCACTATCCCTCTATCCTTCCCTCCCTCTATCAGAGACCCAGCTGCTCAGCACCACCTCCCCCTCAGGCTGCTCAGCACCACCTCCCCCTCAGGCTGCTCAGCACCACCTCCCCCTCAGGCTGCTCAGCACCACCTCCCCCTCAGGCTGCTCAGCACCACCTCCCCCTCAGGCTGCCCAGCTGCTTGCTCCGAGGCAGGGGTAGGCCCGGCATCAATCATATTTGGAATTAATGGCAAATACCTTTAGCGGGCAATTTGATTAATCTTTCCCAGAGCAAATGAGACATGAAAGGAGGGTAATCAAAATGCCCCTGGAATATTCAAGAAACAAAACTCTAGTTGTTCAAGATGGAAGTACAACCCTTGATTTGTATCATTCATGTTTATTGTAGGATCCCCTCTTTTACCCCATGATTGCTGCTGTAACACTGAACACACACTCCTGAACTCCCAGCTGGGACAATAGAGCAGTGTCTTCAACAGTTTCTCTGCACCAGAAGAAACATCATGGAGACACACAGCGCCAATGTTTTTGAACTGTTTTGGTCATGTTTGAGAAAGGAATCTGCTGATGCTGATTTTTTTATATTTCTATAGTACTGTCTGAGTACGGTTGTGTGGCACAAGATCTACGTGTCAATATTCTACTCAACCAAAATGAGCTTCTAACCCACAGAAGGACAGCTAGCTAGCTGACTGTCTCTATCGTAAGCAGGGGACTGTCACGGCTTACAGACCCATCCTCCAGATCTCTCAACCACAGCTGCTCATTCAGCATGTGTCTGATCAGGTCTCTGTGACTGGCTGGACTCAGACAATCCTCAGGCAGGTAGCCAAGCACACTAGCACCACTGGCTTACAGACCACCGCAGCACTCCCCTCCAGTCTTGGCTCACACTGTAGCCCAGATCTTTAACTGTGTGGAGTGCTGGAGGTGTTCCAGTTCTGGTTTGACATGCTCCCCTCGTGTCTTTGACCTCCGTTTCTTGTTTCGGTTCCTGTGAGACTTGTGACAGACTCATCACACCAATTAAGTCAAATGTCGTGTTTCCATGGTAACATCTGTCGACCTTGTGAGGGCGTTGTCACCGTGTCACAGGGGAGGTTAGAGCAGTGGGCCCAGATCACAAGTGTTAATGGTACACAGACTGAGGCACATGGTGTCCCCTCACCTAACATGCCGGGTGGTGATGAAGAGTGTGTTCCTCCCTCCTCCCACGGCGTTGTTAGAGAACTTAGAAAATAAAGTATTCATTCATTTTCAACCAATGCATGTTACTTTGGAGTCGGATTTGGTAATTGCTTCCCTGTGTGGGCCATACATTTAAATTTGAGTAAAGTAACTTTATTGTCCACCCCACCCCTTTGCCCAAGTTCCTATTTTGAGGAAAATGTGTTTTTAATTACGACGTATACTCAGTGTTTGACTTGAACATTGTAATTCCCGTTCAGGCTAAATTTACCAAATATTTTAGGTCTACAAATATTCTGCAATGCACTGCCAAAGAGTCTGTATTTAATAAATGTATTTAAATTATTACAAACACCTCAGTGTCTGGTCACAGTTATTTCATCAGACCTGTTATGCACTCACATAATTATGCATGGTTAAAGATTTACAGAGTCATGGTCCCTACCAAACTGAATTCTTGATGTCAAGGTAAACTTACCACTCGTTCAACATCTTGAGAAGGTGGAGTACACCATCCTATCCACCAGGGAGCAGCGTTGCATTTATGAAATCTCTTTGGCTACAATCGCTAGCTGACACTGAGGCATGTGCCAGACAAGCCCTCTGGATGGATCTTTCATCTCTGACACCAGCCCTGACCGAGGAGGCTGGATGAAAGCAGCCTGGGTGCAGAGACGGCACATGGAGGGCCTGTCATCACGGCCAGAGACGCCTCGGGGGGGGGTGGAGAACGGAGGAAGATCTGTAACCACAACGACCAGGGGGAGGGGCACAGATGGGCCCTGAGGAGGGGGAGTGTGGGAAACACAGCTTCCATGACTGACACAGAGACTGACTAGCTACACAGACTGACACAGAGACTGACTTGCTACATAGACTGACAGAGACTGACTCGCTACACAGACTGGCCAGCTTCCATGACTGACACAGAGACTGACTTGCTACACAGACTGGCCAGCTTCCATGACTGACACAGAGACTGACTAGCTACACAGACTGACACAGAGACTGACTCGCTACACAGACTGACACAGAGACTGACTCGCTACACAGACTGGCCAGCTTCCATGACTGACACAGAGACTGACTCGCTACACAGACTGGCCAGCTTCCATGACTGACACAGAGACTGACTCGCTACACAAACTGGCCAGCTTCCATGACTGACACAGAGACTGACTCGCTACACAGACTGGCCAGCTTCCATGACTGACACAGAGACTGACTCGCTACACAGACTGGCCAGCTTCCATGACTGACACAGAGACTGACTCGCTACACAGACTGGCTAGCTTCCATGACTGACACAGAGACTGACTCGCTACACAGACTGGCCAGCTTCCATGACTGACACAGAGACTGACTCGCTACACAGACTGGCCAGCTTCCATGACTGACACAGAGACTGACTCGCTACACAGACTGACACAGAGACTGACTCGCTACACAGACTGGCCAGCTTCCATGACTGACACAGAGACTGACTCGCTACACAGACTGGCCAGCTTCCATGACTGACACAGAGACTGGCTCGCTACACAGACTGGCCAGCTTCCATTAGTGACTGAAAGAAAAAGATCTGCCTCCACAGTGTGGAATATTTTTGGGGGATTTTAATATACCTACATATACCTGTACCTACGAAACTTAATCTCAATACAGTCATAGTCATTCTACATTAGTTATAGAAGTAAACTAGGCATTCCAGTAGAGGAGGACAACACATGGAGGTGAGGCGAGGATGGAGGTGAGGATGGAGGTGAGGATGGACGTGGGGATGGAGGTTAGGTGAGGATGGACGTGGGGATGCAGGTGAGGTGGGTATGGAGGTGAGGATGGAGGTGAGGTGGGTATGGAGGTTAGGATGGAGGTGGGGATGAGGATGGTGGTTAGGTAAGGATGGAGGTGGAGATGGAAGGGAGGATTGAGGTGGGGATGGAGGTTAGGTGAGGATGAAGGTGGGAATGGAGGTGAGGTGGGTATGGTGGTGGGAATGAAGGTGAGGATGGAGCTGAGGCGAGGATGGAGGCGAGGATGGAGGCGAGGATGGAGGCGAGGATGGAGTTTAAGTAAGGATGGAGATGAGGATGGAGATGAGGATGGAGATGAGGATGGAGGTGAGGATGGAGGTGAGGATGGAGGTGAGGCGAGGATGGAGGCGAGGATGGAGGTGAGGATTGAGGTGAGGATGGAGGCGAGGATTGAGGTGAGGATGGAGGTGAGGTGAGGATGGAGGTGAGGTGAGGATGGAGGTGAGGATGGAGGTGAGGATGGAGGTGAGGATGGAGGTGAGGATTGAGGTGGGGATGGAGTTGAGGATTGAGGTGGGGATGGTGGTGAGGATGGAGGTTGGGATAGAGCTGGGAACCTGATGTCCACAGCCAGTCAGTCAGAAAGTGTTCCTGGAGGGAACAGATGTGCCAAGAACCAGCTAATGGACATGTATCTCCGGTTAGCGGTCTTACAAAGCTTACATGACAGCCAGAGCTGGGGTGACCGGGAGAAAGGGGAGGAGGAGGAGGGGTAGTGGTGTAATTTGAAAAGGCACTTGTTTATTGTTGGAGAGCATGTATTTATTTCATGGCTCCGCAGATTGTGGCTAAGGGCTGAGCTGGGACGGTAACGTAATTACAGAGAGCGACAGAGAAAGAAAGCGAGAGAGTGACAGATATAGGAAAGGGGGAGTGAGCATAGAGAGAGAAAGAGGGAGGAGGGAGAGAGAGTGAGAGAGTGAGAGAGAGAGAGAGAGAGGACGAGAGAGAGAGAGAGAGAGAGAGAGAGAGAGAGAGAGAGAGGGAGGGAGAGAGAGAGAGGGGGGAGAGAAAGGGAGGGAGAGAGGGGGGGGAGAGAGGGGGGGAGAGAGAGAAAGGGAGAGAGAGAGTGGAGGGAGAGAGAGAGAGAAAGGGAGAGAGAGAGGGGGGGAGAGAGAGAAAAGGAGAGAGAGAGAAAGGGAGAGAGAGAGTCACAACAGCTAGCTAACCTGACAAACCTTTCAGTGATGCCCTGGGCCAAGGTGTCGTGACCCGTACGTCTATATTAGGCAGATCCCCAGTTCCCTCTCTCCCTCTCGTTCCATCTCTCCGCCACTCCCTTTGTTCCTAGATCTCTCTGATTAGATGGCTCTAATGGGGGTTGTTCCAGTGTTGGCTCCCCAGCCAGGGAGCGGTCCCTACTCAAGCAGTCACACCATCAGACTGCAAACAAACAACTCAATCACAGGTTCTGCATTCACACACACATACACACACACACACACGGCTCGTGCTAACATGCACATATGCTTCTGCACGCACGCATACAGACACATACACACACTGGCTATATATGTAAATGTATATTCAGAGTATACACAAAACACTCACACAAAGGTGCAGATGTATTTTCCAGTCAGGTCTGATGTACAGTGATGGTGGATGTTTCTCTAGCCTCCTTGCCTCACCAGATGAAAATGTTCCATCTATAAATACACTTCTCCTCCTCAAAACAGTGCACCTGAGGTCTGGGTTACAACCCAAGTGTACTTATCAACACCACACAGGGAGGCACAAAATTCCAGGCTGCTAATTTAGTCACAACCCCCTCCCTAACTTCCATGTAGTTAAATAAACAACTTCCAAACAGAACACATAAAGGAAACCCACCATGCCAGTCAACAGGCAGAGCACCGAGGTGATCCCAGCCCTCACAATATGTTTACATATTACACTTTACATACATGTATAGCACTGCGTAAGCATATTTGTTAATGAACTTGAATGTAAATAGTTATATGTATACTGTACACCTGCAAGACCAGACAGTCCACCTCTTTATATCAGCTAGTGAATGAGTAGTTCCTGTTCAGGTCATGAAAACATGAGGACAGCTCAGCTCAGATCTGAGACGAGTGTGGAGGCGCATTCCCATAATACCCCACAGTCCTCACCATGACGACCACCTCCACGGTGAGAGAAAGAGTGGCTTGGAGGCTCATCTTATTTTGGAGTGGTGGTTTGTGGTCCATCTCAACAAGAAAACATCTACCCTGTGGTTTGGGACACTTCTTTTGGATACTAGGGTACTTGACGTTTGCAGCTATTCTAGACCTAGCTGTTTCCTGTTGGTGGCATTCACGCACGTTCTCCTAGGTTGTGTAAAACGCCATTGCCAAGGTTGTGTAAAAGTGCGACAGCCAATCGGAAAACAGACATGTACAAGGAACCAATCAGTAAAGGGTTAGGGTTAGTGTCTGGTTGAATAATTCAGACCAAAACATGTGCCTCTGTTATGTCACTTTCATTTTGAATTTCCTCTGAAAGTTTTCACCCTGACGGATCTTGAGTCTGACACGTTAACTGGTATCGTATAGGACAAGGGGTCTATAGACCTTCTAGGACAGGTCCACAGACCTTCACCCTGGCAGATATGCTGGAACCTTCATCGTTTGTATTTAGCCACTCATCCTGTGGTTATAATCGGCCCTCGATTAACACAATTGAAAGTTGAATCACATGAGGATGGGAATTCTATGGAGAAGGAGAGAGAGGGGGGGAGAGAGAGAAAGGGAGAGAGAGGGGGGAGAGAGAGAAAGGGAGAGAGAGAAAGGGAGAGAGAGAGGGGGAGAGAGAGAAAGGGAGAGAAAGAAAGGGACAGAGAGAAAGGGAGAGAGAGAAAAAGAGAGAGAGAAAGGGAGAGAGAGAAAGGGAGAGAGAGAGAGGGGAGGGAGAGAGAGAGAGAGAAAGGGAGAGAGAGACAGAGAGAAAGAAGGGGGGAGAGAGAAAGGGAGAGAGAGAAAGGGAGAGAGAGAAAGGGAGAGAGAGAGAGGGGAGGGAGAGAGAGAAATGGAGAGAGAGACAGAGAGAGAGAGGGGGGGAGAGAGAGAAAGGGAGAGAGGGGAGGGAGAGAGAGAGAAAGGGAGAGAGAGAGGGGGAGAGAGAGAAAGGGAGAGAGAGAGAAAGGGAGAGAGAGACTGTCCAAAAGACTAGCTGTGGTACATGTGTGAGGAATCACAGAAATTCAGTATGGGCTCATTCAAACTCCACATGCATCGGAAAACTCATTATAATTCATTATCCACTATATGTATCATTCAGCATATCATTATACGTCTAAAAAGACAAAACTGTATTTAAGGTTAATTTATAAATCGAACTAACACACTGCTTGTCAGCATATTTGAGTGGACAAGAATTTGATTCATAAAGCATAACTCCTGAACATCTGGGGGAGAGAGAGGGTAAGAATGTGTGTGAGAGAGAGAGAGATGTGGGAGGGGAGGTGAGGGATGGAGAGTGGAGGAAGGGAGTGAACATAGAGAGAATGAAAGAAAGAGGGAGGAGAGAGCGAGTGAGAGGAGGAGGAATGATAGAGAGAGGGAGGAGAGAGCGAGTGAGAGGAGGAGGAATGATAGAGAGAGGGATTGACTAGAAGGAATAGTCCTCTACTCAGTCACTCCAAGTCAGTGAGGGTCAGAGCTCCTTGGTCTGTCTGTCTGTCTGTCTGTCAGGTGAGTCCACTCAGATTCCACTTATTCCTCCACTCTCAGCATTTTCATCTCTTCATGTTGGATGATGACACGTTTAATATTCTATGATATTGCGAGGGGTCCGAGCTAACTGAGTATCTATGCAAACAGTCAAAACAGTTATGACGGGCTTATCTCTGGCTTCCAGATTTTAAGAACTCTGTTTTTAAATACGACTCTACTAATCTGGCTCTCTGACAGCTAAGTAAACATTAGATTTTGTAGACACTCTGGTGTGTTTCTGAGAGAGTGCCAGGAATGCCACAGGTGTTTCAACACAAACCAGTAGCTCTTCCTACAAACAATTATCAAACATATAATCATGGGTTTGTTTGTGTTTTAAATAACTTATTAGTGTAGTCACTTGCTTTGTGAATTCATGTAGTCACCTTGTCTGTAAATTCAGTATACCTGAACATGCAGTGTTAGACTTTAGATTGAAGAGAGAGACGTGAGTTTGTTGGTGTTACAGTTGCAGATAAAGAGCTGTAGATACCTGGAGTTCAACATCAGTCAGCAGAAAATTGTGACTTGTTAGATGTGACTCAGAGCTTCACTTATAAACTTGCACCTGTACACGTTTCTTGTCTCGTGTTCTTGCAGTGGGACTCCAAACCTCTCCTCTAGTTTTTCTGTCTGCTACTGTGTCTGGGGGTGAAATGAGCTGCAGTCGCCTCAGGGTGACAAATATACTTTTGAGGTTTGGTTTGAGAGCAGACATTTTTATATCGCTAATTATATGTCTACATTTTGAAATTTGGTGATATGCTGTAGTAGTTATGTGGTTTAGCTTTGTGTTCCGTTGTCTGAGGAGTTGTTTCAATGGTAGAACAAAAACATCTAATAAATAAATAAAAAGTTTTATATCTATTGTGCAAAATTAAAATAGTTTTAAAGATCAAAGGATCCTAATGGTTTAAATGACTAAACAGCTGAGTAGAGTATAGGCAATATAGGAGTCAGCAGCTGCCTGAACATGGCTTCATTAAAACAAATTAGTCGCCAATGAACACAAGATAATGAGCACATTCTAAGTAGTTACTGCGCCTTGCTCAAATGAATCTCCAGCCAAGAGACACGCAGCCAGGCCCCTGGTGAGCTGCTTCTCTGTCCTGGTTCCCGGTTCTGTCCAGATGATGTCACCATTGTACTTCCTGATGCCTCAGCAAAATCTGCACCTTTAGTCAACTCCCGCAAATTACGTTTCTCAACAGATAATTGGCTACCTGCCCGGACCCACTCTTTAAGGACATGGATGTGATCATTTGGAACCTTAACAGCGTGAATAACCCCTGATCATAGTGGCTCGTTGACACTTCAGTGAGGGGCCAATCGTCCAAGCAGAACTCGCTAGCTGTGACACATTCCTTTGCGCATACTGATGTCTGTCTAATCTCTTTACAGACGCATTTTACTACGCAGGAACGATGGCTCGCATCTTCATCCTCGGATTCAGCTCCCTCCTCCTGCTCTTCCTCTTCTCTTCCCCTGCTCACGCGGAGCCCCGCCTGTCAACATCGTCCCCGCGCAGGTCCACACGCGCTCCGGCTGCCAAAGTGCGCCTGGCTGGAAACTTTGCCCGCGGACCTAACGAGGGTCGAGTGGAGGTTCTGCACAACAACACGTGGGGGACCGTGTGTGACGACGACGTGGACATCAAACTGGCTAACGTGGTGTGTCGCGAGCTGGGCTTCCAGAGCGGCATCACGTGGGCGCACAGCGCTAAATATGGAGAGGGAGACGGTGAGAGTGAGAATACTTCACGAGTCTAAGTGGATAGGCTTTAAAGCTCAGAACCAGATGTCTACATGAAGGGGTCCAGAGAAATGTCGTTTCACTGGTCTCTAGTAGACACCCTTGCCAAAACCACAAACTAACTAGACACTTTCACACGATCTACAAGTTAACTTGATAGCCTACATCAGAAAGAGTTGAGCACCTTGTACAGGCTAAAACAAAACACACATCTATGAAGAGTAGACTCACCAGTCCAGATAGCTCCATTCAAAAACGTATTCACTGGTCCATTCACTGGTTCATTCTCTTCAACTGATTAATAAATAATTGGCTCTGCTAGCAGTGCCACTCCTGAAATAGCCCGACTCTGATCTTCAAACTCGTACCTTTCCAATTACACAGAACAAACATAGGTCTACCCGCACGCCAGTTCCATGGTAGCAGCCAAACGTGGCGGAGAACACCAGTTAAGATGCAAAAATAACTGCTCCTCTGACTCACCAGCCATAAAGAAACAAAGATAACTTATGGGATTGTGGAGCAGTCCTCATTAGGGCCGGTTGGTAGCAGGCTGGCATGGCGATAAATACGCGCGGCCGCGAGAGAGAGCGGAACATTTGTTTTACAGTAATGACAGCTTTGCCTTGCCAGGATGCTGTTACATTTCCCATACTTTATGGCGCTTCTTTACTGCCCCCTTTAAATTCTAATTAAAGGGAAGGGCGAGGGATAGCACGGCCGCGCGGGCCTCAAGTCCCCATTGCTCTTGGCCCCGGGTATTGAATAGGCTACGGTGCGTTTGTTTACTAAACGTAGCCTACCTTCGCAAGCGTCGCATGCTAAATCAGCGAGCCTGTTAAAGTCAAGTAGTGTTTAAAGGCTTGAAAGGCGGGTTATGGACCCTGTGTTATTACAGCAAAGTCCTGACTGCCTATAATCGGATGAGCTAACCTAAATGCAAGAACAAATATCAGAGCAATTGAAGAATTCCTTTTTGTTATGTTGATAGATGGGTTGGGTCAAATCAAGATCTAATATACCTTGTTAGGGCCCCATAGAAGAGCCATATAACACACCTAACATATGCAACTTTCAACAATGCCATATCTTATATCTGATATTGTTCCTATGGGCTCTCCCTCTAACAAAGTGATATCTAATATACCTTCATGTAGCCTGTGACAAGCATCCAAATCTCAACCTTTCCTTTGTCCCCAATGGTAGTCATGCTGGTGATACAGAGAGGGATGATGTGTGTATCTAACCACTGACATCATAGATATGTGTAGGTATCTAACCACAGACATCATAGATATGTGTAGGTATCTAGCCACAGACACCATAGATATGTGTAGGTATCTAACCACAGACACCATAGATATGTCTAGGTATCTAGCCACAGACATCATAGATATGTGTAGGTATCTAACCACCTGACCTTGGTTCTTCCCAGGGCCCATCTGGATGGACAACGTGCGCTGTGATGGCTTGGAGAAGAGTCTGAAGGAGTGCAAGCACAACGGCTGGGGCGTGCACGACTGCAAGCATGGCGAGGACCTGGGGGTGGTGTGCACCCCTGAGCGCCGGCTGGACCAGGCGGGCTCACGCAGGGGCCACTCCATCGCCCTCAGGCCCAACGTCAGCCCCTCGCCCCAGTGGCAGAGCATCTTGGCGGGCCGCCGGGGGCAGGCCTACCATGGGAACGGACACCCCCCAGAGGTGCCGCGCAGGCAGCACCTCCAGCACTCGGTACGCTGAGGGGACCGGGCCCCCACACTGGACTAGAACAGAATAAAACAGAACAGACTAGACTAGATGTGACTAGACTAGATTAGACCAGACTAGACTACAGTATTTTTCGGAAAATAAGCCGCATTTTCTTTAAACTGCACTCCACCAAAATGGGAGTAATGTATGTTTTCTATTGCCCTGAAATTAACCAATATTTATCTTTAGACGTTTGAGCTGTAAATATTTCCAACAGTCCCCGAAGTGTAAGTTATTTTTCCTAAATGGTAACTCGCTAGCTTTAGTTAGCTTCCGGACTAAGTTACCTAGCATAATACTCGTAGCAATGCTACTACCATGCTAGTGTTACTTGTTAGCCTTCTCATTAGTACATTTTGAAGCCACACTAAAGCGTTTGTGGCATATTTTTTGTCCATCGGAAAATATTCAGTTGGAATGTGCAACGCTACTCCCTGTTGGGTTGAATAGCATTCACGAAAAAAGTGTTTCTACTGTTGGTTTGTTATAAAAACGTGCTATAAGCCACTTCGAAATATAAGTCGCACCGCCACAAGGAAAATGTAAAATCAGGGTATAAACCGCAGTTTTATTTATGAAAAATACGGTAGATGTGACTAGACTAGATGTGCCTAGACTACAATATAATTTTTTTTATTGTCCAACTCGGTGGACATTTTCCTTGTAGCTTTTCACACGTAATACATATATTATCATTGGGCAACAGGTTTATTTCACCTGATAGTCATGGTGGTCCTTGACTGCATCCTTTGTGTCCTTGAACCTTGACCCTTGTTTCACCCACCTCAGGGCTCCAGTAAGGTGCGTATCCAGGAAGTGCGTCTGCGACCCATCCTCATGGCAACCAAGAGGAGCTCCCTGACCACAGAGGGTGTGGTGGAAGTGAAGCATGCTGGGAGATGGAGGCAGGTGTGCGACCTGGGTTGGAGTCTGAACAGTAGCAGGGTGGTGTGTGGCATGCTGGGATTCCCAGACGCAGCGCAGCACAACGCACACACCTACAAGTGAGTCCAACATTCCCTCCTCCTCTCTCTCATCCTCTCTTCACCTCCTCCTAACTCTCTCCTGCTCTCTCTCCTCCTCTCTAATCTAATCACCCATCTTCTTATCTCACTTCCTCTCTCCTCCTGTCTCCTCCTGTCTCCTCCTCTCTCCTCCTGTCTCCTCCTCTCTCCTCCTTTCTCATCCTTTCTCCTCCTGTCTCCTCCTTTCTCCTCCTGTCTCCTCCTGTCTCCTCCTTTCTCCTCCTGTGTCCTTCTCTCTCCTCCTGTCTCCTCCTCTCTCCTCCTCTCTCCTCCTGTCTCCTCCTCTCTCCTCCTGTCTCCTCCGCTCTCCTCCTCTCTCCTCCTGTCTCCTCCTCTCTCCTTCTCTCTCCTCCTCTCTCCTCCTGTCTCCTCTTGTCTCCTCCTGTCTCCGTCTCTCTCCTCCTCTCTCCTCCTGTCTCCTCCTGTCTCCTTCTCTCTCCTCCTGTCTCCTCCTGTCTCCTTCTCTCTCCTCCTGTCTCCTCCTGTCTCCTCCTGTCTCCTTCTCTCTCCTCCTATCTCCTCCTGTCTCCTTCTCTCTCCTCCTCTCTCCTCCTGTCTCCTCCTGTCTCCTTCTCTCTCCTCCTGTCTCCTCCTGTCTCCTCCTGTCTCCTTCTCTCTCCTCCTGTCTCCTCCTGTCTCTTCCTGTCTCCTTCTCTCTCCTCCTGTCTCCTCCTGTCTCCTTCTCTCTCCTCCTCTCTCCTCCTCTCTCCTCCTCTCTCCTCCTTTCTCCTCCTGTCTCCTTCTCTCTCCTCCTCTCTCCTCCTGTCTCCTCCTCTCTCCTCCTCTCTCCTCCTGTCTCCTCCTCTCTCCTCCTCTCTCCTCCTCTCTCTGTCCCTGATGGACCTCTCAGAACCCTGTCTTCTCTGCTGCCGCACTGTTGGGTGAGATGAATAACCACTCCCAGCCTGGGGCCATGGACAGCCTGTTTTAATGCTGTTTCCCATCACCTCTCATCAGGTTGGAACACAGGCCCTTTATCTGCCTTATCTGCCTCCCTCAGACTCCCCCATCCCCCCTCCTCTTCCTCCCCCTCTACCTCCCCCCTGCCCTCCTCTTCCTCCCCGTAGAGGGATGATAAAGCCGTCCCCTCCTGTCTCCTTTCCCCCCTCTACCTCTCCACGTCTCTTGCTCTTCACATTGTCCTCTGGCTCCCCCTACCTCCCTCCCTCCTCCCTCTATCTCTCGCTCACTTTCTGATGTTCTCTCCCCCTCCTCCTTCTCTCCTTCTCATCTCTCTCCCTCCTTCTCTCCTTCTCATCTTTCTCCCTCCTTCTCTCCTTCTCTCCCCTCATCCTTAACCTTCATCTCTCTCACGCTCTCTCTCTTTCTCCAGATGCTATCTTCTCCCTGCACCGAGACAAACAGCCTAACTTTAACTTTTAGATTCTGGTGAAGGGCTGTAATATACCAGCTGATTGTTCTTTAACTGACTCATCAATACTGCGGCCTGGAAGAAAAACAGCTCTGGAGGTGTAGAAGTCTAGAGGATGTCTCTCTCTCGCTGAGGATGGTGGGGCGGGTGTAGTTACTGACTCGGGCATTCATCTTATCATCTTTTCATCCTCTTAGAGGTCTTTTGATGTGACCTTGACACTGGCATTTGTTAAAGATTTTATCTGTCTCTTTCTCACTCTCCATTTTTCTTTCCCTTTCTTTATCAATTGCTCTTTTTTTAATCTCTCATTTACCGTCTGTCATTCTTACTGTTACCCTGTCTCTCTTTCTCTCCCTCTCTCTTTCTCCCTCCCTCTCTCCTCCTCTCTGTACCGTTGCGTCACTGTGGAGAACACTTTGGGATCCAGAAGGTTCTGGTGTTGACCACAGGATGACCACACATTAGCAGGGCTGTTCCGGGGGTGTCATGAGGATGAGGGAGGGCTGGTCTGTGGGCATCTCAGCAGACAGGTCAAGAGAGCCAGCCGACAGCCTTTAAATATGTGAACCTGTGACCTCCAGAGCTGCAGTCAAATGCTCTACCACTGAGCTCAACCAATTTGTCTTCCTGCATGAGAATCAGGCGCATCACAATAATGTCACTTTTTACATGAAAGACCAATCTCCCTGTCATGAACCTGCTGACACAGATAGGCCAGCAAGACAAATGGATAGATGAGGTGGATGGATGAGGAGGAGAGATGCAGGTGGATGATCCTGGTGTGCGAGGAGCGGTGCCTGGCTCCCCACCAGAGATGGAGGGATGAGGGCGGAGGAGGGCAGGGTGGTGTAGCCTGAAGGATGCTGGCTGCCTCTCTCTGAGGTCACCTGGCTGCAGGGCTGCAAACCGCATTTTCTATAACCCGCACGCCCCCAGACATTTTTCATAGGGTTGGCTAGATGGGCAAAGGAAAATCTTGGGGTGGCACACCAAAATCAAAACACATAACAGAATTTCAGGAATTATATTTAGCTCTTGTACATAGGCTAGATGGCAATGTCAAGTGTCTGCCTCAAGACAAAAAACGAATATGGAATTTAACAGAGCTGTACTGACATATGATAACAAACAATGGGGTTTTAAGTGCAATGTTTTAAAAATACGCTCTCGTTGTGATCGGCCCGAATTGCCTAAGTTAGTAATAGGCTACTCTATAGACTGAAATAACCTTTCATTTGTCTAAATTAGCTAGCAAGGTAAGACAGTCAGCCCTCCTAAAATACAGAATTTACCTAGCACTAGCTAATTGGACTAACTACTGTAGCTAACCAACGTAAGATAGGTTGCCCACTGCAAATAGGTAATTTAATATTCAAAAACAGTTGATTGAATATTTGTAGTGACTTTTTTTTCTTGGTATCTGCAGCGTCCAACTGGGCTAGCCTTCATCGACGATAAGCTCCCTCAGCTTCTATGTAGCCCACCGTACGGTTATAGACTGCACTCTCACATGGCCAGTACAACCTCGTGTGGGGGGAGGAGTGTGGAAATACGTTGATTTCTATGACGAAATGTTTCAATCATAGACTGTGGTTTCCCTAGGGTACAATGTGTTTTAAAATATTTTTTTGATGTTGATGTGTCCTACGGTGAAGTAGAAATCCCGTTTTCCATGAATAAAATAAAACTATGTCTGGATGACAGACAATATGCGACTGGGCGATGGGGGGGCGAGTGGGGGGGGGGGGGGGGCAGCAATTTTGTCAGCGTGGCTGAGAAAGTTTAGCTAGCTTGCAAATCCTAAGGATAGCCTTCCGAAGTTGAATTAGCCAATGTCGTTAGCGATGCTAGCTAACGTTGGTTTGCTAGCTGTATTTCACTGGGTCTTGCAGCTGTTTGATTTACTGACATTATTATGAAATGTTATGTTCTACTAGCCATTTGCCTACTTTAGCAAGTCACGGTATTTCCAAGCCCTGATAGTGTAACTGAGACGACACAATAAATAATTCCTCTTTCAATAAGACCCCGTTCCAGTGTTGAGCATTAAATTAGCTGCACGGTCTGCAGAGATCTTGGGACAAAGACCCTTTTTTGTACTAAAACCGGGCTAAACGCCGCTTCGAAATATAAGCTGTACAACCACAAGAAAATCGGGGTTCCATTTCCCAACAATACGGTATACACACATACATTCATACATAGTATGAATAGTAGAATTAAATGAGATCTTCCCAAATTGGTCATCTTGGTTTACAAACCAAGCTCAAGGACAGCCATTTTGGCGTCCCATCCTACTGTAATACTCAGGCTTCAAAGGGCCAGTAGAGTCCTGCATAGCCTGAAATGGCTTGGCATGGATTGACCCATAGCTCAGATGTCCCTCCCTCCCCCACAGGGTATGCCGTGAGTGTCACATCCATTCTTAGAAAGCTTGGCCATGCCTGTCTCCTGGCCTGTCTGTTGAGGCTGCATGAAGATGCTGTAATTACAGGTTGGGCTGGACTCAGGCTCTGCTGGGTTTCTGCTGAGCGGGGGAGAAAAAAAATCACCCCAATTATAGCTACGTGTGTGAGAGAGAGAAGGAGAGAGAGATGTGGACCAAACAGGCTTTCCGGCACAAGTGAAAAACGAAGCAATTACAGCCATGCCCTTCTGTTGGTCGCTGTGTCAGCAGGCGTCTGTGTCTCTCACCGTGGAGACTGGAAGACTCAAACCACCATTTTGGTTAATGATGCTGGTGTGGAACTTGCCCTGGGATGGGGGGTATATCATTTGCCCCCTCCACTGGGTGACATTTTGTGTGACGGATTCTGTCTTGGTGTGCGCAGTCTGTGTGATCTTTAGCCGCGGTCCTGTCTGTAATTTATTTGTACGTCTTTTAATTTCCGAGCGCGGCGCGCGCCTCTTCAAGTGGTCTCGGAGCCGTGTTGAACTGTGCGGTCTGAAACAGGCAGCGGTCAATGTGTTCGACCCCAGATTGTGTGGCGTTTCTTCGGGGGCTTGTCTTAACTGAGTTTGTCTTCACCACAGCCCTGCTCCCGGGAACACGCTTCACCAGACATCCCAGAATGGCTTGTTCACATGGATGTGTCGGTGAACTAATCTCCTCACATTCCATCTAGTTTTATTTGTCGTGACCTTTTTACAAGTTACAGCCCCTTCAACAAGTGCACACATGCCCACAGATAAGCACCTATAACTAACCTGAAACCCTCAGAGAAGAGGGTAAATATCACAACAATTCTGAGGAATAATTGAAGCAGTTGAGAAAACAATTTTCAGGAGAGCCACTTCTTGGTCTTCTCTGTGTGATGTCGCGTAGTAGATGATAACATGTGGAGAAGATAGTAGGACTACTGGTGAGAGAGAGAAAGAGAGAGAGATACATAGAGAGAAAGAGAAAGATAGAGAAAGAGATGAAGAGAAAGAGAGAGAGAGAAATTTGTATATAGAGAGAGGCTGGAGAAGTAATTAAAGGGAATGTGGGAGTGGAACGAAAGGGAGAGAGTGTTACAATTAAGTGAGAAAGACACTGTGTGTATATGCATGTGCGTGTGTGAGAGTTAAGGGGAGGGGTGCTTACTGTTTAGACCAGAACAGCAGGGTGACTGTAGTGTGTGAACAAGGTCTCTGTGATAAAATACACACTCTCTCTTTCTCTTCACAGATTCCTCTTTCCTTCTTCTCAATCTCATTTTCCTTCTCTCTCCTCCATTAACTTGACAATAAGAGAGTAGAGACAGAGAGAAAGTGAGGGCTGAGAGAGGGGTGTGTGAAAGAGAGAAGAAGGTACAGAAAGAGTGTGTGTGTTTGAAGTTAAACCCAGTCCCACAGTTCATCAGGAGCTGGGCGGGTCCTGGTAATCAGAGCCCAGCTGGGCTTGGGTGTTGTCTCTGCTCAGCCCCCACCTGCTTTTAGTGAACCCATAACCATATATACCTCACACTGGGCCCTCAGACCCATACTCACACTGGGCCCTCAGACCCATATATACCTCACACTGGGCCCTCAGACCCATATATACCTCACACTGGGCCCTCAGACCCATACTCACACTGGGCCCTCAGACCCATACTCACACTGGGCCCTCAGACCCATACTCACACTGGGCCCTCAGACCCATATATACCTCACACTGGGCCCTCAGACCCATATATACCTCAGATAGTGTCTAGGAAACTGCATAAACCCCACAGGGCCCACAGAATCGTATTGACCACATAAAGATCACACATAACCATTTATAGACCTCATCCTGGGCCTAGAGAAACCGTCTGTAGACCCTGTTTTCTCAACGTGGACCCCTCTTCAGTCCATAGATAATCTAATGCAGTGCCAGTGAGAAACCTGGTCGAGGAAAATCCCTCAAGCTGAAAGCTCAACCTCCCAGTGGGATGTTGCCATGGTTACTCAGGCGTCGCGTTTAAGGCCACAAGTTCATCAGACGGTACCAGCTAATCAAATGAAGATGTGGTGGGTGGTTATTATGTTCTGTTGGCTTAACTGCCCTGTTTACTGGGTGAGTCTCAGCGAGAGAAAATGACTGTCTGATTGGCCTGTGGTGAGGTCATGTTCATGTCAGAGACATTCACACTCTGGAGAGCAGAGGAACAGAGACAGGGAAAGAGAGAGAGACTACGAGAAAACATAGAGAGAGATGTATAGGTAGGGAGGGAGGGAGGGAGGGAGGGAGGGAGGGAGGGAGGGAGGGAGGGAGGGAGGGAGGGAGGGAGGGAGGGAGGGAGGGAGGGAGGGAGGGAGGGAGGGAGGGAAGTGAGGGAGGGAGGGAGGGAGGGATAGAGGGAGAGAGGGAGAGAGGGAGGGAGGGAGGGAGGGAGGGAGGGAGGGAGGGAGGGAGGGAGGGAGGGAGGGAGGGAGGGAGGGAGGGAGGGAGGGAGGGAGGGAGGGAGGGAGGGAAGGAGGGGGTGCGTGCATGAGTGCGTTATGATTTCAGACAGACACGGTACAACAGCTCCACATGGTAGACGTATCCTGGGTATTTTACGAGCCCTTATTCCAGTTTGGAGAGCACAAACGCTGAATCCCTTTAAGCGTTCTGTCTTGGCCTATCACAGCCCTCGCCATGTTATATATGCCTGCTCACACGCCCAAGGTAACGTTGTACAAGGACAGTCCGTCCACAACAGCTGGGCTCTTCTCAGTTCCCACGTGAACACAGATAAATATTGGCTCTTCTCAGTTCCCGCGTGAACACAGATCACGTTGGCTCTTCTCAGTTCCCGCGTGAACTCAGATAAATATTGGCTCTTCTCAGTTCCCGCGTGAACACAGATCACGTTGGCTCTTCTCAGTTCCCGCGTGAACTCAGATCACATGGCGTCATGGTACATGAAGCTTAATGTGTCTGATCACGGACTTTGAAGCTACATTCTGTGTAGATGTGATTGTTGTGTTCCATGCAGTCTCCATGTAGCCTGACGTTGTCATACTCATAATTCTAGTCAGAATATGAGTCTGAAAACTCTCCGTTGGGCTGTGACTATGGGGCTTGTTTCAACCGAACTCGTAAAACAAATGCCTCTACGCTCAATTCGATAGACCTACAACCAATCAGAGCAACGTATTATGTTGTTTGTTGAAAACGAATTCAACCCAAGGGCTCTTTCGTGCCATTGTTGATTACGTTACTGTTGATCATCTGTCCATCATCATATAAAGCCTGCCCTGGCAATTTCATTGGTCCGTCCCGATTCTAGGTTTTCTGTAGTTGTCCCCAATACGAGACCCTCCAGACCCAACTTCCCGAACACATTTTTTTGTGGGCGGGAGAAGTTGGGCTGGCAGCCAGGCTAGTCTCCATGTCCACTGTTTAGATATTTGGTTTTGCATTTAGCAGCTGCCACCTCATGAACCAACACCTCACAGCATTTACACTTGTTTAGTTTCAGGATTTCAGGATGAGCTATCTATAGCACACCCTTCAAATGACTTCACCTGGACGCTGTGTTTACCTGGATCCACGTGATGTAGCATAATAACACGGCTTCACCTACTGCATAGCTGCGTAATAACATGATAAAAGTCGATCACCTGTAACATTGCTCAGTAATGTGCTGATAACAGAGGATGGCTTGTTTGTGGCCGTACGTCTGGACTCAGACATGCTCCATCAGCACTCGTAGCGAAGGTGACTAACTAGCCTGGAATGTCTGCCGTTTCATGCTGCGTATCCAAATATTGAACTGCCTGTGTTATGCTTTCATATGCTTCTACCGGAGGAGTTTATTTCCCTAACAGTGTGTATGTGTGTGTGTGTATGTGCGTGTATGTTTGTGTGTGTGTGTTATTCTGTACCGAGCCTCCTGTTGGGAAGTCACGTTTGCGTCTGGGGAGGTATGCCAGGTTTGATGTGATTCAACTGTGTGTGTGTGTGTGTACAGCAGGTGCCTTTCATGCTGAGAGCATCCTGGCAAAGAGTGTGGATGTCAGGGGTGGGGGGGGGGCATGGGGGGGGGGGGCAGGGCCAGCTGTCTGACTTTCTCAATCACTGTTTCTTGGACATGGAGATCAACAACAAGGCAAAGCACGGTGTGTGTGTGTGTGTGTGTGTGTGTGTTTGTTTGTTTCTTAGGTCAAGCCCTGACTTCCCAGCAACATTGGTTGTTGCCGCTAAATGCTGTGGTTTTATATAGACTAGGTGTGGTTGTGCACTGTATGTTCAGGAGCTGGAAATTGACCTTTTTAACTTTAATCTAGAATCATGATTCTGTAGGGAGACAGAAGCCTGTATTCAGTAGCAAAAGCAACACAGATGTTAAACACCAACAGGATTGTTAAATCTTAGAGTCTCAGTCAATGGACACTTGTCTAACTAGCAACACAAAGCAATGGTTTTCTTTTTAAACCTGGCTTGCATACAAACCAGCCAGCCAGCAAACCAGCTAATCAAACAGCCAGCCAGCCAGCCAGTCAGCAAGCCAACCAGCTAGCCAGTCAGCCAACCAACTATCCAGCCAGCTTGTCAGCTAACCAGCCAAGCAACCAACCAGCCATCCAGCCCTGCATCCAGACAGCAAACCAGCTAGCCAATCACTTAACCAACTAACTTATCCAGCCAGCCAAACAGCCAACCAACAAGCCAGCCAGCCAGACAGCCTAGATGCAGATATAGCTAAAGCACCAGAGAGACAGGACAGGAACATGGTCTGAGAGAACAGGAACAATACGTTCTAACTTCAACTGCACCAATCATCACCACAAACAGACTGTACCAGTCCATGCCTTAGAAAACCACTATACCACACACACACACACACACACACAACCACACACACACACACACACACACACACACAACCACACACACACACACACACACACACACACACAACCACACACACAACCACACACACACACACACACAC